>NC_136635.1:16664653-16960653 GCF_949748355.1 Melanostigma gelatinosum
GAGCTCTTGTCTTCTTCTTCTCTCAAGAACCACATGATGCCATGAAGACAAACACACACAGACCTTAACCTTTGATACTTTAAGTACATTGTACTGTATTGTTGCCAGTACTTCTAAACTTCTACTGAAGTACCCACAGGGCTTTTACTTGTGATGAAGTGATTCTGCATTTGGTGTCTCCTCTTATAGACTACAGACTTTACACGTTAAAGTCTGTAATCACATCTACAGTACTACTGCACATGTGATAAGGAGTTGTATCGAGTCTTTGCCGACTCCAGACGGAGCTGCACGAATTCTGATAAAGTGAGGTCACCTGAGTCAGCGTCATTTAGGTCTGAAGACTACAAGTTGTAAAATGAAGCTGGTAGTATTTAGAAAGAAGTGAGCTTATCAGACCTCCGTTCCGCTCAACTCCGCTTGAGGCTAGCAGCTCGAGGCTACATTAGCCGCGTCTAGCATGACACAACCAAATCTCTTGCCAGGTTTGGACGAGGAAGAAGATTGCACGGAATAAAAAAGACAACATCTCTTGCTATGCTGCATCGCTTTTTTTTCAGACTCTCAAATGTCTAACAGGAGTGCAATGCTTAATTGGTTGAGTAAATTATCTCAATACTTTTCCCACCACTGTCTGCAAGTATGCCTGACTAAATGGAGCCGTAGACGGAAAGGGGAAGAGATCTTAGAAGTTCAGTTTGTCCACAAGCATGACGTCGGATGATAGATTATGCAGGAGCAGTCATTTCATCAAGGGGGTTTCAGGCTGGAGTGGCTCCAGTTGGTATTAGATCCATCTGCGACAAAGGAAATGAAATGAATAAAATCACAACATTCAAAGAAACTTAAAATCTAAAACATTATTCCTGTTTTTAATCCTTTCTCGGTGGTGAAAGGCGTGGTAGTAATATGTGTGTGCCTCTGCATCAGTGTGGGCAGTTGCGTGCATGCTCTGTTGATTAATGTGCGTCAACATGTATTTGTGTATGTCCTTGCCTATTTTTTTAATTTTTTTTCTCCCACTGTGTCTTTTCTCCATGTTTCTAAAACTGAGATGAGTTGCCATGGAGACTGGGATACTTGTGTAAAAAGGAAGTGGCAAAAGAGAGAAATGTGGGGAACACGAGGTCAGGCGCGTCACACTCGCGGGGGTTCGACAAAAGCAACCCCACACACTCTTGTTCGATGAGTTTGATGCTGAAAGAGTGAGTCTGAAGTGTGTGTATTGCGCAAACGTGTGTGGCTGTGTGTGTGTGTGTGTCAAGGTTAAGGTTCTCTCCACAGTGCAGTACATTCATATTACTTATTTTTTCATTATTTTTTCACACAGAGATACAGACACAAAGACAGACTGTCACCCACCATCCTTCTGTTGTTCGTGTTGCAAATTAATGAAAACATTAACCCAGAATTATGCTCAAAGATGCTGAAAAACCTTTGTTCATAATCACACAGGGAGTGAGGGTGTGATCCTTCAGGTGTTGACAGGGGTTAAGCGACTGGCCAGTGATAATACAGCTGTTTCAGGCACTCCATCACTTGATAATTACATTACACTGGTACTCCACTGCTTCCACTCGCTCCCGGTAATCTTGTTAAAATCCCGGTGATTGGAATCTCACTGACAGAGAGGCGGATGACAGCGAGGCAGCAGCCGTGGAGCTGAACCCTCTCCACGTCTGACAGAAGGTTTTAAAGTGCATTATGATTTTGCCGAGTAACCATGGAGCTGCATAGGCATACAGGTACTGAAATGCACTTTTAAATGCAGGTATTCCTTCTTTGGCATGACATTTGATGTTTGCAGTCTTAGGATGAAGTGACAGACCTGAACAATGTTGGATTGATTTTTCCTTCTTCCCCTTTTTTCTTTTTTTGTACCTAAAAGCAGATACATGAAAACACTACACAATGGATGTTCCCCACTCCATTAAAAGTAAAGATGGCTCCCCTTTTTTCCTTTTTAGTCGAGCATCAAGGGCTTTTGATTGAGTTGCCATGCTGCCCTCTGGTGGCCATTTCTTTACACTCCCTAGAAACCATTCAGCTGTATCAGGATAGTGCATGTTCTTATGTTTTATGTAGTGTAGAGAACTGCTAAAATACAAAACATTCGCATCAATAAATCATTTTGTATGTGTATTTATTCCCACATTGCTGCTGTAGACTTGAAGGTAAAGTACAGTCATTTCCTGGACCTGATTCCAGACTGGCTCCACATCCAGACGCTCAGTGTGACAGGTTGTTTAATTAAAGTAAAGGTCTGCCCTGCAGCTAGTGACCCCCTGGCCTGCCAGCCTCAGTCCAGGTACCCAGTATGCATTTGTCATGTGCACGACTGGCTGACATATTATTTATTAGTCATTTATATGAATGCCTCTCAGCCACACACCCACCGACAAGGCGGACAGAGAGAAAGGTTTCTGATGCTCTGTGGGGATAATCAGTGGTAATTAAGACAATGTGATGACATGATATGAATCACAATAAATTCCTTTGAGATGAATAAAGGCAGGGTGGAGTATTTCCTCACTCTCCATAATATGATGATGGGAGAATATTTGATAAGATACAAAGTACAGAGAAATTTCAAGGAACTCCATTTCCAGCTTTGAATGCATTTAAAATGCATTTCTTGAAGGACTGTTGCTGATGGTTTTGCAAATAATTTACAAAAAATGTAATGTTTTTGTTAAAAAAAAAGTCGACGTGGTTTCACGAGATAAGTGTGATGTAAAGGAATCGTCTATCGTTTCCAGACGAAATCACCGCCCACATCTCTGATTTGTTCAGTGATACAAATATAAGTGATTTCCAATTAAATAGAGTGAAAACGTGAACCGAAATCCAGTCTAACTTTAACCCCCAGTCTGAAAATGGCTCTTATCTGAAGTCCAGTAATGCACGTCCATAAAGGTGGTGGAATCAAAAGAGGCACATTTTAAAAAAGGAAATGGTGAAACTTTATGCAGCAAATTGGTCAATTCTTAGTAAAAGTCAACCTCCAAAACCACTAGATCACTACAGATGATACTATCTGCTGTTTTGACTGGCTGGGTAGTCGTCCATGATTAGTAACCTGATCTTTGTAAAACTGCTGGAATTCCAGTTGAAATATAAGCATTAATCAAGAACTATCACATGGAAAATGCTCTAAAATGTTCACATCTGTGCTGAAAGTCCACTCGAAGAACTGTCAATGTGAAAATCAACATGCGCTATAAGTTCACAATAAGGTTACACTTTTTTCTAAGAGGCAACAACAGCGTATTTGACACCTGAACATAAGAATGGATGCATGCACATATCTGGCAAACATCACCACAAGAAAATAAATAATCAATTACATGAACGCAGCTCATTCCAACTCACAATGAGATCTGCTTTAATCTGACAGAATGATAAAACACTTGTGAGTCCCTAATAAGTGTGTCCCCATCTGATGGGCCCCGGGTCCTCTTGACCCAGGGGACCAATTTGAGTGGTACACAGCACATGGTGCCCTGCGCTGAATTATCGACCCCCAACACCACCACCGCCACCATTGCAGACGGCACAAGAGGGAGGCGGATTAAGGTTCAGTTGTCTTGGCAACCTGAGATGCCATCTGTCATGTGTGTGCTGATGCACATCGTGTAGCTGAGACGTTGTTTTAATTTAATCATTTTCTCACTGCCGGACAGACCTCCTGTTAAAATACATAGAACTCATGTCAGCATGTATTTAACGAGCAGGGCCGAGTTATAAGATTGGTTTTCATTGAAAATACAACTGTGGTGTTTAGCAACATTAATGGACGAGCCAAAGGATATTCTAAGGAATCTAATGAAGCATTTAACAAAGGTTACCACTGTCAAAGAGATAACAGTTTTGATTTGGTTTGCTGGTTTGTTTGTCAGCAGGATTATGGAAAAACTACAGGCCCGATTTCTTTTTTTTAACTTCGGGCAACTGTGTAGCATGGGCCAAGGAAGAACCCACAATGTTGGTGGCAATTGGCCTCGGTAGAGGTCTGTGCTCTCCGAGTGCCCAGTTAGTGTGTGTGTTGTGGACTGTTTTCAGTATGAGTGCTGTGTTTTAAATGTACAGAGACACAGCGCTCTATCAGGCTTTGGCTACAACAAATTACTATGCTATTAAAAGTATTTATATTCCAGACTTGTGAACTGTGTACCCGACGATGTTATCTGGCTTCCCTTTAGAGTCCAGGCTGTGTTCCAGATGCTGAGCGACTATTTGTTAACTCTGTGGGTGCTTCTGAGTCATTATTAAATTGGTCTAACGAGTCTTTAAAACATCATCAGTCTGTCCGCTACATACCATACCTGCTCAAAGGCAAACTGCCTCTGTAACAGAGACAGGATGTGACTCACTCAGTTGAGCACTCACTGTTTCAGAAGCTTCTGTACAGCAAGAAGTCCCCTCCTACACACACACACACACACACACACACACACACACACACACACTATTCACAATAGCATGAATGAATGCTAACCAGTGCAAATAAGCATGAGGGCAGCAGTGAAGTGCACTGATGGAGGAAGAGGGGAGGGTCTGATAGATGTAGTGACACAAAGGCGTAGTCCCTGGGGAGAGGGCTGCAAATGAACCAGCAGCCACACATGGGACTACACAACACACACACACACACACGCACACACACACACACACACACACACATACACACACACACATACACACACACACACACATACACACACACACACATACACTCACACACATATACACACACACATACACACACACAGTGCTGCTTTCTTCTGCTGTTTAAAAAACTAAACAAAAAAACTGTCCTTTTGTGGAAGTGTAATATAAACCCAGTAATAATCAAAATGTTCATGAGCAAGAAATAGCTCAAGAGATATTCGTTTTTTAATATTGATAATGAGCCATTTTATCTCAATACGATATTGTAACAAGATCTATTTGAAAGTGCGTTGCTCTCTATGTGGAAGGAATGCAGCCTGTTTAAGTACATTAGTTTACAAATCAGCATATTTTAAGATAAATATCAGATAAATGTCAGAAATTATCTAATACTGTGGGTGTATATTTCTGAATCTGAAAGAAAGCTGTAACTTCGGCTGTTATGACTCCGCATAAAGCATCTGTGCATAACCAGCTGCGCAATCAATAGTGGTACAATTCATTTCAGTTATTACTGAGAATGCCAGTGGGGCTTGAGGTGCAGAGAGTATGTAACCTATTTGTGTAGCCTAATTGGCTTAGTAATATATAAATATAACAGTCTGCAGAAGCTTGAAATTGAAAGCCACTATGTGCAGGATTTGAAAATGTCTTTATTTTGCTCCATCCGATGGTAGTGTCATCAATGGAGATGTAGCCGCAGTCAACGATGCATGCTGCTACATCCCCTCCCCATCAGAATCATTTCAGAGATCCTACGATTATGAGTTTTTTCCACATCATAACTTTATGGAACTTTTTTTTTTGTTTATCTGTAAGTAGCTGCACAGCCTGTAGGGGGCGCAAGTAGGGTTCTTGTATGTGACGAGTGTGTTTGTGTCTCTTTGTAAAGGTCAAGTGAGAGTTCAGTCAGAAGAGAGAATGTTTAATAAACAGGGGCCTTCAAATTAAAAGTAATTCCTGAAAGCAATTATGTGCTTTATATGCTCCTATTTTATTTCCCTAATATAGTACATTGTGTGAACATATTCAAACACATTTACAAAAACTATAGCCACAAGTAATTAGATAATGATAATTAAAAAATAATTGTATTGTGATTTACTTTCACTCTAGCCGATTGGAGGAGTCAGACAAGGCCTGTTTTCGATGAATGGTGAAACGATGGACATTGCCTCTTTTGAATCCTCAATCTCAAGAACAAATAGTTCCCGAGGAAAGTTTTACTGGTCTCGTTTTTTTAATGTGTGACATGCAACTTAATGGAATTAAAATATTCCTACCTTCTATTTTGAATTTGTTAAATGAAAGTGTATTGTTGTAGACCTACTTCGGCTATTTTATGTGTACGTTGTAGGAAAACAACAACATAATGCAACACAAAACCTTTTTAAAGTAGTGCATCTGACCCCTATATTTAAAAAGTGTGCCAAAAGTATTACACTTCAGATTAGGCTGTATAACGTTCCTTTAAAAACAAAAGTAAACTCTTAACAATTAAAGCGCCATCTAACACAGCCAGAGATCTGGAGAGAGACGTCACACATTACAATGAGAGTGTATACGTGTTTTGAGGCTATTGCTTGTAATTGTTGTTCCTACTATATGAACCGCTTAATTGAATCTGCGTTGCTATGTAAACCAAGTGTACTTCCTGTTAGCTGTCGACAGACATCAGCAAAAAAAAACATACCAATAAACTTAAATTTGGGACAATGTTTTTTTTACGAGAATCAGACTCATAGTTTGCTTTTAATACTTGGGATAAAGGTTTCTTCTAAAGCCAAACAAACGATGTGTTGGTTCTTTTGTTCACTCTAACGTGTCTTCAGTAGTCTACCTTGTAAGTTGACACCACATACTTGCAGACGTGCACAGCAGAGTGCGTTGTAGAAGTGACGGCAGCCTCCACCTTGTTACAGTGTTGCCTGCTTACATGTGGCGAACCTAAGGGAGATGAACATCTGGCTGAAAGTGATGTGTGCACGTGTGTGAGAGGAAATCTGCGGCGGACGAGAGACAAGGAAACTTTCATGAAAAAGGAAACCTTTTGAAGAATCCTGCTGTTACTGTTAGCGAGTAGTAAGTACATTTTTGCATACTGTGTATGTTTTAATTTGTATGACAGTTAAAAAAAGCAATGTTATGATTCTTATTCATTTCAACGTTTGAAACGATTGAAATGTTATGTTGATAGTGTTTGAAAGTAGGTCAGCTGCTCTAATTTAACGTTTTAGTTTAAGCCTAATGTCAAATGTATTTATCTGTGGATAACACAACAGTTTCAGATTTAAATATAAATATTTCAAATTATAAGAAACTGGTCACATAAAGTTAGTTTTTGTTGTTTTTGCGTAATTTAATGTCAAGACTATGCATTTTAAAGTTTACTGAATGTTTTATTTTCTTTCTTTTTTTTTGTTTTTTGCAGTTCACTTTTTCTAGAATAATCTGTTTAGTAAAAAAGAAATTGCCATGTATTCAGAAGAGAACATGTGTTTGAATGTGAGTTTTAAAAATGAGTTATCTCTTAAGCGCTCAGTCTATCAACGCAGAAATGAATCCTCCAACATGTTCATGGCGTCTGAACATGGTCTCGGTAGTCAGAACTCCCTCAATGAACCGACTGTTCAGAGGAGATCATTGTTCATTTCATTTTCCATACACTAAAACAATCAATCAGAAATACTATTTTTTTGGTGCCAAAATTGTACTTTTTGTGTTTTGCTGGGGCTGGAGTACAATAATACTCCACTGCTCAGGGTGCAGCGGGCGACAGACCTTTCCATCCTGTGTTGATATGAGGTTTATTTAGTCTGGAAGCAGCTGACGGAAAGCCACGGGGTGAGAGCACCACTACAGCTGAAACCTACACCTCAACTTTGCGGTTGTATCCATTCAATACCTTTTATTCATCGACTGGTTTTACATGACCTCTTTTACGCTGTTACAATCCTACAAACTGACACCTAAGACTCCAGATTATTGAGTCAAAGCTGATGGAGAAAGCTACAGCTAGCAGCAGTGCCGCTGGACATCCACTTGAAGTTATTAATGATGTTTTATGAATAGTTCTTTTTTGTTTTTTCAAACAATTGCCACAGAGAGTAGCTACTCAACAGGCTTTGAAGACAACAGCAGAATGCACAAGCCTGCAGGTGATACAGTAACAGCATTTCCCCTGAAATATGTTTGTGGAAACAGCGACTGTACATGAGAGATGATTCTCTCAGTGACAGATTTGTTGCTTTACCAGAGTAAACATGAGCGCCTGTCATGTAAAGAAACAGAATTTTGTTAACTAGTTGTGAAGTTAGTTGTTTACCAGACAACAAGATGAGCTTTCGTTTCATTCTCTGGAGACTGCAGTGTTTGCTGAAGGCGACATACAACTGAATCATCAATCTTACAGTACATATTCAAGCCAGTGCTTCAGCTCAGATCCATCATTTTAAACACATTTTTCATGTAGCCTGGTTTGTAATTTTAGCGGTTTCCCCCTGACTGCTGGTTTGACTGTGAAGATGTTTGGTTTTATTATGAAGACACAATTAAAGGCTGTGAAATACCACTGAAGCAAATCTTACTAAAAGGTTGTGCAAAGTAAATGAGGTGGAATAGAAAAAACCTGCTTGTGTTTGCACCAGCGGGTGGTGTGTGTTTAAAGACATGGACCCTCAGCTCTGCAGGAGGATACAGGCTGCTCGTGTCTGAGAGCTTGGCCAGTAGCTGACCTTTGCCTTCCTACAGAGCCATTCTGTAGCAGAGGTGTGAATATTGCACCTGGATGTTTTGTCAGAGACAGACACTCTGCTGGTCAACCTGTAAACCAGCAGCCCCCTCTACATTACACCTTGTCTCTGTCCCACGTCTGCTGATAAAGTGTTTACAAAAGACCCTTTTCACTACGTCCAGTCAGAACTCTCTGTCTACAACATCTTGACATTTATCTCACACAAGCTGAGCCCAGAATTCATAGGGGTGGGGGGGAAAATCGATACAGCATAGTATCGCGATATTTTGCGTGGCGATATTGTATCGATACACGGACGCATATACATCGATCTTTTATTATATAAATATAAAAAGAAAAAGAAAAAGAAAAAAGAAAAAAAAATTACGAGAAAAATGAAATCAATTGCTTTTTCAGTCCACTAGGTGGTGCTGAGTTGTTTTCTGGTGAGGTCAGCAAAGGTCCCTGGTCAGCGTGATCGGTAGGAAATTGGTCTAAACAAAGATGGAGACATCTGGGCTCACAACGGGGTTAAACCTGCCAACAGTAGCCGGCTCATGGGGAGAGTGCAGCGCATAACTGTCTCTCTGCCCTCCACGTCCACACATCGCAAGTGATACTGAGTTACTATTATATCCTACTTATAAGTTATAGTTCATATGCTGAGTCCACACGTTTGCATTTAGTTAAGTTGGACTATGTAGTGACACAAACAGTTCAGTTTGTCAGGTTCATGCAACATTTATGACATTGTTGGTCAGTCTGTCTGCTTGATAATCCTATTGTGCTGCAATAAAAATGATTGAAGTGAGATGAACAGGCTGAAAACTTTATCTTATGAGATAAAACATGTTGACACAGTTTTCCTTTGGGGACATCAATTGAAGTTGAAAAAAGTAATAAATCGCAATATAGGCCGATGTTATCGCAATACTCAGAATATCGCAGTATCGTGATAATATCGTATCGCGGGACCTCTGGTGATTCCCACCCCTAAGAATTCACTGAGATACATTACTGCATGTACGTCTTTGCCCTACTAACATTCTGACAAACTTGAACTTGTAATGAGGATCTGCAATAGTGAGCTACAGACAAAACACAGGTGGTATTCAGATAAATGAGCTACAGAAGCCAGCTGTGATGCTGCCCGTCTGTGTCCCACACATCTGCCCTCCAGGTGTGCTTATATTCTGCTCAAGATAACGTCTTTGTTAGAGATAAGATTTGTATTAGACATGCTGGCTCTGTCGGTTTACCACTTTGGTACATAATGGAATATCTCAACAACTTTTGGATGGATTGCCATGAAGCTTTGGACAGACATTTGTTGCCCCCATGCAATGAATCCTATAATGACTTTGAGGACTTTTCCTGACTTTTCCTCTTGCGCCACCATGAGGTTGACATTTGTGTATTTGAGTGAAATGTTTCAAATATTTGACAGTTTTCGATGAAAGTTTGATACAGAAATTATTGTTCCCTTCAGAATGAATTGTAATCCATCTGGTGATGTATCCACTTTCCATTTAATGCCGTCAAAATTTCAATTTGTCCAAAACTTTGCTTCATCACCTGCAAAACTGATTACACGCTCATCAGCCTCAGCTGCACATTGGGCTATGCAATTAGTTAATGTGAGCATGCTTACAGACACACCTAATGTGGACAAGAACAAACATCAGCATGTTAGCATTAGTACTCATGTTAGCATTTAGCTCAAAGCACATCTGTCCTTAAGGAATCATCACAGTGAAAGAGTTAAAATAAAATAGTTGCTGCAATGGCAACTTTCCATAAAGTCTCGCAGTATTATAAACCTCTGTGCATCTTCTGTGTTTTGGCATCTGAGAGGCTTTAAAATCCACAGATCTGTTACTCAAACTGGACTTCCCAGATCCTATTTCATGTCTCACCAGTGCCGAGCACACATTAACGCAGCTCCTTGTATTGTTTTAACACCGGCTGTTTTCAGTCTGAATGCCAGCTTAGTGCTGTTACTTTACAATAAACCTTTGAAGTCAGTCTTTTGGCACAAACTGAGCCTCTGTCTCTACTGTATATTACGCAGCAGCCCCAGTGACCCGCTGCATGTGTTGTTGTCTTTATTCCAGCTGATTAGCAGCGAGTATTACTGGCAGTCAGAGCATGTCTCTGCATGGGGCTGAGCTTTATGATGGAGGCTGCTCTGGGAACAGGATAAATGAGCCATATAGCGGCACCAGGAGACTGGCTCAGGGCTGTAGCTGCACATCTTATTAAACCTGCTGTCAGTCAGTTTAATCCCTTTGATTAATGACCGTGTGTATTGTATGGCTGTGAGTGAGTGCAAGGTATGTGCATGGAGCACAGTGTAAATAATTGGTTTCAACATGTTGTGCTCATGTACTTGTGAGTTAGACAGCTCTGTGGTTTTCACTGCAAATAACCAACCGCTATTACGTTCAAAAACCATTACGTTTGAATTATTTTTTGCTTTCTCAGAGGACAGCAGTCAAAACTCCCTCTTGGTTTGCTTATCTTCAGTCTCAACTCAGCAAGGAAATATGTCTGAGACAGAAAGGGGGAATTTGCACGAAATAACTTTGGAAAATACCCAATATGGTCCGAGCTCAGACTGCTGAAGCCTTATATCTCTGCATGAAAAAAGGACTCTGCATTTTCCCCCATACCTTACCTTTGAGGAAGGGATCTCTCGACAGTCAGGAAAATGATTACAGCACCTATTAACTTGTCGGACTTGAAAAGGTGGCTCATTGGTTCAGCTTACATGTTTACAGTATCAGAACATTTAGAAAATGTCACAAAAAGACATTAATTGCAATTTGATTAGGATTTAATTCACTTGCTCCCACTTGTATTAGCTGATACTGTTGCATGTTGTTATTTCTAATATTATGTGCCTTGAAGTTGTAAAGTATAGTCAAACTGGCAGAATGTCCCAGTCATGGCAGTAGTTTTAACCCGAGTCTTGCCAGAGTCACCAGAGAGACTCAAGAAGCTCAGTTAAATGATCGGTCTTGTTGGTGGAGTTGGAGTACAGCTCAGTCAAGTTCACTTCTTGATTTGGGAGGTAAATCTGAAACCAAACCTTCTGAGTTGTGACCAAAACGTAGACAAATGAAACTGTGATTAGGACCATACTCAGTTTTGGCAAAATGTAAAAATCAAAAGCTAACAAGAACGTAAAAAAACCCATCTGTTCTTTGATCCACCAGGGTCCGTCAAAGACCGATCGGAGCTGAAGCATGGACAGTGAAGTGGAAGCGATGAACACCAGCCATGACAGCCCTCTGAGCCCGAGGCACCTGACCGGGTTGGGGATGAACTGTCTTCCAGGCCAAAAGTTCCGACACTCTGGGCCCGGCCTCGCCAGTCCTCAGGATTTTAACCAGTGGTTGCCTTATCGCCACGACGCCAGCCTGCTGCCCATGAAAGAAGACCTGGCCTTCTGGCTCAACACCCTCATGGGTGAGACATTTTCTCCTTCATTGATCTTCATGCCAAACTCATGTTAACTACACTATCTGGACAGTAGCTGCAGTGGAAAGATTCCCAATTCAAGAATTGAATTTCTTCCAGCAGATATCTACAGATGAAGAACTCTTGACATGCTTGTATTTTCAGGAATAGGTGAAAAAGCCACAGTCACATTAAACACAGAGGCACATTAACCGATACTTATTATCCCAAATCCTTGAAATACCTATTCATGAGGGGAACTGTGGCTGTGCCTCCAGGGTAAGGGATGTTTCTTACCACTTTACTGCATTGTTGGGGAAAACATAAAGGGTCCGCACATGCCACAACCTGTTGGAAGGTGTCTGGAAGGTGACACGTCTCTAACAGGATGAGTTTCTGACTGATGCAACAACAAAGTCAAAATTGCTCGCGGACCAAAGAGTTGCGTCGGTTCGTCAGTAAAGTGCTTTGCTTTTCGGAGACAAAACATTCCTGTGGCTATATTATGAATCCTTAAATCAGAGAAAGATTGAAACAGTTTACAATGTTGTCTTCCTCTTGATATCAAGGTTTTCTATGTGACAGGATAATATTGTAACAGTTATGTGATAACTGCAATAGTAGATTATATAATGTGTAATAGGAGAGGAACATATTTCTACACATTGCCACGGTTTGCCAGCTCGTCAACAAAAGTGCTTATGTTATGAGATGGCTAAATACGGAAGTAATAATAGCAATCATTATTTTTACATTTTGTTGTTTCACCTTTACTTTATGAATCAGGAAGACACCTTGCAGCACAATCAGCACCTCCTCTTGCATTTTAATCAGCATTTTTCTGATCTGTCCTCACCTTTAGAAGACCATGCATGCTTACTGAAAACGGTAGTGGACCGTTTTGGCTCTTGCTGCAGGAAATACATTAATTAACCTTCTGATGCATTTGTTGCAGGTGTTGTTTAAATTGTCTGTTCTTTCCATTTGAGGCAGAGTTTGTTTTATCAAGGTGCTACATAAATAATTTGCAATAATTTCTATTGTTTTTATGCATTTTGATATATATACTACTCTTAGTGATTTTAATGTATGAAAATTAGACCCGAGTTGGTTTCTGTTAGAAAACAATAAACTTCTTTTCAAAGGCAGAACATATGGCACATCCTACCTCACAGCTTATAACATTTAGTTTGAACTACCTCTTTGTAAAGATCTATGTATTTTTCTGTGAAAAGCATAATGATGACCTTTGAGTTGTAACTGTTACTGCACATAACTCTATGTTTGTGTGTGCATCCTCAGGTGTGGACCTCACAGCAGACGGTCTAATGGAAAGCTTGGACAACGGCGTTGTACTCTGTCAGCTCGCACGGCTGCTGCAGGACAAGATGATTCACACCAACAACAGCAAGGTGCTGCAACAACACAACTCAACTCAACACACACACACACACACACGCCATTGCCCACAAAAACATATTAATCACCTCTTCGTGTTACTGCAGTAAACATGTGTCTACTGCATACTCACTTCCTTTGTGTGTGTTCAGCCTTTAATAAGAAGAATGATCCACTGGCGAGCTGATGCATCTTCTGGATCATTCTTCGCTCGAGACAACACCGCCAACTTCCTCTACTGGTGTCGAAAGATTGGAGTTGATGAGGCTTACCTTTTTGAGTCAGAGGATTTGGGTGAGTTAAGACCGGAGATTGAGCCGTAGATTACGGAGTTAAAGAGCTCTGAAGTGAATCATGTCATGCAGCACTCTTGATACTAATTAGACTAAAATCTTTAGACTTTGCGTTTCACCCCACTGCGGTAGGAATAAGTCACAAAGGATGTTCCTTGGCATTTATGCCTTTTATTATTTGACTTGTTCAGTGAGAACACTGTCTCCTTTTTTTCCTACTCGATCTCTCCAGTGCTTTTGTGTTTAGTGACACCTCTTGTCTTCTCTTTTTTCCACCTCCAGCCTCCGTTTGAATAAATGTGATAGACTCAGCATAATGTGTCTTATTTGTCAAAAGATATGACATGGTGCATTTATATTGTATTGTAATATTACATTCATTTACACTTGCTTGAACCAAACATTATTACATTATTTCTTTTCAGTTGTTTACTTTCCGATTCATTGATGTTATTGGTGATTTATGATAACTTTACTTTTTAAACTGACAAGATCTGAACTCACACTGCTCACAAACTCATTAAGCATACCAGTCAGAAGCAAAAAGGAATACGGGAAATAAAGATTACAAGTTGAATGTGACAGAGTCAAGGTGATGTTTATACATTTTCTGTGCTCAGACCTCCTGTGTCACTTCTCTCTCACACCCTCTGTATGATGCTCCCGAGGAGATAATGTAGTTCACATGCTAACGTGGTTCTTTATTATCAAACGCACTCCTCTTTATGTCCATCTTATACTTGGGCATGTCTACGCAGGGCGGCAGATGCGTGAGAATGATAATGTGGAGGTTAATCTCCACCGACAATAAGTCACCTCCCCCTGCAGGCAGACTAAGCTACTTCACTTGACTAATTGAGTGACGGGGAGAGTGAACTTACTGTACTTACTGTAGGACACAGATGATTACTCTTTTTCTTTTCTCTCGTCTCCTTTTCTTGCTGCAGCCATGATGATGGTAATGGTGGATGTCAAATACAGGTGAATGAAAATATCATACCAATGAAGTGATCGTGAGATAGTGACATCATTATGTTCGTATTTAGCTTTTTGTTGTTATTTGTTCAGTCATCAATGTTGTGGACTTTTAGAGAGTGTGCCCCACATGGTGTACATACTTTAATGCATGCTCAACCAAATCATTTTAACAAATGAACTATAGCCTGGCCTTTGTCTGGAGTGCATAGAGCCCCTTTTTGGTTTCTATACAGCAGATTGGAGGCAGGAGAGGCTGACTTGTTTATGAAGCTTTCATGCCCTCATGCCCTCAGCTGCACATCCACAGAAATTCCTGCTCGGCTTCAAAGATTGAGATGCACAATAGAGACAGGGCGCCGGCACCTGAAATGTGTCCTCTCTGTTCGGACTGCAGCTCCTGTTATCTTTTGACACAGACGAGCGTTTATCACCGGAAACATCTTTCCTTTCAGATGAGTGACTATTTCATGTTTCTCCCCCTCAACTCTTTCTCTGGAATTCCTGCGGTGAGAAGTCCTCCACAAACAACCTCGAGAGGTGTGCCTGTGCCTGATGGAGCTTGGAAGGATCGCAGCCAGGTAACTGCCGGTACCCGAAAAGTAAATCACAACTGAAACGTATGAAGACATCAACTATCTAGGTTTAAATTGTCCCCACACAATTATCGTGACATCAAAGGAAGTGTCCTTAAATGTTATCCTACTCTTAGTCTCTTTTTCAACTGGCCATCCATTACTTATCAATTACTTTTAGCAAACAAGTTTTGTTTATCTATTACTTATTCAATTAGATTTAAATTACCTATTAGAAATACTGAATCATACTTTTAATTGTCACTTGCTAAGTTCACTTACTCTTGCGACGTGTGGTGCTCAGTTACAGATTACTTTATTTAAATATATAATATAGTAGGTCTGGTTTGTTTCAAATGAGTTGAGCTACTCCGCTTTCAGTCTCTCCATGTGCCCTCCTTGTGACTGCAGAAGTATCCCCCTGTTGTTCATGAGTCCTTATGATTTAGTGTTGATATATCCTTGTGATTGCTAATATGTTTGTTAAACCTCTCTCTTAGGTACGGAGTAGAGCCTCCGGGGCTGGTGAAGTTGGAGAGAGAGATCGAGAGGGAGGAGGCGGGGTGCTTATCTCCATCATCCCCTCTGCCCCTCTCCTTTTTCCCTCTCATGTCATTGTATTCACCATCACAATCATCCCTACCCACAGCCCCCTCTCCTCCTCCCTCCCCACCTGCGCCCCTCACTCCAAGCACAACCTGTCTGTCTGAACCCCTCGCTGCCTCCCTCGCCTCTGATCTTCCATCAGCCACAACAAGCCCAGCACCTACATGTTTATCCCTTCCCCAGTCCTCCCTCTCAGCATCTAACCCTTGCACCACCACAGCCTCAACACAAACACCTTTGTTCTCTTCATCCTGCACCACTAACACATCAGCTTCAGCACCCTCGCCAGGCCAAACCCTGGTATCCACTCCCAAAGTCTCCTCTGCCACAATAAACAACCACACTCCCACTGCTACACCTCCCATCACCTCCCCGCCTGCAGCAGCTCGTTCCTCCGGCAGATCCACCAGCCGGAGGAGAACAGGCACCAGCAACATTTTGGATGACATTGTACGTATTTTTATTTCCAGTAAAAGTCATCTTGTTTGAGCTTACAGATGTTACAGGTGAATATGATTTGCCCTCTCTCTGCCTAACCTGTTCCAGGTGAGAAACATGATTGAAAACCCCCCCTGCAGCTGTCATACCAGGTTCCTTGTTGAGAAGCAACCTAAAGGCTGCTATCGTGTTGGGGAGAAAGTTCTGTACATACGGGTAAGTCTGTTCAGCCTAACCCTGGGTTTTTGTATTTTGAGAGACAGAGCATGCCAGATTAGAAATTGTATTGTTAATGAACCAATCTGCAGAGTCACAAATGTATTGATACCGGCCGTATCTGCAAATTTTGCTAAGCATTTCATTTATTTGTTTCATACTAAAGCAAAATTTGATTACACATTAATATGAAATCTGATGCATCATGGATGATACATCACGTCATGAGACGTGAGGTGCTAATGCCCTCGAGTTAATCAACAGCTGAGTCAGCAACAAGTGCAGTGTGTCAGAGCGACTGATTTGCATTCACTTGGGATGGAGACGTCGGTGCCATTCAGCCTCCCTGTGCGTCAGTACAAAGGCTCGAGGAATGGCCTTCGGGGAGGCAGGGTTGCTTGGCAACCAATGGTCAGGATAAGACCGGGCTGACAATGATTTTATTCAGTACACATAGACCTTCGGCAAAGAGTTCAAACCTGAAGGAAAAACAAACACGTCTCTTTCAGCATGATTTGGCGGAGATATGACCGTGGTGTGCAGTGCAAATGGCAGCTCACTCGGGAGTCCAAGTCCACCGAGGTGTGGGGGGGGGGTTTGAATATAACAGGAAGGTTTTACTTCACTGTCTGTACACAACCATCCAGCCATACAAAGAGAAAATGTGACAGCTTCAGTGTATATTTAATGCACACTTTGTAGAGCGTACTGTCTAAGTAAGGCATCCACAAGTCCATTAAAAAGCACATGCTGTCCATTTAAAAATAGTCTATCACAAAGTACATGTCTTCTGCATCAAATACAGTTACCAGGAGGTGTATCACAGCTCTGGAGGCTAATTGGTTCAGATTAAATGTATTTATTGGTGTGTTAACGACATTGACCTAACACTCCCTGAACTGGTAATCAACACTGTCACCGTTAGTTTGCTTTTAACATAGTTACAGCTACATTTCTGACTGGCTGACAGACGTTTTTACTGTCTATTTAGAAAATAATGCCTGCCTTCAAGTCTCAGAACACCTGTCTCTCCAGAGCCGGCCTGTCAATAACACGGGCGCACGTCAAAAGAAATCGCATCAAAGAAAGGCGTGACAACAAAGCGTGTTATTAGTTGGTCAACGGTCATAACTCTGTGTCCATCTGTCACTTTCAAGCTTTAATTCCTAGTTTGTGGACACTACTTGCACTGCTCCCTCCCTTTTTTCTCAAACACACCTCAGCTGTGTGAATAGAGCGCTGCGGCCCATCGACCCTGACTCCATCCATTACCTTGAGCTGCCTACGTGTGTGCAGGGAAACGCGCTATAAACCTCAATTACCATAAACCACGACAACCCCGATGCAGCTCCTAGGAGAGCGTGCCATTCAGTGTGTACAGATCTTTTTAAAGAGCAGATACTATTGATTACCGAGACAAAGTCATTAGTGAGGGGTTTAATCAGACAGCTTGTTAATGAGCGGCTGAGCATGACCGCCCCTCCTCACGTGTAAACTTTCCACCCCACCTCTTTCCCCCGTCTCTATTCCCTCTGGAGTCTATTCAATCTCGCTGGCCCTGAAGTGCTCCACCATTCTTTGGTGTTGAAAAAGAGGAAGGCTTTTCTTTCGTCTCTGCGCCCAATTAGGCTCTCCTTCGGCTTTGTAGCAGCCACACTGTCTGACTGCGTCAATGGAAGGAAAAGACATTCGAACACCTCACAATATCATGCCGCACAAATGATTTGTTTACCAAGCTATCTGCATAAGAGATAAACCCAAACAGTTGAATTAAAACATCTTATTTTTGCGTCTGGAAGCAGTCAGGACAGAAATGAGAATGATGAAATTGCTTTTCTAGCCATCAGCTTAGTATTTTGGTCGGTAAACCCTTCATCATCCTCCTTTCTCAACTGTCCTTGAGCAAGACATCGACTCCATAGAAGCTCCAGCTCTAGGTGACCCTGACCTTGATCTCATTAGATTTGCAGATATTTTGTCAATAGATATAACATTCATCTAAATTATAAATCATTCTTGTCATGAGGGGAACATGAATGTTTGTACAAAAATGTCATGACATTTCACTCAAAACCACAAATGTGTAGCTCATGTTGGCGCTAAAGGAAAAGTCAAGGGATCAAAGTCAAAGGCTTCCATTTTATAATGAAAAACTTGGAACAGGTCTTTACAACCTGCACAAAATACAGCTCCCTCTATTCTTTGCTTCAACAGGAAAGAAAAGGTCAGATATATTTCAGAATTTGTCATTGTAACTTTAAAAAACGGTTTGTCGACGGTGCTTGTCAATGTGCTGTCGAAGGGGCTCTCAAACATAAATGCAGACAAAATACAGAGAGAAATATAAAAGTACATAAGAGATAAGGCAAGGCAAGGCAAGTTTATTTGTATAGCACATTTCAACAACAAGGTAATTCAAAGTGCTTCACATAAAACCATTAAAAGCATCAAAACATAAGGCAAAAGAAAAGGAGATTTAAAAACAATTAAAGAAACAGTGCAACGGATAAGACACACATGTGCCTGCATCAGTTTATATACTATAACGCTGCTTAGTTTGTCTCTTTATATATTGTGCATTTTCTTTTTTTAAAGGACTCTTCGTACCTAAAAACAACATCAAAAGCGGTGGCTGTGGCTAAAACCTGCCTCCTACTGGCGGAGGTTTAAATGACGCCTCCTCCCTGAGAACACTCATGCATGTTTCAGCGGAAGAGGAGAGAGAGAATCAATGGAGCTGCCAGGGAGGACACAGGGGCATCCACACGCTAGTTATGAGCTGCAGACGTAGCACACTGTGTACGGAGACCTGGAGGGGAGAGTTGTAGACAGAAATAAAGAAGTCTGCCTGACAAAGAGGGCTTGTGTTGAATAGTACAGCACAGAAAGGGGCTGACTCTGTCTTTTATTCAACGATCAGTTTGGTAGTTTAGTTGGCAGCAAATTTCCCCGCTTTATAATAGTTCTGATGTATAATATACAATTGAATTTGTATAAAATTATACAAATCCTATGTCAAAAGACAGTTCATATTTACACACACACAACCAGCATATAAATTCAGACACCAATATGCAACTGAAACATAGGATTATTAGAAGCAATTATATGAGCAATGAAAAAAACAACGTAACCCACTTGCTTAGCTGTTTTAATAATAAATCATATTTTATTTTATTCATTTTAAACATTACGGATATAACAGTATATACAGTATTTATACACAACATTTATTTGGAACTGACAATTAATGCTGGATTAATTCATATTTTATTTCTTGAAAATAAACTTCGGCTGATTTTTTGAGAATGAAGCCTATAGTCAGAATTACATTAACTCTGCGTTTGACAGGAAAGTGGTTTATTCGTGATGTCAGACTTGACCCCTGTCAACCTCAACATTTTAATCTGCAGGATGACAGCTGAGACAGACCACGTCTGGTTTCCTCTATAGCTGCTTGTGTCGCGTGTGTTGTACCATTGATTTTTTTCACGTGACCACCCCCCCACACACATAAGAAGAGCAGATCTGCTTGTATTATCACACCCTAATGGCTCCATAATGAAGGGTTTATTGGCGATAAGGCAAGAAGGGGGTGGGTCGGTGCTGACAGGGCAACGGATGGCTTTGCAAGGCCCCCTGGGAATGTTAACGTCTACTGGGAGTAGCGGGTCTGCGCTGAACTCATCTCAATCTCTCCTTTCATTTCTTTTTTTTTTTCTAGGCTTTATATTGTGGCTGTAGTTGCCATGGCAGCGGTTGGTTTTCCAGCTGTAAGGACGGCTGTCTTTGAAGGATGTGTTGATTCAGATGAAACTGACCTCCCTGCAACTACTGCTTACAGATAGATTGTGACACAGTAGTTGTTTTTATATTTTAAAAAACTGTGTTTATTAGGTGGTTTGTGTTGGAGTTTGCCTGCATGCGTGTGCACGCATGTTCATATGTGGATTAGTCCCACGTGTGTGCTCAGCTGGTCTCCATGAGGTGTTGTTTCATTTGATTTAATGAGATTTTGACAAAGCTATCCGAAGCGAGAGATCATTTGCCTTTCAGAGCCTGAGCTACACGAGCTTGTAAATATTCAATTGGTGTGTGTCTGCTGTGGAGAGAGAGAAGGGGGGGGGGGGGACTGTTTTTCATATATTTGAGAATATATTCCGAAACACATCCTGGGAGGAAATATAATCACATTTTTTCCCAGCATTCCCTCCTTGAATGTGCTTTCTCGTGTCACCTTTGCAGATGCTGAACGAGCGCCATGTGATGGTACGTGTAGGCGGCGGCTGGGAGACCTTCACGAGTTACCTGCAGAAACATGACCCCTGCAGAGGAGGAGGTCCGGTCAGCAGACCTGAGGTCAGGGTCTGCAGGGACAAAGCCAAGCCACTCAGTTTGAGCATCTCACCTGACAGCTACATGGTGGTCGGTGCCCATTACCGTGGCAAGAAGTAGACTCTCAGACTGCTCGCTTGTGCTTCTGGCTCTGAACAGTTCAGTTAATCTGACCAAACGGTACAAGGACAAGGATTTTACAAATAGTTTTTACCTCAAGTTGAAAAGGAAATCCCACTTTTTCTCTTCAAAAGTTGTAGATGACTGCTCTTCACTGATTGTTATACTGTGTGAGTTATCAAAATTACTGTAACAACTTGGCAGCGTAATAAAACAAGCAATCTGAACACTTCACTTTGGGCTGTAAGACATTATAACAGGAATCTTTCACAATTTTCTGACTATTTACAGACTAATTATGTAATAGAGAAAATAATCTGAATATTTATCAAGTATAAGAATAATTGTGAGTGTCAACACTAGTTGTTATGTGCTGTATATGATAACGTTCATGCAATTATATTCTCCAAAGGACGGTTTTGTGTAGAACTGTATGTGCAACAATGTTACATTATGCATTTGTACTGATGTAGTGTTCGTTAACATACAGTTATGTGTTATGTATCGTGGTACGGTAGTTTCAATTTGTGTGTTTGAGCTTTTGTATTTTGTTCCAGCAGAAGTTTGAAAACGACTCTTAGTGATTTTAATGTATGAAAATTAGACCTGAGTTGGTTTCTGTTAGAAAACAATAAACTTATTTTCAAAGGCAGAACATATGGCACATCCTAAATCACAGCTTATAACATTTTGTTTTAACAGTATGTATCTTAATTTGTCATTTATTTAATATTATGTAACACAAGATGGATCCAAAAAACATATTTCTTATTTCTCATTTAGTTTTACATTGCCTCTAGCAAATATTGTATCCGCTCAGCCTTGAAGAGGCAAAGACACAAAACATCTAGTCCTCCCTCTAGATGGCACCATGTCCTCAGCGACAAAAGGCCAAGCTTTGCCTCCATGCTTATCTGGAGGAGGGTTCTGTCTGCTGTTATGATCCTGTTGCCTCTCCAGGACATTCATTTCTTAGTTGGACTGGAAATATGCTTTCAGTTCCAGAAGCTACCTCATGCCCACAGACAGTACAAAACACATTGCTGCCTCATCAGCAAGATTTGGAGTGACAGCTCGTCAAGATAAATGTGCTCTAAAAAAGGAACATTAATGGGAAGGATTCACAGACAAGTGTGTAAATATGGAGAGCAAAACTGCAAAATCCAAACACAGGAAGGCACAACACTTTAGTAATTACATGTTTTATTTCAGTAAAATAAATCAATTAAAAATGGACACAAGTTTTAATATATTGAAAGAAACTAACTGTAATGAGATCATGCAAGACTGTAATGTCTCTTTAGTCCCCACATAACATCTGCAGTGGATTGAACCAGTATAAATGACTTGTAGAAAATAATAGCTGTGCTACTGAAACAAGTGCCACGCTAAACGGTGGCGTTTTCACAGAGCATCTCTCATTGCACCGAGTTTATCTCGAAGTTCCTCATGAAACACAGGAAGTTGCCACTTGAGAGGGATTTTACAACAATTTCAAATACCTTGTTATACTGTGTTGACCCCATTTGTTCTCTGAAGCACATCATTCTTAATGTTTTGTCAATCTTGCTACTGTGTGCTACTGTTCTTCTGTGTTAAAACGCAATCCAATCAAAGACAAAATCTTTGTTTTAAAATACGGACATTGTTATTTTGTTGGTGTTACTTTTAAAAGGTACTATTTGAGATACGGGGCGTAAATATGTGCTTTAAAATTTATGCTTGTAATACTTTTTGACAAAGTCCTGCACATGTGCAGTGGTGGCACATCAGTCCTGGAAAAGTCAGATTTCCAACTATAACACACAAACAAACTTTGTGTCCAATTGTGCTTCAGTCCTAACAACACATTATACTTGCACCATGTACTTATACATTACAGTTTACTGCTTCCAGTAATTACTTATATTACTGCACAGTAGTTTGGGTGTGAACTTAAAACTTTATAAAACCAAAACACCAAACAGCATTGCATTCTGTGAGGACGTCAGGGAATTTACTGACTCAGTTGTTAGTGTAATGACCATAGATATAAATATTTTCTTTTCATATTTATGGTATGTCCTTGTTTCTGGCATGAATATTTTCACAATAAGAGCCTAGACCGACTGACCCTACACAACATGGTATAAACCCAAACTGTTTGTAAAAGACACAACTGGGTGCTTATTACATGCTCTGGTCATCCTTTGCTCCCGTATGTGACCTCGCAAACATATAATGTAAAGCTCCACCTGTTCAGGCTTCAGGTTCACAGACTTTTATGAGACCCAAAGTGCAAAGATTCAACAAGACACTGAAGATACAGTTTTCAATCATGCCTCAGTCAATTTCCTCGACTTCTGAAAAGTGGTAGCCTCACGAGGAGGTAAATGGTGATGGTGAAAGGACTGAACATCACACACAGTGTCGTCAACACACATTATAACACCTTTTTTTTCCGAAGAAAGTTAATTGACATAGCTGACAGTATATCTCATGACTCATCTCCAGCAAATTATAAAAAACGTCATCACACATGGCTGTAATATTCTTGTTTCATGAAGTGAGCTTGAACATTTCAAAATGAATGATTTCTAATAACTATGGGGGGGAATACAGTAAGAGAAAACTGGCTGCTGTGAGTTATTATCACCCACAAGTGTCACAGAGAGAGTCGTTTATACCTTTTCCACTGAATAAACTGTAGTCCTGCCTGCTACACTCCTTTTTCAAAACCTTTCACATGGCTCCGTCCCAAACTACATATTAAGTGCACAATTTTGTAAGTTAGTCCACAAAAACTGGCAGATTTTACTGATTTGTACGAATGACACACAATTCAAAGTGTGCACCACATACACTACAACTCAACTGTTAATTTGAAATGGCATTTCCAATTTTAATTATAAAATCAACACAACACTTAAAGACAGTATTAGTATTAGTCTGGATACTTGTGATTTTAAGAATACTTAATTTTGTCATTTTCAATGTGTGCACCTCAATTAAAACACAAAATTAGTACAGTGTAAATTTGGAATAGTTTTTAACATCACTGCAGTCCTTTCTAAATTAATATTTGTGCTTTTTTTCCGCCACCAGATTTGGAGGTATTTCAAATCCAACCATTAATTCAGAAGAATATGCATACTACATAGTATAAATTGTACCACAATGTAAGTTAGTACACAATGAATATGTATTTTACTGCTCAAGAAATGCATTCAACACATCATTAAAACTGGGAATTTGGAATGCCTCCATCAATCTTAAAGTTAAAATCAAACATGTTTTATGTATTTATTACATCCACGTGTTAAAAAAACAAACAGTTCCTCTATTTCCAGTGCGCATTGCATTGTGGGAACAATAGTGTTCATCACATATATGATTCTCCATATTCTGCTTGTCTCATTGTCTCAGTCGTTACTGAGTCAGATTTTAGTCACTTTGATGACACTTTGGCCCTCCACCAACATGTGATGTTACTATGTTACTGTACTTTGTGCAGATGATGATTTGGAACGCAGCTTGTGCTTTTGTTTTTATCACTGAAGTTGCATTTTTTCCCCTTGTATTACACAAAAAGCCTGACCAATATTGAGGGTAAACAATGGAGCAATCAATTACTCCCTCCACAGTTTGGTTTCATGTTTTTGCTCTTGTCAGCAAACAACCGAGTCGCATCCACAAAATACCTTTACGTTGCTGAAGCCAATAATGGATTCATGCTCCCAGCACCACTCTGTAACTCTTAATCTCCTCCTTACTGTGAGCCACCATCACCTCTAAACAAACAGAAAGCAAACATTCTTGTTCAGAATCTAATTTACACAAACAATGATCTGGATCTACATAGAGATGCATTTTTACATATAGAATCTTTAAAGAAGCATCAAACGATTTTCTTTTCAATGCAGATTTACTTAAGTGTGTTATACCATACTGACCACGCCACTGGATCCATTTTGACGTTACCCTTGGGGCTCACGTGTGATATCAGTTAGTGTGCTACACTAAAGATAAGCAACGGGCAGTCAACGGCAGTTTTTTTCATTTTTTTTTTTTTCATTACGAACAATAAGACAGCTCACATCACTCGACTGAAAGAGGAATGCTGACAAGATGCTCTGGCCTGATGTTTGTGTGTGTGTGGTTTTTTTTTTTCTCCCTTTTGACGGATTTTTCCCGTGATTCATCCGGTGTATGTGTGGAAAAGCATGTTCTGGTGTGTGTGTGTGTGTGTGTGTGTGGCTTTATGCATTTAAGAGAGCACCATTTTAAGACAAATTCTCTTCAGAGAAAACAGTCACCTTTAGATCGCTATAAAGTCAACATGTCAAACATCTGAACCAAAAGAATGTCTTATTTGTGCTAAGAGAGCGATGCCTCGGACATACGTCACTGTAGGTGTTAGTCTTGGTGTTCCTGGAGGTCCCTCTGGGATTTTTTAGAGATTAGGTGTGTGAAGTTTGTCATCACTTTGCTCCTTCTGTCACAACTCAGGCACACTGAACACTGTGGGGGAGATGGCGATGTCGAGGGTGGTGTGAGATGGTGATCAGACAAAAAACTGTTTCAGAGTTAAACATCAAGGTTGGAAGGGTGCGGTTTGTGCGTTCGGTGGGCCAGTCGCTTCACAACGCCTCTGTCACACGGTTCCATTCTCCTGCCTCGGCTTGTGGGTCGTTGTGCGAGTGGGCGTGCTGAGGGAGGGGGCCAAGGTGCAGAGGAAGCCAGCCAACAGCGTGAGACCGAGGCCCCCCCAGGCACAGAACATGGACCAGCCATAGCCATGGCTAATGTCCTCGGGGAGGCCGTACATGTAGCGGGGGTAGCGGGACAACTCAAAGTTGATTCCTGCCACACATGTGCACAAGGAGATGATGCAGCATGTTCCTATGTGAGCAGAGGAGACAATCAGTGATTTAAAATGCTTCCAGCTTGATGATTGAATTCCTACATGTACTGTGCATCTTACTGCAGGACCGGAATCATGTTACTGCTGGATATTGATCTACTCTATCATGATAACCCAAAGATGCTATCAGGTGTCACCAAATAAATACAGAAATTGAATGAAATTGGATTTTGGCTGCATGTTTGTGTGTGGACGTGGGCATATGTGCTCTCACAGTACCTCCCATGAGAAAGAGTAGCCCAGCTACATATTGCATGAGGTCATGCTGCTGGCAGCATCCCAGCACTCCAATGATCCAGCCAAAGAGAATGATGGACACGGCCATGCCCACAAAGCCAGCCGTCATTCTTCTTAGATCTGCAGGAAGAGGTGGAAACGTGACCACTCAAACTCAACAGTGAAGCTAAAAGCTGTTATTGTGTAAACTGGTAATTACTAATGCTGCGTTGTGGTGAGTCTGTTGCTCTCCAACTACAGAGCGGATGGTGAAGTCTTTATCACTCTACCAATAAACCACATTAAAATGTGTTGTTGATAGGCACTAATATTATTTTATATAAGAAAGATATTGTAAATAATGCTTGGGTGTAGCATGTGTATAACATAACATAACATATCAATGCAGATTCACAACAATACTGAAAACAAAACTGACGAAAGGGTTTCAAAACTGAAAATAACACTGATGCAATCCAAGGTCAAACAAGTCCTTCACGCTCTCTCTTTGAACGAGGATTTAAAGTAAGAAATAAAAGCCTATCCACATGTTTTAAGGGAAGAATACTGTATATTGATCTGTCAGACTTAATGTCCTCAGATAAGCCACTCGAAAGCTAATGGCTTCCTAATAGTGATGACCTGATAACCTCTGGTCATGAGTCTAGACGTGAGAGAGAAGCGCTGATGAGGTCAGTGATATATTCAGGAGCGAGGATGACAACAATAGGAGAAAATTGCATTAATTCAGTCAATAATTAGTTTGGCTGTTAAAAAAAAAGACTATTTCATAAATGTCTTTGAAATGATAAACACAAGACAAAAGCTCCCCTCAGAGAACTGAGTCAACCAAACCCCTGAAAATGAACCCTGTCTAGACGATAACATTTTTAGATGACCTATATCAAGAGGGTCAGTCGGGGATTTTCTCAACCTTTACTGTTTTAGTTTTTTGTATTGTATTACTAAATTAGTCTGTTAGTTGAATACAGTAGAACCATGAAGCAGAAACACACACAAACACTGCAAAGAACAGGTACAAATGTATTATTATTATTAATCAGTGACTAAACTATAGTCCAACCAACTCCATAAAGACAGACAAACACGTTGATACTTACGGAGTGCATGCCACTCATCCTGTCGTATGGTCTTTGTGATGTTGATGGGTAAATTTCGTGGTAGGATGGACGAAGAGTAGTGGTACTTGACTGCGGTACATCTTTGAATTATTCCTGGCAGAAAAAGAAAACGATGGAGACAATAACAACTCGAGCACAAATATCTTATATACTAGAGCGAAGTGACAAAAAGAAAATCAAGTAAAAAATCTCATTCTGAACCTTTGCCCAACATGTGGGATTATGAAATATTATAAACACATGGTGGAAAAGCTTCATATTTATTTGACACCCTCACTGAGTTTTAATTTCCTGAGCTGGCCTTATTAACCTCGTGTTCCCAACCACTCCTACGTTGTGATTAAGGGAGGATTAGGAAACAATGTGCAATATGGATTATTCTACCGAAGGCGCCATAAAGAAGCTTAATTGTTCTCATTTAAAGTGAATCTCTTCATAATGACTTGATAGTCAGTGCAGTAAACCGCATTCAAAATAGGCATTCAGAGTCCGATACATTCAGAATTTAAAGACTTTTGTAGTCCAGCTCCTATATGGCAAGCGACACAACAGCTTTATATTTCAATTTCCCTGCAAATCGTCACTTTAGTTTCCCATTTTAGAGAGGGACTGGGATGTTTCTAAAGTACTTTGCATATCTCTCAAGTTAGAACCATGGCAGACATCTTTCTTTTGGTATTGGGAGCTCAATGGACCCTTTTCACAGCAGACGTTTTGGCTTGTCAAAGCAGGAAAAGCACAGGTGTAAATAATCATATTAACGATGGCTCCATTTCATTAAGTGTCCTAGCAAGGCACATCTGTGACTGAGCATGCACAATACCAGAGCCCTGAAACACACCTGAATGCAATGCAGCAGTCATCAGTTTTATTAATTCCACCTGTGCTTTTCCTGCTTTGGTAAGTCAACATACCTGCTGTTAAAAGGGTCCATGGCTCGATAATTCAATCTAAAATTCCCATAACTTTTATCACACTTTTATTCATCTTTGATTTTTAGTCTTTCCTTTCGATAGTTGGAGGAATGATCTTCCAGACTTTGATCTGAATGTTATTTGTTCAGGAAACCCAAGGCTACTATTTAAGAAAGAAGTTTATATTATGAGTGCAGCTTTTTAGGCCAAATATTTCATGTCTTTTAGACAAATTGATGCGCGACATATAGAGAAGTCATCATGTGATACCAAAGTGCAGCCTGCTGCCTACTTAAGGCATTTCAGATACTTTCTTGTACGTCTATAGCTTGAAACGGACGTTTTGAAATGGAAACTACTGTATGCACAACACATTTACTGATGACATCATCATCTATAAAACATACCCAGCTGCTTTGAATGTGGTTTCAATACTGCATATCTCATGTTCTCATCTTTCACAATTCAAAAGAAACAGTCCAATGACAATAACAGACACAATGGTGGCTACCTGGCACATTTTGTAATGCTTTGTACACCTGTGGTAGATCGGATTTGAGCTATTTTAACGAGTTGGACGTCTTCTCAGGAGAGTGTGGGAATCTACAGACTGCGCTTGATTGACATCTCTGTGACTCTCCTGTTAGCTTTGTTCTTCCTATTGGGGTGGGACAAAATGCACCTTCATAAGTCTTATTGGTACATTGAGCTCGGTGACTTAATTCAATTCCCATCACATCATCTGCGGTTTAATCTAATAAGTGAAAACACCTGTGGGGGTGTGAAAGGCCTAATAAAATGCCACACAAAGATCAACAATCACTGACATTTACACTTAGGAAACGTTTGCTGTATAGATCTGGACCATGTGGTGTTATTTAACACTATCAGTGCATATACAGTATGAGTCGACAACAGCAGAGTCCATTTTCCTGTCATCACTGTGATCATAAAGACTGTAATCATGATTAGACAAACATCAGAAACCTCCATACCTGTGCATGAAAACACATTTGCTGAACATAGTTTTGCAAATTGCATCACTTGAAGTTTGTGCATTCTTTGTTCGCTCATAAGACATAATTTAAAGTATGCTGCTGACATCGGATCATTTTTGTGTTGAAACTTGGTCGTCATGCTTTCAAAAGGATGAGTGTGGTTCCTTTAAGGGCATTTATGTTTGTTTTAAATCTTATCGCTTTGACATATGGACCGTCTCTTACAATGTATCATTTATTAGTCATTAGCCTTTATAAATGATCTGTGAAAGCAGTATTAATATGACTTAAAATTGCTCAATATATCAACACCTATATTGGGCCTGAACATGATTATTGAAAAGGAACAAATATGGTCTTAAGAATCAGATAAGATTAAGTAAACGGATTAATATCATGTTTTCACTTACATTAGGTTACATGTAGAATTTCTGTCTAGAGCTACTAGCACTAATAGTAATTAAGACACTGTAGTCATGTGACCACAGTCATTTTTGAATAGTTTATCAACATATACAGTACAAGGTGTGGCCATAATTTCATGCACACATGTACAATTAAGTTAAAACACAACTAAATAAAGACCTTTTCTGAGACAATGTCAATGAAAAGAGTTAAAAACACTTCAAAAAGGCATGTTCTACAGAGGTATTGGATAAACATATTCATACCATGTCTACCCCAGGACGAACAGGTTCAGTCAATTAAACAAAAACATACCTGGGTTGTCATTATGTTTACTATATGTGTGGGTATTAATAAATTGTACACACATTAACTGTGTACCCTTAAAAGTGCCCTTATTCATTATCTTTAGGTAGATAATGGTGCCTCAGACATCTATGGATGATGAAAAAACATGATGTAGTTGAAAATGTCCAGAGAGAATGCTTGAAAGAGAAAAAAGAAATCCCTGGGCTGTTTTTACTGATGTCTACTTTGCAACAACTTCTGATGGACAGCCATGTTTTCTACACAGTGTGTCTTTGTGTCAGTTTTAAGATCTTGGTCTGGATCAGGACTTGCATAAATGAGTGAGGCCTGCAATTTGGCTTTTCAAACCAAATTGAACAATGATTCAGCTTCATTTGCAGTAAGAAATCACATTCTTATGACAGTAAACTTCATGGGATGCTGTGTAGTCTCTTATATGCAAAACGGGTTCAGAAAATAGAGGTGCAGCCATTATCTGGGAGAGAGACTCAGCTAAAGGGGGTTCTCTCAGCACCATGGACAGCGAAATTCGCAAATAAATAAAAGAGACATAAGCTCCTAAAAAAACATCCTAATCTAGTTTCATAACAAATGTAACACGCAGAGACCCGCTACTGTGTGGGCCTCTGTGCCATCCTGTTTGTGTCAGGCTATGTGTGAGCTCATCGCTCAGCATCACGGCCTGGTGCACACAAGAAAAGCCAGACTGCTCGTGTTTACCTTTGTAAATAAGGTCTTCGGTCTCCATGTCGAATCCCTCCCGGTGACACTTCCTCCAAAGCCCGGAGATGGTGGAGTTAAACTGCCGGCTGCAATGAGACTCCATGGGAGACGCAGCGGCCATGAAGTGCCGCTTCCCCCGGATGAGAGCTCCAGCATCTGGGCCGTTACCTTTCCTCTCCAGGCTCTTTGGAGGCATCTGGAGGGGGAGGTTGTGGTTTGAAATGTAGATGTAGCCCGGGTCGTTACGCTTGTTGGCATAGTTTTTACACCTCTCTCGATGTCTCCTCGCGTCAGTCTCGTACCAATAATCGGTGCAGATCGCCATGGCGAGCAGCCCGAGCGCACAGAAAGCCAAGAAGAGCCCTGTGCCTGTTAATATTTTCATAGCGGCCATCTTCCCCGCTCGATGGAGAGCCCAAACAATCGCAGGAAGGTTCCTCCGTGGCCGTGGTGGTGGTGGTACCGCGTGAAATGAATCACGACGGCACTCACAGCCTCACGCAGTCCTGCACTAGGAGCATAATGGTGCAAGGCCAGCGTTGTCTGGACTGGATGCTGCGGTCTATTGTTGTGGTACCCGGTGGATGCAATGTTGTTCCCACCATCTGTTATGGTACAGGAGGAGAGGAGAGGGGATGGATGGCGACCAACGCTGTGAGGAGGAGGCAGGGGCAGTGATGTAGTTGCGCTCTCTCTCCTCCAGGCTGTCGCGGGATGGGGTGGACAGGAAAAGTGCTGCTCCGCTACGCGGGAGTGGTCATTTGTGATGCTTGAATGGCTGGATTTATTTATATTTTGGGGTAAACATGTAAAACACAGGTGCTGTGGACTCCTTTATTTTTCTGCCTATAAATAACAGCAGTGGTTTCTTTAAATCATTAGTTACAATATAATTGGTGACTCAACCATAGTGTTTACTTTATTGTGGATGTATGACTCAGCCAATTAACCTAATGGATATGAGATTAGTGCCAGGTCTGCCTTTAGAGATGTTTAAAAATTAAATATAATTTTCTAAAATGAATACATTTCATGCAAACAGGTACTTTACCGTTCTGAGAGACAGGGTAGCATATATTACTTAAGCAGAGTAACCTCTGTGGTTCTCACCGCAACACATTGGTAGTTCAAGCTTTATTAATACAGGTTGGTCCAATGAGAGCAATGCACTCTTTTTGCATGAGGATCTTGTGTACATGGGCACAAAACAAACATTGAGACAAACAAACAAGACTATCACTAAAAGAGGAGGATGGCAAACAAAAAAGAAAGACATCAAACCAGCAATAAAGACAACAGTGAGGAGTAAAGGCCTCGATAGCTTTAAGAGCTGTGTTGCTCAGATCTGTTGCAGGTCTAGTCAGTATTGGAGTCAATTAAATCTTTAAAGTGGCTGAAGATATTTAGTGGTCCAGTTTGAGATCCTGTTGCAGTTCATTATAGTGTGGAGCCAAGCATTCTAATGCCTATAATCAACCAACACAAGATCTAGTAAGGCGGTCTGAGATCAATCAAACACATTTGAATTGAATTATAAGTCTACACTGAGCCAACTCTTACACATACTCAAACCTTTAATTCCTTACTTCTGATCATCTTGCATGTAAATGACTCAGCCACTGTAAATGATAGACAATTTGATAGCATAGGACCACATTACTCTGATATAATTGTTTTCACGTGTGTATAGCTCTTAACGTCTGGGTTGTGTTGGAGACGTTCACGGTTTTGGCATACGACATGGTGACCTCAGCACAGTCATTAAATCAAAAGGCTGACAGAAATGGATTTTGTGAGCAGAACCTCAAAACAACTGAGCAGATGGTTATATTTGTCATCAACAAGCCCAGATCGTCTAATTCAGACCTGAACAATGAAGTTAATGGAACACAGCTGAGAATCAATGAAATATTTGTCACTCATGTGTTTGCACTACAGTGTACATAGTGGTTGTTTGTTTGTCCTCCTGTGCTGTGACTGAGGAAGGCTCCCACAGACAACAGGCCGCTCACAGGCTGATGACTAGGAAGGCAACCCGCGGTGGAGTCGTTATGGCAACAGAAGCTTGCCAAACAGACTGTGTTGAAATTGGACAAGTGTGAACACACAATCAATACCCCCCCCCCTCCCCCGACTCCCATATGACATTTTAGGCATAGGATCTCTGCAGTAAAAATATGCTCATGGTGGACAGGTTTTTGTGCAGCGAGGCCACAACGCACTGGGCTGCCTCAGCACCTTGACACAGCTCCACCAATCCATATCAAGATATCCTAATCCCACTGAGATCATTATCACACCCGTGTTACAGGTCTTCATACTAATTGTCTATGTGTGGTCTCTTCGTTGTAAAGTTCATAAACAGCAGTTTTTCTTTATATGTATGAAATTGACATGTTTTTTTTTCCAGGGGTGGAAACTTTATGCTGTATGAAAAATCCTGCATGGTGATGTTTCTAATAGTTATCTGTCCCTCGTCTCACTGACTTCTTGGCAACAGTATAAATTAAAGCAGATTATTAAACAGTAACAATCTTTCTCATCAATTAATTTCAACTTTATTACAATTATTATTTGTCAAGCAGAGATCAAAAGGTGCAGACTGGACTGTGTGAAGAAGATACAAAACATAAAGAAACTGTACGTTGGTGTAACAGACCATCCCGACTTCTTGGCACTTATATCTTAACAAGACAAAAGGATTGCATGGCGGTGGTGCACGTCTAATAAAACTATAGGTTGCTTGTCTAATTTTTAATAAATATACAGCAGCTACATCAGAAAAATATCAATATATACAATGTTTAAACAATTTAGTGTTTAATACATTTTAAAAGAGGACGTCCTGGTAGAGTCCAATAATAATACCTGCTCTGTTGAGCTGGTACATCAGGAGTACCTGTGTAAAACAACATGATTGTCTGATCAACGATATAAGACAATTTGGTAACAGAGATCCACACAAACCCTCTTAGTTCCAGTGATGTTTTAGTTTGGCACATTTTTAAAGTGTCTGCACAAATGTCTTGTCTGCAGATCAAGAAGGTCTTCCATCCATAAAGTGACGTTCTTCTGTCAGACATTTGTTTTAGTGTAACATGTTTCCAGGAATGAGCGGTACCGGATTAAAAAGGGGATGGTGGAGAATGCAGAGTCTTAGTGTTCGGTTAAGGCGAGAGAAGGGTTTCCTCCATGTTCAATTAACCACGGCAGAGAGCACAGCCATGACCGCCACGCCACAGAAAATGAGCAGGATCTGCAGTAGAGACTGCCTGGTAAAAAAAAAAAAAAAAAGGGCACAGATTCAGACAGAATCGAGGACATATAGTTCAAAAGTTCAGTTTGTAGACATTATTCTTACATCCACTGTCTCAACTCCAACAATACAGAACAGGTTAAAAGGTACCCTGTGGAGGTTTTGGCCACTAGCAGCACTACGGAGCCATGTTTTAATAAGTGGCTCCCCATTGTGTGTGTAATGTGAACACGCACAAATGTGCATACCTTAAACTGGACTCCTCTAGCAGGTCAGGCACCACATTCACCAAGGCTATGTAGAGGAAGCCCCCGGAGGTGAAAGGCAATATCCAGGCAGTGGCATTTTCTAGAATCAATAGGAAAGACTTATGCATCATTCTGGCAACTGTGAAATGGTTTGATTGTATGCATGCTGAGAAGCTTACCTGTGCCTTTTGGTGACTGAGCGCACAGAGCGAAGCAAGCTCCCAACACACCGACCAGCGCCGTGGAGAGCTGCATGCGGGCGGCACTCCACCGGTCAAACCCGGCCCTCAGAAGAATGGCAAAGTCTCCCACCTGCAGACGGGGACATTTCCCCCAGCAGAAGAATGGCGAAACATTTAGCGTGTTTACAAGCACTCGAGCAGTCTGATGCTTCCTATGTACTTTCTGCTATGTAAACATGAAACCATCAAGTGAACCTCAAATCTTTACATTTAGAAATCATATAAACAATTTAACCCAGGACTCTGTATCTCACCTCGTGGGGGATTTCATGGAGCAGGATCGCAAAGGTGGTGAGGAACCCAACCTGCAAGAGAAGTTTCATTTACACTGCTTTGTCTTACGTGGTAAAGAAATGTGCTCAGTAGTAACAGAGGGGAAATGTGTGACAGCACCTGAGTGAAGTGATAAGCTCTATATGTTAAGCTGGCAGTGCATAGTGCAAAGAGGGAAAATGTAAGAGACAAAGTACAAACTCGGAGCAGCCTAAAGAGCTGTGAAGCTGTGACAGCTTAAAGTCTTTAAAAGTGTTTATAATCCTTCATGAAGAGACCTCTCAAGTGTGTACAGAGCGTACTCGCGCACACGACATGTAGATGAGACGCTATTGGATATCTACATGTCAGTGAGCTCAAACCAGTTAGTTAGAGTAGAAAATATAGCCGAAAAAATCCATTCGGCAATAGTATAGATTACTGACTTCTTCTGTGTCATCCTTTGCTTGAAAATTGAATTTTGTAAAAGGTTTAAAATGTTTAGTAGGTAATAGTCTTAATAGACTTAATTATAGTAAGTAATGTACAAATATTAGTATTTCACAATGAATCATATTTAACTACCGCTGCATTGATACAGATCATTTTCATACAGTATGTTATTATGGCAAATACTGTGATACATGTGCGAGGGAGTAAACAGAGAACACCGGTGAGATGTCTTGTATGTGTATGTTTGTGAACTTCCTCTCTGGCACACTGATCATAGTTCATGCTGCTGGCCTTATGTCTCTCCAGCTGGCCGCTCTCCTTCCCACAGCTACAAATATACACTAACCCACTGAAGCGACGCAAATACATGTTCCTGCACTTTAAAGTGCACCTTTTTGAACAAGCCTGTCAGATGATGCAGCAAGAATAAGTAGCAAACTGAAAAAGTTTGTTTTAATCAATGTTGGAATGAAAGTCCACTGAGCGGTCCAACTTTAAGACGGTGGGGCTGCTGATACGACAGGTCTGCTGCTCCGCCATCGAGCCTACGCCGCCAAACACTGTACTCACAAAGAAGGTGTTATATTGTGTGTCCTCATTCCCAAGAGTTATCACAAGCCTCCAAAACTCAATTTATAGACCGTATCTTTACTAAAGACAAAGCCTATGAGCAACATAAAGCACAGCAGATGTCTTTTTTCCCCGTGTGAACCACATTTGAATGAGAACTACAAGCATTCTAAGATGACTGATTCTTAGGTTGTGAGTTCTTACTTTTTTGCTAACCAGGAAACTTCCTGCTACAGCCAGTCCATGGGTGAAGTTGTCGATGCAGTTGGCCAGTAGGTTTAGGTATCCACTTGTCTGTGACACACAAACACAATGCCACTGTTACTCATGTTACCCTCGATTAGTCGAAACCACGAGTATGGTCAAGAGGAATCTGATCAGATATCAGTCACAACATTCTCTTTCCTAACAGAATCCTGGTTGTTTTCGGTGTCAGCTAAAATTGGCTCCCCGCTTTGTAGTCTGACCCCTTTAAAGTGCGGCAGTAAATTATCCGTTCCTCTCAGGAAACAAAGAGCATCTGAACTTAGGGGGACGAAGGCAACTGGTGCCTGCGGCCCAACCGCGGCGACGCGAGCGTCTCCGATTGATTGCAAAGCTGGTGATGGGCCATTTCTGGGGCCATTTTATTGTTGTAATAAACTGTTGAATTGTGCAGGATGTACGCTGCCACTCAACCAACGTGTGCTGGGAGAGGCTGCAACCCTGACGAGGACGAGTAAAGGAAATGGACGGGTGAAAGGATTATTCACGACATTTCTTTATGATAAGTTTCTTTTTTGGAAGTCTCAATCAAAGTAATAACAGTTTAAATAGGTTTTTTGTTAACTTTCTAGAAAAGTTTTATTGGAAATAAATAAAACATTTTGGTGATCCTGAAGTGGTAATGTGGTTAAATCAATCACACTTTCCTGATTGACTGTTGAGGTGATTTATTATGTATTGGTAAAAAAAACTTCACGAGCTACTTGAGTGGAAGTTTTCCGTTTATTTTCGTATCATCTAACCCTCTCTGAGCTTTCCGATTGGAGATAAACACCGCCGAAGTCAAACTAAAAGGCGAGGGATTGCTTATCAGAATTAAATGTGTGATGTCACTCGTAACCCACCCCCTTTTCCGATGGAAGCGGTTTGTTCATTTTAAATAAAGTGGTGTGAATGTTTACCAAGTCAAATTCAGTGTAAAGGATTCAAGGGTTCATTTGCACATACGAGTAATGTATGTGGTGAGATGCAATGTGGCGTGCTTAAATTACTGATGGGAAAATATGGATTGGAAAAAAGAAAAAGAAAGGCTAAAATTGTATAGGTAAAAAAACGTGCAAATATGCAATGTATAAGGCAGTGCAGAGGATTTGCTGACACTGTGATAGACGTGGCCGAGAACATACAGGGGTCAGAGTTTAAAGGCAAAGACCCTCAGTCTTGAGAGGGGGATGCACTGTAACATTTAAAATAGCCAGTTTATCTTTCCGATTTTGGTTTAATTGAGCCAACTATGTTGCTGGTTATGAACTGAACTACATGAATCAGTTTAGAGGCTTGAAGAAGCAAGAAATACATCTCTTGCATAACCAACCAATGTCAAGCATTTACCCCCAGTGGTGTCTCTTTAAAAAAAAGAAAGAAAAAATACATTTTCTGTCGGTCTTGTTAACTGGGAAATGTCTTGGCTGTCAGAATTACCTTGATTTTCTCTGATCTTTCCTGCAGACTCTGCTGCTTGGATGCTTTCCATGACTCAGCATGGTGCCCATTTCTGACTGATGCCGATGCCTTTCCACTGAAAGCTGAAATAGACTGCGACTGTGGAGAAAAAGGGAAGAAAATCAAGGAAAAATAAACATGTCCCCACGTGAACCATAACCCCAACATCTATTTTTAAAGACATTTTAATACGTTTGTCTGTTCCATCAGTACATACAATGCCATTGGAAGGGCTCGTTTCCCTAAAGGAAACCACACCATTCTTACCAAAAACAGTTAAGTTAATCGTCGCCTGGATTCAACAGCGCAATTTACATGCATTTCATTGCTGCTCCCACTGTGTGTCAGTGGCTTTCCCCTCCTGCCAGCAGAACAGCTGGTGTGTTGAATTATTTCCCCCAACTTCCTACATATGAAGGAATAAGCAGGCATTTGTACTTTTGCCTCATTTTTTCAGACATTACAGATGACCTATAAATTCCAACACTGCTCAACAGGTTTCTAATTTGAATATAAGAGAAGAGACATTTCAGGCTATAGCCTCCGTTTTCCGAGAACAGCCAACTTCCCTCATTCAGAAACCACTTATGTTGCCATTTAGACTGATCGTCAAATTAAGTGAGAGGGAAATAGCCTGCTGTCTTCTGGTCGCGGCAAGGAAATGTTTTCTCCATGTCTATGATTGAAGCATGAGGAAGTAATGAAGCCTGATGATTTTTTTGGGAGGGGCTGAGATTGGAGCTAAATTACCACTGCAATACAGCTGATTTAAAATGAACTGAAAATGCAAAACTGATAGAATCTCTTACAATAAACATTGCAGCTCTCCACCCATATGATGCATCCATCAAAAACAATGACCAAATTGGAGTAAAAGAAGTGCAGCTTGTGACAGTCCTTGCACATTTTGGTGAGATTTGCTTAAACCCAGAGTGTTGTAAAAGGAAAAATACGCATCACCTCTGTCTCTCTCACACACCGTCGCACTCTATTGTTGCCTCTGTCTACAAGCTGAGTGCTCTCCGGTGGACACTGAAATGACTAAAGCAGCTGCTTTACCCCGGCACTATAAATAGACTCTAGTGGAGGAGCTGAGCCGTGGACTCCAATCCCCCCCCCCCCCGACCCATCACTGGTAACACAAAGGGAGGATGAGACCGCCTTTACAAACATACTGCAACCGGCCATTCACTGTCAACAATGAAGTCATGCGTTAAAAAGTGACTCATCAATCTTGCAGAGTCACTATTTTAAATTAATTTCTAAACAATAAACTACAACTTTGATGCTCATCGAGACAAGCATCTAATTTTGACACAAATTAACACACTAATTAAATAATAAATATAAACATATAAATATAATATAAAAGATTAGTTTGCTCATTGATAAAGATCCATTTCATAACTATTCATACTAAGAGGATGTTAAAGGAATAGCTTGACATTTTGGGAAACGTGCATATTTGCCAAGATGTAGATGAAAGAGATCGATGCCACTCTCTATGTCTGTCTGGTTAGCTTAGCACAAAGACTTGAAACAGGGGGAAACAGCTAGCCTGGCTTTGTCCATGCTTAACAAAATCTAAATCTCAGTCATTAAAATGATAATCTCTCATTTGTTTAATCTGAACAAAAACCTTCGTGTAAAAACAACTGCTTGTGGTTTTATGTGCTGGATTAACATCCTGGAGTCTCCAGCTGCCTGGCATCCTCACGGCAACAACGAGATGTGTCAGAAGTATTGATTTTCTCATCAAACTCTCGCAAGAAAATTATTATAATCAAACTATTCCTTTTAAATTCTTCCCGGTCCAAGGAGATCTTTGATAGGCTGGTTGGACAGTAGGTCATCTGATGCTACAGTCACCAAAACACAGAAATATGCAGACCAAGCATACTTATGAAAACAAAAACATGTGAAGGCTGGTATTAACATTTCTTCTGAAGACATTTCAGCTGAAACACTTACAGCAGAGTTAGAGTTCATGTCTGAATTTGACGAGGGATCCTCGTCGCTTCCTTGGTCTGGGAACATCTTCTCCAGGACGAGGAAGGCCAACAGGCCAGCGATTACCCACAAGCCCTGGGTCATGTAGTGGTTGTGTTTACCAGCTGGGATGAAAGCAGAGAGATTCAAACAAGACTGAATGAGCAAATGTACAAGTGAAAACCGAGCTACAACATGGGGGAGTGCTACAATCAACAACTTCAACCAAGAGTTGCATTTAATAAACATAATAAATGTAATGGCATATTTGTAATATATATATATATTTATATATATATATATATATATAAATTTATATATATATATATATATATATATATATATATATATATATATATATATATATATATATATATATATATATATTATTCCCATGTATGTTTAAGAGGGGTCAGAGAAATGAAAAATTAGTATTAGTATTAGTGGAAAGGAGACCCACCTGAAGAGCGAGAGAGCTCCCATGCCTCAGGGAGGAGGTGAAGGAATACGTCACCAAGAAGACCGCCAATAGCAAAGCTCAGGAGCTGCTTCAGCCTCTGGCGCCCAGCTGAGGAAACACAGGGAAGGAGAGTAGAGGAAAAGGGGTAGCAATTACTGAATACTGTGTTTAATTAAGAACTGCAGCTTGGTTTTGTGTGATTGTGACATCCCTCCGTCTGCCTGTTGCTTGTGTGGTTGGTTTGGCTTCCTGGCTCAGGAGCCAACGGGCAGAGTGGGAAAGGACATGAGGAATCTGCCTACACCCGAGGAAATTTGGCCTTAGCCTATTTATCTTTGCTTCCTCCCAGGCCTCCACTCCACCGTCTGGTTACGGTGTTGTGCTTAGTTTGCACCCGTCCCATCACACACTTAACTCATCCTTATTATTACCGATCTACCCGATTAACATACATATCCCTATTTTATCTCATGTGTGATTCACGTTTTTGTCACTGACTTTAGGGCAGTTTGTGACATCGTCTTTCTTTTTAGCACCAAGGTTAATTCCTCTTTGATTTTTTAAATATAAAATGGCACCATTTCAACCGATTCATTCGTAATTTTTTAACAAGTTAAACATGATGCACACAAATCCACAAAACAGTGGCTCTGGCTCAGGCTACTAATATACACAGAGATTATGTGCTCCACAGAACTTTTTTCATGTTTAGGAGTTTCCTCAGTAACGACTAACCTCCGGTCAGGACTGCACTTGAAAACCCCACGGCCTAAAATGCATCTGGAATGCCGCGTTCCTGTGGGTGGGGCTGATCAAGAGGCTGCAGGCCTCAGACTGACCTGCCTGGTCTGGTTAGTGAAGTGTTTCCACTCAGTTTCTCTCATGCGCAAATTGAAAATTCACATAAAAAACAGATGGATTGAGACGCACTTTGCGGGTTCACTTGAGATTACCTGACAGACAACATATCCAAATTACTTTTAATTACTTTTTTTTAATTATTTGTTTTCCACTGTATAGTCATATTCAATCTTTATCTGGTGTGGAACTGGGGGATCTTTCAACTGACAGTCTGACATTGTTCCCATTCAGTACAACACGCAGCTCTTGCTTCTGAACAAAAACAAATGGCCGGTAAGTAAAAAGTTTCCTGTAAATTGAAATCCTTCAGCCTCATCTATACTTTAAGGCATGTTTATGCAGAAAAATATGCAATGGAGCTCATGCCTTAAGTATTTTTACAGGAAGTCCAAATGCCGAAGGAGATGCAGCTGTGTCTAGGACTGGCTGACTCAGACGCAGCAGAACTACTTGTTGAACTCACTGGGGTTATTTTTCCCCCTTTAGAAGGTGCGCAGATTTATTACGGAGCCACTAACGAGCTGGCATCTTACGTATACACTTAATAGGTTAATGCGGCTGAAATATTTATTTTACTGCACACATTTGAACTCTGAACTCTTCTGCTGTCAACACTGAAGTCTTTTTGTCATTTTATAGCTGTTTGATCTTCACATGGCACCATTTGTGTTCATGTTGACATGTACTGACTGATTCCTGCTTTTCAAAAAATTAAACAAACTTAAAAGGGCATCTTTTCCCTTAAGTTACAGAGATATCATGATGTATCATTGATACATGTCTTGCCATACATTAACAGAATTGTCTATGTGTATTATCAATGTTGCTCTAAGGACAATAGTGTGATAGTATCGTATTGGGAGTAATTCACATGCAAGTTTAGGCTACATGTGGCCATCTCTTACCTTCTGTTTTGAGGGCTGCTCCAGCTTCAATGGGAATGACAATAAGGGGTAAAATCCCACTGAGGCCAACAGCAACAGAGCCCACCAGGGACAAGAGCCACACGTGAAACTCTTCGCTGTATAAGATGTTTGCTTGCAGGTAATCGGTCAGGCTGGGGCCCGGTCCTGCAGCAGAGGCTGTTGCATGTGCCATAGACGTTTGTGTCATCTTGTGGCTGCCTGATGCCCCTGCAGAGGTCAGCATCAGCAGGGTAATGGGGATAAACAGAGCAGCTACAGCCCAGCTGGGCTTCCTGCAGCTTCCACCTTTCATCCGTCCCACGGTCCAAAAAGCACTTGCAGCCAGTAATGCTGCAAGAGATGCACACTTTCAGACAAACAGGCCTCCCCTGCACCGTCTCGAACACATAGGAACATTTTAAATAAGCATGAAGTTAAGTCTGCAACTCATCATTATTTCACATCGATTAGACAAAGCAGCACATCCTCGCAAGTGAGAGGCTGGAATAGGCGTGCTTGCATTTTTGGTTGACCCAAATAAAAATATATATATATTTTGTTTAACTACAACCAGATGTAAATTGTTGTTACTGTGACCAGCTGCCGACACATGCTTAAATTGCGTTAAAAGTGAAGTTGCGCCAGGGAAAGAACAATCCACAAGTACCAGAGTCCAGTGCGTGCTTCCTGTTGGCAGCTGCCTGCGGATATCTGGCAGCGCTCCTTTAAAAGGGTACCGTCGGGCTCCAGTGAAAAGTTGAAGTGGCGTTAACCTCACTGCAACTGTTAATCACCTTCTGCAGTAAATGCTGCGATATAACGTAACATCTGGGATTAATAAGTGTTTAAAAACATCTGCTGCTCATCATGTTCCTGTCGGTACGCAGGACAGATGAAGGATCACAAACACTGCACGATAACGTCAACTAACGTTGAATACTAAATACTCAGACAACTGAAGCGCCACGGTGCTAAACTTACGAACAATGCGGCGAAGGAACGTTCCACTGAAACCCCGTGCGTTTGACAAAAGACACACTGAACTAACGGTAGCTAACTCTGTGCGTAAAAGTCAGCAAGCTAACGCTAGCTGGTAAACAGTCAGAGCCTTGTAACGTCCCACAGTCTGCCACAGACGTTAGCTCACACACGAAATCACGGCAAAACTAACGAAAACCCAACACTAAAACTACTTTGAGTAAGTTAGTGCGAACTTTAGGGGTCGAAAAACATCAAATAACGACATGAATGTGACATTTAATGTTTTAATACCTTGTCGTTTCTGCAGGATTTGCACCAGTGTGTCCCTGCCATCCAGGCCGACGTGATGAAGGCAGGATTGCGCCGCTGAGTTTCCCCAGAGTCCCAGCTGCGGAGGGCAGGGATCCGCTCGCTGCAGGAGTAACTGTCGGTCACCACGGCTCCCCAAAACAGCCACGTGTCAGGATCCTGGAGAGGGGGGGACCCGTATAAACAGGAGAGGAGCGACGGGACATGGATCCCGCCCCACCAAAGATTTCAGGAAGTAACGTTCACGTAACATTTTGCCCCAAGAACTCCAGGAGAAGCCCCCAGGAGGAGAGTTTTGTTATATTTCATTGGCATGGTGGGAAAGAAACAGGAGAGAATGAACCCAGTGCTTTCTTACACACTAGCTGAGAATAAAGTAGTCGATGTTTACATTCAGGCACAATAACACACACAGTCATAAAGGTTACAGTGATTTTTAGCATAAGCTTTGGATATCATCACCATATAAGTTCACATTTGTATACCATCAAGTGAGACCCCCCCCCCCCCCCCCCCCCAAAAAAACAATTATTATATAACATGTTTCATGTATAGCCACGAAGATATTTTATCACAAGTGAAAAGTGCATTTACACAAGTACTGTAGCAAAGAACAATTTTAAAGTATGCTTGTACTTTAATAGTTACAGTTCATACTTTTACTCGACCACATTTCAGAGGCAAATATTACGTTTTTCACTCCATTACCTATTTTTGACAGCTGGAGTTGTTAGTTACATCACAGATGACGATGTTTCATAAACAAACATATGGTAAGCTTACAAAACAATGCATTGACAAAGACTGAACCGCTGGTTTGCAACCTTTTATGGGTTGTGACCCCATAAAAACATACCCTATTTACTTGGTGCTTCTGGTCATCTTTCAGATGTCTAAACGTTATTAGGAGTTCCACCAAAAGAGACATTTATCCTCTGACCTTTTCAGTTGGTTTCATTTAAAGTTACTGCGAGGAAATGTTACCTGGTTGTGAAACAGTGCCAATGTAACACTGAAGCCTCTATGGCCTACGTAAGCAAACAAGACCATCAGCTAGAATGTTGTTTTTTTCTATATAGTAATCGTATTGCTTGTAATTGGTGCCATCGGGTCGGCTTCTCTGTGAAATTAGACAAAAATCATGCAGGTTCCCAAGACAGCTCAGCTCCGGCTCCAGCGGGGCCTCTGGCCTGCTGTCAGGAGCTCCGGTGGGAGGAGGAGAGCTCAGCGCCCGGCAGCAGCCTCTCCTCCTCCGGCCGGGAGCAGAGCTTTGCCTCGCTGCTCCTCTGGGAGCCAACACCGACACCACGCTGCTGGAAGTGTAGGCTTCATTGCTGGGCCTGTGGAGGGAAGGGAGAACCAGAACTGAGCGGGTCAGACTGTCAGACCCTGCTGCAGTAAAATGTAAGGTTTTCCAAAGGGACTTTGACGCTCGGAAACACTACCGCTTTGGTCCACAGGGACCGCCAAAATCAACACAAAATGAAAGTTCCTTGAAGTAACCTTAAATAACTGATCCAACTTTTTTAATGTGTCAAAAAAGGGAAAAGATAAGAGAAAAGTTCAACAAAAATGAATACAAGGTATTAAAACATTAAATGTCACATTCATGTCGTTATATGTGTGTATTAGAACGTTGTTTTGTCTTCCATCCTGCCCCATTGATTATCTCACAACCCATCAGATTCATTTGGAAGAGGCCTGACCCCCAGGATGGGAGCCACGAAGCCAAATCTACCAAACTGTCTATAAAGTAGTCAAAACTATAGCTCCACCTCGAGCAGCTGCAACAATAAAATACTTATTCAACATTAACAAACTAACATTATCATAGATTCTAATATATTTGGGTCATTTTTGCAAAATTAGTGCATTTTACATTACTTCTGTACTTTTACTGAGGTCTGATTTTGAATGAATGCAAGACATTTACTTAGAGTGCAGCAGTTTTATGAATGATGTAGTTATTCTTTCATCTTCTCTTAAACTGTCTTTCAAACAAAAACTGTTTGAAAATGGTCAATCATTCAAAGTAACTGTAAAAGTAAAACTGCAAAAGTAACTGTTTTTGAATATACATTCTGTCAAGGTCCACAACAAGCACTTTGCTCCCATGTTTGGGTCCCGAGGTGTTCAGGACCATCTCCCCACCTCACCTGTAGAGCACCCAAGGTCCAACAGCACAAAACATTTCCTTAATTAATGGCTTGACCAGCAGGTGGTGCATTTGACAGGAGTTCACTGCATGAATTATCGTGTGGCATTTGCCCTGACAAGAGTCAAGAAAACAAATCATTATATTACCACAGCAATTACAATCCATCTGCTTTTTAAATTAGTTTTGCACTTGTAGCTAAACACACTCAGGTCAGCAGTCTCTCCTGAGTTAAAGTAAGACTACTTGACACGTTCTAGAGATCAACTGTAAAAAACTGACATAAAGATAAGATGAATTGTTTTAAATGTACAAATGTATGGTAATTAACACTCTTAACTCCGTTCAACAACATTGTCGGACGACATGTTCTCGAGGCATGTTGTTTTTAACATTTAAGAAGTCCACCCAATCTTTAAGTTCTCCGATTTTTTAAAATATACTTGTTGACTGCGTTTCTGACAAGCAAACTTAGCAGAGTCAGATGTGAAGATAACGGAAAAAAAACATGATGAATATCTGCACTGAGTCATCCTCGTCTGACTTGAGCAATACAAAAAGAAAGAGGAACTTGGTTGTTTGGTGGGATCGGGACCCAAAGCCTTATATGGGTGTATATGGGTAAATGTGCGTTTTTAAGTGCGTGTTGTTTGTGAGTAAAGAGATTATAAAACGCAAATGTTATTGGAATAGATTGAGACAACAGATTAGGCCTACCGTTGTGCTGCATTGTGTAAAGAAAATTGAAAAAAGTATCTTTCGCATGTGAACCGTGTGTGTGCGTGCGCGTGTGTGTCCATGTGCCTTGTGATTCACCCTTGTCTAATAATACCCACAGCCTTGTCTGATAGTTGAATCTTGCGGAGTCCAGAGAAAATGAGGAATCAGGAATAAGAAGTGAGAAGGCTGGATGTCCCCTCGCAGGCATGTCAAGCGACCGTTCCATGTCATTGTGAAACACAGTATGGCCACTGAAACCTCTGGTGACTATCAACCACGAAGCATGGGCCCATTCTGTGGACAGTCCATCCACAGAACTGAAATATTCAAAGTAAATAGCTCTTGTTTTTGCAAAGTTCATAAGAATAGGACGTCAACCAGAATGCATTTAGTTAAAAGCCCACTCGTGGATCCAACTTTAGCCTAATAGCACCATGTAGATGCTGCTGGATTGCTTGTCAGGCTCACTGATGATGTTGTGCCTGTTGACAGCTCAGATCGTGCACCGCAAAATTGCATTGCATGTCAAAGTGACAATTTATTGTGGTAATTTAAGGCTCACACTGTTATGAGGCCTGCAGAGGTGCCAATATGCAATAAATCATCTGACACATGTCTTTCTGTTTTTTGAATAAGATACAATTTGCATTCATCGCTGCACTGGAATTCAACTATTTTCATTGTTAGCTGGCCAATTTCATATGCATATATACAGCAAATCTCACACAATCCCATAAGATAACATTTACCAAGCTCACTTTAGTTCTTAACAACAGTTTATTTTTCAGTCATTTTACAACATACAGCAAACACATTTTGTTAACTTAAAAAGTTTGCTTATTTGTTGACGTGATCATGAGTTATAGTGCATACTTCTAAAAACTCTTTGCAATGTATTATGTTTGAGCAAACATTTCAGTATCTTTAAAAACATGCATGTTGTCTCCCTGCAGCTCCTGCAGATGAAAGGTGGTTTTATTTTTGTAAGTTGGTCTGGACACAAAGTGGCACCATGGTACTGTAGCGGCATGTTCCGGTGTTACAATGAGCTTGTCTCATTCGCTCAGTGACATCCAGTGAAAATGGATGAGCGGATCTGAATGCTTGTTATTTATCTGTAGATTCGTATATCACAGGGGTGCTACATCTACTGTGACACTCCTTGTCACTATTATCAAAATAGGATATGTTAGTCACACCCAAATGCATGCCTCGTTTCACAATTATGTAAATACATAATGAAATATAGTATGTTCTATCACTCTGCTTTTTTTAAGTTCATAAATTATAACAAGTACCTTCTGTTGAAAAACATCATGATACATTATACTCTAATGAAAATATAAAGATTTTGTAACACTTTATATGATGCCCATGTCTACATTACACACATACTTATAATGCATTGTATTATGCTTATTTCACTGTATCATTATAGCTATCAGGACTCAAATATTCATAGTTCTTCATAACATTATAAAACATTGTAAAATGACTTATAAGGTCACTTACTGACGTTTTAGATTTAATGATATTGTTTCCACTTTACTGAAACTACAGTATAGTGATTCACTATATAACAAGCTTGTAATATATTTTATCTGCCTAATCCTCACAAATTTCATTACTTCACTTAAAGCCCCAAATGTATAATGCAGTATACCAGTGGTTACAATACATTATGAAAACATTACAATGTATTGTAACGTGCAATTAGTGGATTAGAACACATTATAAATATATTTATAATGCGTTATAGATGTGGGCGTTATAGAAAGTGTTAGTGGACATGCAGTGTTGACACAATGACGTCAGTTTCATTGTGTCATTGAGAGTTTGGTAATTAATATACGTAAAAAATAAAAAATTGTGATATAGGTTCAGCACTTAAGTCTTATGGCGGCCACCGTCTTTAGACTGAAGATGTGAAGATGTGACCGAATGCACTGAACTCATCAGCGTCAGGAGTTCACACTAGATTCACTGCCTTAAAAACTTGGTTTGTAGGAAATGTTTGTCACCTTCTTGTTTTAATAAGGAAGAAGAAGAAGGAGAAGAAGAAGCTCATGGTACCAACCTAAATTGGTAGAATTAAGGAAGTTTTTAGTTCCCCTGCTAATTCAGAGATATATAGAAAGCCTGCATTTTTCAACCACCTTTGGCAATTTGCTTCCAGTAGTTCAACAACTCCCCTGTGGACACCATTGCTGCTCATCACTGGATGTTGTACAGACGGCGACGGTAAGACGGTTGTTGAGTGAGATTGTGGGCGTTTCCTGACTTTCCTGATACAAGCACACTGACACGAGATGTTTTAGTGTTACTTTGTGTATTGTAGGTATACAGTGTTGAGTTTTTGTGCTGATAAATATGGTTTACAGTTTACTTACAGTATTTACTGATATTTATTTCTGGTAATGCATTCGTTTGTTTGCTTTTGTGTTAACTTTTGTAACAATTCATGCAAGTCTTAAATTAGATGAATTTATTACTAATAGTCTGCTTAACTCAACCACAGATAAACAGATAGATAAATAGACAGACAGATAGATAGAGATTCTACTGATATAAATTTGGTGCTCAAATGTTATATCTTTAAGGTTTGACTTGACGTAAAGCAATTTAAATCTTTACATTTTTTTCCCTGCGCAAGGCTGAAACAAATTGGGTTTACTTATATCATGTTTCAGTTATCTTTTGGTTGGTTACTGGTTGCTATACACAATTAACAGAGTAAGTTATTATCTGTATCTGCATCTAATATGAAGAATAGTACAGTCTACATGTTTCTTTTCGGATAAAAAAAACCCCATTCTTTTTTAACTGAATTACTCAACTAGCTCGGAAGAAATGGTGAGCGAAGACGATTACGAAATTTCCATACTGCCACAGGAGTTACAGAGTGTGGACATCAACCTGCAGTCATTCTGGTCAAACTGATGTTCTGCAGAGGAGGAGTGCAACACATCCTGTTGCGACGTAGCCTGTATCCTGTTTTCCACAGTCAGTGGTCATGCGCGTCATTCCCCTCTGTGAGGCTTTGCTGGCACAATCTCGTGACCCTGCACTGTGAATCTTATGATACTGAATCGAGGGAGACTCCACATGTCTGAGAAAAACCCTGAATGTCAGCAGAAAAATATGTATAACAGCACAATAAATGTATCCAGGACTGTTGAGAAATGACTCTGGCTTTGGTCTGTCTTGCTGACAGTTAATAAGGAAGACCACAGTAAATAACCAACGTTTTTCATTTTACAATCCCTGTTTTTGAAGTGTTAAGTAGCAGTATGAGCAGTGCTTCCTTCTGAATGTGTGTAGCCTCTCAAAATAAGTGCATGCAAAGATACTGATGAGAACATTGACACCTCCACACAGCAGGCCCACAGACTCGAGGGACCACAGTATGTGACTGTGTAGTAGGAGGTGCCAATGTAACGGTTTGCGTGCCTGTGAGGGCTTCAGCCATCAAAGATATGTATCTTGTGACTGCTTTCTGATAGAAAGCTGTGAAATGCTTTGTTACACCCTGTGGTGGTACCAAACCAGAAAGCAGCACTCGGTCAGCACTGCTGCAGGACACATGTGACACAGTGTGTCACACTTCAAAACAAATATAATAACGCTGCCAACTTTATTTTAAACTGTATCTATATCTCGTCAGATGTGTTGATTATGAGAGTGGTCCATTCTGTAACTGCTGGTGGACACAATAACATGGACACCTGCTCAGCGTAAGGCAATCCATTGCCTTAGCACTTTATACCTTTTCTGGCCATAGTTAGTGTTTTTTACACTGGCTTGTTATTTTGCATCGGTTAGCTTAGCTTAGCACAATGATTGGAAATAGGGGAAACAGCTAGCCTGGCTCTGTTCAAAATGTGTCTACCAACACCTTTAAAGCTCACGAACACGTTTTACGTTATGTGCGCCAGGCCAAGAAATCATCTCACACATAAATCCCTCTTATACCACAACATGCTGTTTTTACAGTTTGATTATTTTACAAATGATGAACGATTTAGATATGACATGTTAGTAAGTTGGCTTTATAGCTGCTGGTTGACAGATTCTGTTAACGTTAAACAGAGCCAGGCTAGTGGTTTCTATTCTTTGTGCTAAGCTAACCTAATTATCTGCTTCATATTTACTGTAGAGAAATGAAAGTGGTATCGATCTCCTCATCTAGCTCTGGGAAAGACCTTAGCTTAGACCTTAGCTTAGACATTACTTAGCTAGATTGCTGACTTTATGATTGTTGTGCTACATTATGCAACACCTGAAACTTGTTGCAATAGTTGCCACTGATCAGCAAAAGTTTGCTTTCAGTAAAAGTATGTAAATATTATTGGCAAACTGTAGTAAAATGATCATAAAAGTAGTACTCAATGCAGAAAAGTGGCCCTGACTGATGCTTGTGTAAGTAACATTCTAGTATTGTAGTAGTAGTCGAGGTAGAGCTAATTTGAAGTATTTCATATATTTCTGAGTTTAATCTATTTTATCACAATGTTTTGTATTTTATAAGGTCATCGTGAACTTTGTATGTTTTATGTCAAGTCTTAGTCTGTTTAGAAACCTGTTACTATAAGCGAAGACTAAATCTCGATTTGAAAGTATAAATATTTCACCTGAATTGTTGTGGAATGGAAGTATACAGAGGCATGACATGGAAATACCCAAATAAAGTACAAGTACCTAAACCTTACAGTACTTGAGTAAATGTATAAGTTACATTCCACCACTGCTTAGTGCTTACATCATGAGGCTTTTCTGTCAACATAACAGAGTTGAAAAGAAACAGACTTAGCTGAAACAGCATTTTAAGAGTCACATGTTTTCAGGCCTACTGTTTTGGATTTCACAATATTTAGCAAGCGTACTCATGTTACTTTGTCCACCACTGTATTATGAGTACACATGGGAAGCTGGATCCCTGTTACCATGGTTTAAGGAGTCTGAACACCTGTACACCTATAATAGTATATACAATCTAATGGATCTGCATATGTGAAGATTATAATGTTCCGTCTTTCTGCCAGAAAGGTGTAAATTCAACTAAGTGTATTACTGTGTAGTTATATTTCGTGGTATTGGTCTTGTATGTTTGTAAATGATATGGGCAAAACATTAGATACACTACAACCTCTGTGATAAACATATAGTTAAATGAATACCTCTCTGACAGTAGCAATCAAAACTGAACAGCAGCATCTTTGTAACGGTAGAATCTGTGGCTGACTTGTTGTATTGGAATGCGTAAGATGTTATTGGAGTACTTAATGAAGCGCTCACTGAGTGTATGTTGGCAATACAGTTGATGACACTACAGTTATACAGTCACTGTAAAATCCTATGCACATGAGCAATGGAAACATTTTGGAAAACAATGCACTGCACGTGATCTGTCAGGTTTTACGGTCTTTTTATGATGTTGTGATCTACTTGCAGAAAGTGAAAGAGACCAGCAAAAGGGTTGACTAAACACACTCTGGCCTCAACATGAATCAATTACTTTTAACTCTACAAGACAGTTTGTGACAGTACTTTCTAATTGATTTTTGGAAGTTTTGTGGAAATTATTTGGATGTAATAAAGCCAAAAGTATTATCTGCCTTCTTCTGTTTCCTGTAGTTTCTAATGTTTTACACAATAACGTCAAATATGTCACACAAATTCAGTTCATTATGTCAGTATACGCAGCTTTGTTTTATACTGACACTAACATTCTTTAACAATGTCTCTTTATCTTCTTCTTGTAACCATCCAGTGCAACATTTAAAGGCTCTTTCCTACAGAGGATGGCAACAAGGCGACCGACCGTATGGAGGTCTGGATAATCCTGACCATACATCACGTAAATGGATTCATTTAAAGGCGACCTTCAAGGAACTGAATCTGAAAGACAAGTTCCCAGTTCCTCATTTAATAATATGTCAATGCATGTCCTGTATTCTGCCTGTACCTTGTCTCTCAGGCCACAAGGAAGACAAACAGACTGCAACTAGTTCATATCTGTGTATAAAAACAGACTTCACGGAATCAAAGAAGAGGACAAAACCAGAAATACCATTTTAAAAATAGTTATTTCAGATTTAAATGTTAATGTTTCGTCAATGTCTAGCTCTGTAAATCGAATACTAAATTACATCTGAACTGAACATCACTTGAATTAAAAACAGTTTAATTACACGCTAGCAGATGCAGCAGTGATTAAATCAATATTTTATTTTGACTTTAATCAATACCTCTACTGACCCACGCTGGGTAAAGGAAGGCATTGTCTCAACTGAATCATTCTTTTAAACAGTTTTGAAATATTTATTGCATTTCTCAATTAAAGTACTGCACACAAGCATGTTATACAAAAGCAGCTCCTCAGTCCTACTGCCTAACAATCAAACCCGGACAACACAATGAGTGAAAAGTGAAAATCAGATCCAGTCTTGTTAAATAATAACTTTCACAAAGTTCTTGCCTTGAAGACAGGTGCGTTGGATAAAAAAAGCCTGACTGTGAAGGAACCCAAAAATCCAGCACACACTGGTGCCGGTGCTGTTTACCTGTATAAATGTTACCTGATACATCTTCACAACATCTTCACTAAAATGAGTACAGGTGATCGACAGGGTATACGTTTTTTACGTCTTTTCCAGATCAATCCGCTTGAACTTCAACTTGAGTGTTTTGGTTCTGTGCAACTTTATATTTCTCCACCATTGTTAGCTCCACTACACACGACACAGTACTACTATAAATCAACTAAAACTTCAGTTTTAGATTTGAATCAATGTTAACACAAACCTTATTATTATAAACTTGACTTAGTATTTAATGTAATGTATTTAATGTGGATTTTACTCAGTAGAACTTGAACAAAATTTAGGTTGAACATAGAATGTGTTTTAAACGAGACACTTTTCAGTCGTTTTCTTTCACGATATGAACAAAAAGTCACCAGAAAAAGAATTATCCTTTGGCTTTACTGAAAATAGTTGTGATGGAAATAGTGCGTGGCGTGCTGCAGCTCACTTTGTGTATTAATACTCTCGGAAAATGCTACTGTAGGCTATATGTCATCAGTTTTGCTCAGCCAGCTGTGATTAAAATGGGGCCTGTCGAGGTTGCCCACAGTCTGTGGTTTTAACAGCTCCTCAAACAGAGACTCTGGCCATTATGGTCTTCCATCAGTCAACAAGGAAAATACAACCGACAAGAAGACAGAAACATATCGAAAAGCAACTATTTTACAGTTTTGTCAAGCAGCATGTAACATTGAATGTGCATCAGAAGATTAATGTTGTCGATAGATCTGCACGCAGTACAACTATTGTGAATATTATGTCCAACGATAATCACTATATTTTGCAGCTTCTGATAAGTCCTTCCTGTGTGATTACTGTACCAGACTATGTACAAAAAGCAGTTTTTGAAACACGATTTGACCATGTTTTTAATGTGTAGTTGAGCTCTTCGTGCTCGTGGGAATAAACACACTGACCTCGGTGAGAAGATAACCTTAACCTCAGTATTTTAATCTCACAGAAAGTAATATTTTCAGCGCATTGCCTTATCACAATGCTGCAGTCTTCCTCTTAAACAGGCAGCGCTAACAATACACACACACACCGATTTGTGCTGCACTGTAACTGTTCTCTTCAACTGTTATCTCTGCATCTGGGAAATATGCAGTATCTTTAGTTTTTACAGTTGTCAAAACCAACATATGTCATTTTTATTTTGCCTTAAGGCCTCATGAACATTTAGACCAAATGAGGGCAGACACCGCAGGCAAAAACATTGTTTTTCAATCACTGGTCAGTTTAGAGCTTTTCTTTTTACAGACTCGTGGAAAGAAAACATTCAAAATATTCAATTAGGTGTTTAATTAACGACACTTGCATCTATAGATTTCTCTTAAATTCACCAAAAGCAACCATTAGATAATGCCTCATTTGCATATTTAAACCTACAGTTTCAGAAAACCAATTCACCTGGGGTTACTCACCTCAAACCTGATATCATGCATAACAATGCATTACTGAACCCAACAAACAGACTTATGCAGTTTCTTAGTTGCAGAGGAACTCAATTCCCACTGAGTAGTTGTTACAGTATCTCCTCTGTGATAATGATAATCTCCATTTGGCTCCATTGTGGTTACAACACAGATACTGCACCTTCATCTTATCTTCCAGCTGTGTGTGTGTGTGTGTGTGTTGTGTGTGTGTGTGTGTGTGTGTGTGTGTGTGTGTGTGTGTGTGTGTGTGTGCGTGCGTGCGTGCGTGCGTGTGTGTGTGCGTGTGTGTGTGTGTGCGTGTCGATTTTCTTCCTCAACAAACTCCTGTTTACATCATCAAACAGCATGTTTCAGTCATTTCTCTACAGTGTGAGCTTTCAGTCCGTCAGTTTCAGGTCTGCAGTCAGAACCCGGACGTGTGACTGTTAGTGTGACGCTCAAAACTAAAAATAATATCCATTATATCCAGTAAAGCCTGTCGTTGTTGAGCTGTAAATTCCATTATATCTTTGAAACAAACATTTGTTTGTTTTATATGATTTTCTGGAATCATCTTAAGCTGATGGTGTTTTTTATTGGAACTGTTTGTAAGTAAGCTGAAAGCTACTGCAAATCAGATACAATCTCATTGTATGCTTGAACATACATGTTCAATAAAGCTTATATTGATTAATTCTTTAAGGTACAGTACATCATATAGTCATAGTAAATTATATATTAGTAAACATAATACGTTTGTATCGTCTTGAATTTGGAAACACTTTACTTGAGCCCCCCCCCCCAATCCAATTTAGCATTTATGAGCCAGTAATAGTTGTTCACAAATATAAGGACATTTTTGTGTTCATTAATGTACAGTATATGTCAAAATATATGATAACTTCCTCCAATGAAGACATATTTATATTACATCAGCAAAAATATCAATAAGCACTTAAAGATGGCCTTATATCTGCTTAGAACTATATTATAGTGTGCAATAAACCATTTATTAAAAGCTTATATGCTGCTTATATATGACCTGAAGGGCAACAACCACTATTTTTCACAGTATGACTCTACTGCTGTTGAGACCAAAGCATGACATAATTTGAATTAAAACAAACGAAGTCAAGCAAACTTAAAACGTTAAGAGACTCACTGTCAGGAGAAACTGTGACAGTGAGGACACTTGATGATGATTGGCTGCTAAGGGAGGGGACAGTATGTAGACCCTGATAAATGTGAGGTTTCATGGTCTCCCTTGACAAATCATCAATGGCCAGGAACCTTCAACAGACACACACTATTGCTCCCACCCACACACATTTTGCAGAAGTCAAAAGTTCCTTTTTCAATTTAGAGTCAAACAGCGGGCCTTGTTTATTTCACTTTATTTGACTCCAGCTGAAGGCCTCCGAGAGTAGCTCAGGTTATAACTGTATGCTATACAATAAGAGAGAGGGAGAGACATCGTTTGGTTTTCGTTGAGTGAGAGGAAATTTTGAAACATTGTGCAATGGTGCCGCAAAGGTTTTGAAAGGTTGTGAGAGCTTTTTATCCTGCAAAGCATCTGAGACTCGGTCCGTTGGAGAAGAGGTCTCCATGTTGCATCCATACAGAATGGAGAGCTACCTCATCCCGACTGTAAGTATCATTTATTTATTTTATATCATTATCTAAACTCTGAGGAAACTCTAAAGCATAGAGGAGTTCCTTGAGTAGTTTGTTTTTTGTTGAATGCAGCATCAAACAGAAACACATTTGTTAGTTAAGAGGATGGACAACAAGTGTTATTTCAAATTAAATGACTTAATGTGAGTCTACTTCAATTTGAATACAGCACACAAGCTGTAAGTCTTTCATACTACGGGCGACATGAAAATGAAACTCAAAACTTCTTGAGAGTTTCAGAACAGTCGTGGCAAGAAAAAAGTCATAATGATAACACAGCTATTACTAATGCTTTATCTGACTTACCAATTACACATGGTGTGTTTTATTATTTAATGTGAGTTATTTGCATCAACATCCAGTTCAAGATTTTACTTTCATGAATTCTTGTGACTGAAAATGTTTTTATTTGCTCTCTCAGCACTCAGAAGAAATGTACGATGCTGAGATCTACAGACATCAAATTGCAGAATATTATAATAATTCATATGTCCTAGATGCAGATATCCAGGCAGGTGAGTTTTACTCCAGCATGTGTTTTGTCTCATACGAACACAGTTTCAATTGAAACTGTCACTTGTTATATTAAATTACTGTGAGTGATGTTTAAATTAAAAACATTTAAAAATGCAAATAGATAAATAGATGATGATGGTGGTGGGGGGGGGGGGGGGGGGGGAGATCAAATGACATGAATCTTGTTTCAATTTTCAATTTAAAGAAAATACTCAAAATGGTAATTTTACTCTGCTAATCTTCAAATTAATCACCATAACTTTATGTGGTAACACTGTCTTTTTCTGGTGCATTATACGTAAAACGCCTGCAGTGTGCAGCTGGAGCGCACCACATCAGGGTGTATGGAACACAGGAAACAGATGCCATTTCTTTCGGCCGCTACAATTTACAGACATAGAACAAACTTTCGCCCCATGGGGTTTTGTGGATACAAGACAGGGGCTTTACTTTCTCTTGTAATCAACAGTTTTGCATATTGCACCAAAACAATATAAATCGGGGTGGGAAAATCTATTCCTGACCTTATAGCAAAAAACGCCCCCAATGAGAATGTGCCAGTTGTCATTGTGATACAAATATCTCATATTTATATCCAAAATACTTAGAAAATACAAATAAGAACACCATAAAGAGTAATCTGACAGTGTTACAGTGGATGTGTGATATGGCTTTATTATATGGCTTGATTCATTACTTTTAAGAGTACACAGTAGTATCGTTGAAGTTGCAATAGTTTGCATGCTAAATACTGGTTCACTTAATGTTTGGCTCTCCTCTATGTTCATAGTTACACTTGAACTTGAAAGCTTTAACTGTCTTGTTTTATTATTAAATCCATTCTGAGAAAAAGACAAAACGTGAAAAAAAGTGCAAATCTCAAGTTAACGGCTGTGGCAACAAACAGGAAAGGGCTTCATGCTGAATTCTCTATTATTCTCCTCATTTCATTTGCTTCATGCAAACTCAAGCACAGTGAGTAAGTAGCTCGTCATCAAGTCTAGTTGCTTTTAGTGGTTTTAGTTATCTAATGACAAAGATTGATTTCCATAGACATACAGTCTGGCTTCTTTCATGAGTCATCTCAAACTCAAACGGAGTTATACAGTCAACAAAATGCAGTGGTCATGATGCTGTTTCTCTCCCTCTCTCTCTTCAGAGCACTGGGAGTACCACACTCACCCTCACATACACCCTGTAGAGTTTGAGAACCTCCAAGGGGCTAACTTCACAGAGCTTCAGAGTGTGCAGACTCTGCACGCACCCGGTCTGTTACGACACGACGTCATACGGTACGACGCAGAAAACCTGCTGGATCCAAATCTTGGGGCACATCCTCACGTGTTACAGCAACCAGTAAGTCCATCTGTCGTCCAACAAAAGCATACATTAAAGGAATGAAAGGTACATCAGCACACATGGGCGCATGTTGCATACAATAGATATCAATTTAAATCTTATTAAAATGACGAAAACTAAAAATGGCTGTTTTGTTGTGTTCATGTGACAAAGACTTTCCGCAACGCTAATGCCGCTAAAATATAATTCCAAGGATCAGACAACTGTTGATTGTTCGGAAATGTCACACAGAGGCTTTATGGCCTTCATACACACCTCTAAATATCCAACTGTCCTTCTAGCTCACTGCAGCCATCTTCAAACTCTACATGATTCACAGTTTGGTTTCAAATTAGAGAGCACATTCAGGGAGCTGGAGGCCTTTTCGGGTCCTGTGACAAAAATCAGGAAGTGAATCTTTGAGTTACAAAAAAACCCTTACATTTTGGAGTTTTTTTTTTTTTTTTAATTTCAGTATAAAAAGAATAATTTCTTCTAATAGAGTGTGCACGCTTAGTTAAGCTCACTCAGTGTCACAACTACACACTCCACCCCTCCAGTTGTGAACCAGTGAACCAGAACAGAGATAGCAGCATTAAGTTGCAGTATCGCTTACCAAGTCAACATTTTTAAATTGTAAACCTCTTCACTTCCACGTTCCATTTGTTGGGTCCATCATTACAAACTCTTGTTGTGCAGAATAAAATATTTATATGGCACAATTCAAACACTTAAGGCAATTCTAAGGTGCTTTGTATGTATCTAAAATAAAAGAAAAGCAATATAGACTTTAAAAGAGTGAATCTAAAAGAAAATGTAAAGTTAGGTACGTACCAAATTCACAGGCTTATTTTATTTGTTAAATACAAATATTGTCAAAATCACATGCTTACATGCCAAATACATCTGGCTGAACGCATCTACACTTTTTCCATCTGAGGTCACTGTGAGGCCAAAGGTGGCAGAGATTTAAATATTTCCCACTGTGTGATGTAGCTCAGTAACGCGCTGGAACAAGCAGACATGTAAAGTAGTGACAAATCCAACACAAAGTATATTCCATATGACAAAAACCAGCAGATTTTCAGATACACTTGAATCTTTAGAAATGCTGCATCTTTGTGTTCACACACCTATTGTTCTTTCCAGGAATATATGATGATTATAACAACTTATTATTCATTTTGAAATAATATTTTCAACCAAAACTGCATTTCATTTCATGTAATTTTATTGTATTCCGTGCATCTAGCACGGCTTTATTATATGGCTTGATTCATTACATTTAAGAGTATACAGTAGTATAGTTGTAGTAGTTGCAATAGTTTGCATGCTAAATACTGGTTCACTTAATGTTTGGCTCTCCTCTATGTTCATAGTTACACTTGAACTTGTTTGATTGTTGAATCCATTCTGAGAAAAAGACAAGACATGAAAACGAGTGCAAATTTCAAGCTTAACGGCTGTGGCAACAAACAGGAAAGGGCTTCATGCTGAGTTATTATTCTCCGCATTTCATTTGGTTTATGCAAACTCAAGCACAGTGAGTAAGTAGCTCGTCATCAAGTCTAGTTGCTTTGATCTTAATGGTTTTAGATATCTAATGACAAAGATTGATTTCCACAGACATACAATCTATGGAAATGTCATTTTATTTTTCTTCCGTGCATCTAGCACTGCTCACAGGTAAACCTGAATTTGATTGGATGGGTAGGATTGTAATAATGATAAAAACATAATGTAAAAGGTGTAGGATAGTGAAAACACTGGAAGACTTTATATTCCAGTGTTCAGTGATTCTTAAGCATGAGGCACAGATATATAACATACACACAAGGACCTATCTACTAAAACACAAGACATGTTTATTTCAGCTACACAATTTGTGTTTTTGCTGTTTGTATCCATTACAAAGAAGCCACAAAGCATGTGTGCTTTTAGGTCACATGATGATGGTTCGCTAAAGCGGCATCCACAGATTGCAGCTCATGCAGAGAGATGTCACCTCTTTCACTCACAGTGAGAAGATGTTACTGCAAACCTACATGTCAGAATATGTCTGATGTTAGGTGCATTATAATATATCTCTAGCAATGTAATCTCTATGAATCGCCAAACTGTAGTTTGAAATAATAATAATATGCCATAAATCACATCCCAACACACTTAAAGTGTCAGACATGGTTGTTTGAAAGGGGTTTGGGGAGAATCTAAATAAAATGTATTTCTTTGAAAATGTCGGGGATGAGGTGTCGATATTACTGGTGGATTTAGTATTCAGTTAATTTACTGAAGTAAAAGTATCAAAACCACACAAAAAACATTTTATTGTCAGTGAAATTTCTGCATTCAAAAGAAGACATTCTCCCTCCCAACTCATCAATTACCATCACTTAGTCTGTGGCCCTACACTTCAAACTATGACGCTCTAGGTACCCCTCTAACGTTAGTTTGGGATGTGGCCATGTCAGTTTCCAGTCGTTATGTGCATAGTGTCTTTTCAAAAAAACTTCACAGGAGGTTTAGGTAACAAAACCATCTATTTAGGTTTAGGAAAGGTGTGTGTTGACGTTAGTTTGACTGACTAAGCATCGGTATTTGACGAGTTGGGAGTGAGATTGGGTTGGCTGATGCCGCACCGAACCGCCTGTCCATCTGCCGCTGTTTTTTACCCTCACTCATGAACAAGATCCCGAGATACTTGAACTCCCTCGCTTGAGGCAGTGACTCACTCCCAACCCCGAGGGCACAATCCATCGTTTTCCAGTAGAAAAACATGACCTCAGACTTTGACTCTCATTCTGACCGTGTCACACTTGTTGTTGTTTTTGCGTAATTGTGTAACCAAAGAAATACGGATGACATTATGTAACATTCTCATACAGTTTGAAAAACTGTCTTTCTTCTAAAACCTGAAGGCAACATGAAGGCTTATAATCAATAAGTTAGCCATTACAGATGTGTTGATTTCAGTCCAATTAACTTTGACTCCTGGGTTTTAGGTGGCGTTCTTCCCTCGGGCATTGTATCCACCACATGTGTCCCAGCGCAGCTCTGACGATGAGGAGCACGGAGCACGAAGTCCCCCACTGGAGGTGTCTGATGAGGAGTGTCTGAGAGATCGAGTCTCTTATGTCACACCAGGAGAGCTGGGTAAGGATACAGATGTACAGGCCATTTCATGTGTGCAGTTGGGGAATGCTCCAGCTCTCGACTGAGCAGTTAACACCGATACTCTAAAACGAAACCAGCTGTGCTGGCCATGTGAGGGTTCTCAATCATCCAGGTCATGATATATCTAGAGGTGCTAAGTCACTTGATTTGCTTTAGATAAGGGGTGTCAAACATACGGCCCGAGGGCCAGAACGGGCACGCCAAAGGGTCCAATCCACCTCTCTGAATGACTTTGCAAAGTGTGAAAATTGCGGATATAATATTATAGATCCCGCGGGCTCAGTAAGGCTACGTGCCACAACACTGTCAAGCGTAGACTACTGTTCATGTAGGAGCCACCGGTGGAAAATGTCAAAAAGGAGAAAAGTGAGTTTGGCCCAGTTGCTATTTCTTTCAGGACAACTGAGAGCAGAGAAGATAAACGAATTGCCGTCAGGTTTGAGGAAACACTAGTCTGTTTTCAGTGGTAACCACGAGATCAGTGAAACATTTTAGGCTGTTCATCATCTGTTTTATAAATGGATTGTTTTTGAACTGTGAATAATTGCAGAATGTGCTTGTACTTCTTTGCACTAAAAGAGAGGGTAAACAATGAAGGTGTTGTTATTTATAGATGTATATGCAATGGTGTGGCCCATGAACTGAAATGACTTTGAGACTCCTGCTTCAGATTCTTCAGTCTCAAGAATCTAAATCAGTGTGGCAGCAGGCCAGTGTTGGGTTCCTCGCATTGAGATGGTGGAGGTCTGACATTGAGTCATGTCAGCTTTGTATTCTGCTGACAATTTAAGATGCACTTTTAGGATGAGCTACTAGTTGCACAACTGCTTTGACACTGCTGGTTATGCATCTTTAACGGAAGTGGGCTCACAAAAAGACAGACTGGTTGTTTGTCTGTTATAAACTTCAATGTTCTTGGTGTCCAAGGCTGGATTTTTATAATGTATTGTGGAAATAATCCAGCAGGTATACTAAAAGAATGTCTGGCTATCCCCAATAATTCCCATTTTGGCTTTCTGATGAGGCACCTCCTTGTCAAAGATTGTATTGAGTGATGTTTTGGTCTAAGCCCTTCTGCAGAAATGTGAAGTCATCAGCACATTAACATAAAGCATGAATGGCTCATAGGTTGCTGGTCTGGGGAATGAGGCTGTGTCTGTACTAGCTCGTGTTTGTATACAACAAGAGCAGTAAAACACCGGTTTATATTTAGCATGTTTTACTTGTGTAGTCGACCTGAGAGTAATCAACTGTGCATGTCCGTGAGCACAGCTGTTGGTGTTCAGTATTTCTGGTTAACATGAACACGAACATGAGGCAGGAGGAGTTCAGTGAGCATCCAGTGTGCAGTCCAGTTGCTTTAACACTGAATACTGTGGAGAAAATTAGCTTTCTTTTCATTTTTGGAGGCACTTGATGACTGCTCATTACAAATATTGTGGGGGAACAGATTCCATTTGTCACAAATTGTGTCAAATTACATGTTTGCCCTCCACTTCCTCTTTTGGCCAGTGTCGGACCAGCTGAGCGCTAGTCGTGTCTGGCAGTACCTGCACTGCCTATAGCTGAATGCTTTTGGGAAAATGAGGTTTGTTTTTATCCAAGTAGCTTTGTGAGCACTTCGGCGACAGTGATAGTACGCCATCAGCTTTAGTGGTACCTTGCCCACATCAAGGCAGCCCTTTGTATTTTTGTTCATGCAATGCTATTTTTAACCTAATCATGGCCTCACAGAGTCCCTCACAGAGTCCCTGTTTCAAACAAGGACATGGTCTAATGATTTCTGTGATGGCCAGCAAAGCCACATTCTTCACGCTCAGCTTCATCTTCTCTGATGGAACTTTTTCTTAAACTCCACTCCACTCCTTGTCAGAACAAACTGCTTTTCCCTGTATGGTCTAATAATTACCATGTATTGAAACTTACTAATGGCAACCGTAAGGTGTCCTAAAGAGTACCCACCTTGACTGCACACCACAAATGTATTGAACAAGTAGCGTGGGAGGTTTCCAGACTCAGAGAACTGTGGTTACTGTCAATGACAGTTTGACTGTAAAGTAACTTTTCTGACAACTAGAATCAGACTTTGTCTTTAGCCTGTTTACAAAGTGGTTACAGGATTGTATTTGAGGCCAGTTTGATGGTAATTTATTAAATGCAAGAATTTTGTAAGCACCAGTATTAAAAAGATCATGATTCTGTTATGGGAAACATACAGTGTCCTTCATTTTTCTCTTAGGTATCTCTTTGAAGTTCAGCACTCAAACATTGACTTTGATAATTGATTGTACTGGTACAGACATTTGTTAAACGATGTGAAAAATGTACACATCACCAAATGTCTTATCTTATTATATTTCAAAAAACAGTTAATATGTCATCAACGCGGGCACCATGACAATGTGGAAAACACTAAAACAGTGACTCGAGGAGGATTACATCTGCCAGTAGTTCTTTAAATTGTTTGTAGTCATTGTTGTCTTGCAAAGTTACTTTGTATTAAAGATTAAGAAACAGGACCTAGAAAAACATATGTTGTGTCTCTGCTCTTATGTTATTGCTAATTTGCCTGATGTCTGAATTATCTTATACAATTCATATGACAGATGTGGCTGACAGGTTGAAACTCAGAAAAAACAATTGACTCACCCCCTCTATGGTGTCACTGTGCCACAAGATTGTTTTTACATTTTATTTTCTATCTTACTTCTTCTAGTAAATATCAGTGAGTAACGGTGTAACACTGATGTTTCCAACAGGCAATAAAAAGAAGATCCGATTGTACCAGTTCCTGTTGGACCTTTTGAGGAACGGCGATATGAAAGACAGTATCTGGTGGGTGGACAGAGACAAAGGGACATTCCAGTTTTCCTCCAAACACAAGGAGGCTCTCGCACACCGCTGGGGAATCCAGAAGGGAAACCGCAAAAAAATGACCTATCAGAAGATGGCTCGTGCCTTACGCAACTATGGCAAAACTGGAGAGGTGAAAAAAATAAAGAAGAAGCTGACGTACCAGTTCAGTGATGAGGTGCTGGGGAAGAGTCATCTGGAGAGAAAATACATGTAGGCAGGAGGGATCCTGAAATGTCAAGATGTACACATGAAAAGTGTTAGATGCTTAGATGCTTAATCAAACTTGCTGTTTGGGAAATTGCATTTTGTGAAAAGCACCATTACTGCTGTACAGTGGGACCAATAGATTGGTAGCGTACAGTCATAAAGGCAAAACGTGGAAAGAGAGAAGAGGGCGTTGCAGTTTCACTTTATGGATCCTAGACCCTGGGTCACTTTGATGCCCAGTATGCGTTTTTAAATGTGGGTGCACACACATATCAGTGCATTTTCTTTTTGGAAACTTCTGTTTATAGATTTTCAATGTTAAGGGACAAATATTTAGTTTGACAACTAGTGAGAGTTGAAATATCCCGTAGGCCCTGAGCCTTCTTTCTAATGTCTTTGACTCTTTGTGTGTTGAACAGGCTTAAGTTCTCTTGTGGGTAATACTCTGTGTACTACTCCATGTATATAGAATTGCAAATTCATATTTAAAACAAGAAGACACAAATAAGTAATAAGTGGGATCGAATAACCTTAAAATTAATCTATCCTATTAGGACAATTATAAGATCATTACTATGGTATACTTACATGACAAAAGTTGTGTACATGAAACTCTGTATGTTCTAATGAGGAATTGCTTGTAAAAAAATAAATTCATCACAAACATATGTGTGTGGTGTTTTTAAGAGATAACATTTCACAGCAGAGGTAAAACACAAAGAAGAAGAAGATGAGCTGTCACATTTCACTACAGCTGTAGAGATCACTGGTGACTATGTGGTTCATACATTGCATCCAAGTATGCAAAGCAGCTGTGCATCCAGTTGTTTTCCCCTGCATTGAGTGGTGTAGTTTTTCTTGAGTGCCATGCAATGATATCTTGTCACTGTTTTTGTTTAGTTATCGTAGTTTTATTCATCATTTTTCGAAACAAAATAGTTTTTAGGAAACTGTCGGAACACTGCAGCGATGCTTATGCAATGCTCATCGATGTCACTACCTCACACCTCGCTTCGAACAGAAAAATAGGAACTTAACAATATTTATTCACCACATTTCAAAACCACTTTTGCAGATTAAATGTAGTTAAATAAATAAGAATAAAACTGTTTTAAAGACATCAAAGAAAATTAAATAATATGTAACACGATACAAAAACTGTAATACAAGGGAGTAATTTGCTAAAATGTAATGTGCAGTGTGTAAATGTAAAAATATTACAACACCTGGTGTCCCAAGGGCCAACAGCTCCCCTCAATGGTCAAGTTGTAATTAATGCCCAGAAGTAATACGTGAGAAGATGAAAGAGATATAATATAATAGAAAACAATGAAATGCAATGCTATATAACTTAACCAGTGCTGGATAATCTTATTACGGCAGGGTCAGATGAGTTCTGAGTGTGTTAGGAAACTAAGTGAGAAAAGAAAAACACATTAACAGAAGTAAGGGTCACAACAAGGACTCCGTGATGAACCAACTTAAGCAACAGATGTGGCTCTCTGAATACAGCACTGATCATTTCTGTGGTCAATTTAAACCACATCTCACAATTTGACGACTGGTCCAGTTGCCATTTTAAATTGAGGCTGCAACACTAAAAGGCTTGTGAGAGGTTCTCTTGTACCCCTTGTCTCATTTATGGTAATATTAGTGGTTATGGTAGATGCATATACTGTAGGTATACAGTAGTAGTATAGTATGGTCATAAAACAAACCTACAGATCTCATACTCTCAACCATCCTCTCATATTCGTTGTTAGATTTACAGGGTGAGTTAATGCAGCACAGATGTTTCTAAATTTAACCACCGACATGCGTCCCTTCCCCTCCCTCTCAAGCCCTATCATTCAGCCGAGGTGTTGGAGGAAAGGATGGTTGAAATATAGCCCGAGGTCAGACGTGAGCGGGGGATGGGCTGGGGGCCGGGTTGCTGCTGGGATGGGATGGGGAGTACGGGGCGGGGGAGTATTTGTTCCTTTGGACATTGCGTTGGGCCTTGGAGAAAAAAACATGGCAAGAGAGGTGGGATGGTTCACGAAAAGGAAAATGGGGGGGGGGGGGGGGGCTTTTTTTGCAGCAGCACCACTATTAAAGGCACAGGATCGAGATAGACGGCAGATTGTTTCGGAACAGCGAGTCACGCTGTGGAGGAGAGAAGATCATTCAGGATGCCAGAGCCAGTCAAAAAAGCAGGTAAACGTGCTCATTCAGTTACTTTTGAAAGTTTTGTCACACTGTTTCCTGAACAAAGGAACATGGAAAAAACGTACATTACGTTGTTTAATATTAGCTTAATCCTGTTGTCAGACCAAATGTGTAAGAAAGTCTACAATAGATATGACCTGTTATAGAAAACGGTGAATTTATCAACATGTTGCAACTGAATGTCTATGTATGTTTTACTTCCTCTGTGCAATATTCTCCTGAAACACAAACTTCTTCTAAGAAACCAACGATGTGATATTACAATATGTGTGAGAAAATATACTGCTGTGTTGGGCCACGCCCCTCTTAAGCAACTGTAAACCACAAACAAACTCAAGATCACTTGAGAACTGCACCGTTAGACTGTTCGCGGAATAATAACATTATTACTTAAAAAAAAAAAAAAAAGTTTATATTCTGCTGTTTAATTGCATTACCACAGTGTTCTTTAAGTCACAATTTGTGCCATTTTGTCACAATTAAAATCAAATGTTTGCCATTTACAAGTATATATTCTATTTGTGTAAAAGTAGTATGTCATTTGAATTTACAGGTTTATCAAAAGACAATACAATTTGTAAAATAGAGAAATTTAATTTGTTTAATACATTTTTACAACAAGACAGAATAAATGTACCTTTAAAACTGTGAAACTCTTCTCTATTCAAACGAGGCATTGTGCTATGAAGACTTCTATAACTATGACGTGTATTGAGACAAAAATGAAATAGGGTGATTGGTAAAATGTCATGTAGATACGAGTGAATGTGATAACAATACTGTAGATCAGGTCAAGTAACTGTCTACACTTCCAACACATAATACCACGGCTTAATAAAGTAGCTTAGTACAAATGCTAATGTGGCCAGTGGCTAAAATCACAACATACTACGTGTAATTATCCATGCTTAGTTCAAAGGGTTTGCTAGTGGCATGATAGTTACTCTGAGCCCTTTTTACACGTGTCAGGAACTCAGTTACACATCGTGTGATTCAGGTGGAAACATTGTGTGACGTGAATTCGACACTGTCACATTTCTGTCACATCACAGCAATCATAAAATGCATCACTGATCCAAATATATTCCAAAACATTCCAAGTTGACAAATTAATTTCCACAGTTTGTTCCCCCCCCCCCCCCTCTCCCTCTTAGGTGGAAAGGGTTTGTTGTTTGTGGAGTGACGACATATCACATATCAGATGACACATTGCAGCCCAAATGGCCAGCTTGTGTGTGCTAAGACTTTTAGTGCCGTGGATTTGTTCAGGAAGATAACAGTTAGGATCGTCTTGCGCCTGCATGTGACATTATTATCAATCATGATCAACACTCTGCAATAAACAGGATGCTTTTCAGTGTTTTGAACTCAGAGTTTTGAAGTATTGCAACAAACATGGTTTGCTTTGTCGACTTTAAAGTAAAAAATATGTATATTATAGCATCTATAATTAATATTTTTCAAATAACAGTGTCTTAAACGACAATGTGACAATGTGAAAGGGGTTACTTGTAATGATGAACACAGAGATAATCATCACCTGAATCTGCAGATCGCCTCGGTGCTGTAAATTCAACCTCATTGTTTCCGACACGCAACTTTACAGGTTTGGTTCACTTTCAGCGCTCTCATAGCATCGTTTTCAGTGAAGAAGATCTTAAAACCCACTGTACACTACCTGCTCAGCACCAAACGAAGGTGAGCACAGCCAGGTATTTTCATCAGGGGACCAAAGAACGACCTAAAAGAGAGTTCGTGTTGGACTGAATTCATCAGTTAGATGCAACTGCAACTCTAAGTTACTGATAAATTTGCTCTTTTATTGCTGGCTGTGAAAAAGTAAAAGTTCACCATAGCAACTTAAAAAGCGACGATATGTCAATATTGTGTTCACAACTTTTGCTGCCCCCAAGAGGCCAAAAACATCAGTTATTGCAGGTTTGAGACACATTTAAATTAAAGGTGTAATCAAATAATTTAAGGAGAAAACACTGATACGATAATTGTTGAGTGGACATTGAAAATGATTTTGTGACACTGTGAGAAAAAAACAAAACAAGTAACAGGTAACAGGTAACTGGGGTTACTCTTTGCACCTTGAATACATTGTCAATTCAATTAAAGACCCAAAATACTGTTTATGATGTTATTTGTTATTTGAAGCTATAATCTTTGACGTTTCCATCGACAAACAAACTGAAAAAAGAACAACACATATACTATAACTAATTGCAGCGAGAGTGAACAAGTAAGAGAGAGACGTGTGTGTGTGTGTGTGTGTGTGTGGCGGGGGGGGCATTCATATTTTAGCACAAGACGAAGAAGAAAGCTCATGAGCTGAGCGGAGCTGCTCATGAGCTGAAAAAGTAGTGTTGTACAGGCTGCAGCACACTGGGTGGGGCTAGCTGAAAACTAATATTATATATATATATATAATATATAATTTGCCCTTTCCCAGTCATATGTCTTAAAGCAGCAACATCTGGCTCCATAATAAGTCTTATTTGTGCAATCTTGGTATTCACTTTCATAGTTTCTGTACTAACAAGAGAATAGTGAATGTGGGGAGTCATGAAAGAGTAAATGTAAATATTGGAAATTAGATAGTTCTAAAGAACCTAAAGTTTATTCAACATAAACACCAATAAATCAGGTTGCTGAAAAATGTAAAGGTGTCGGTTCGAATGCCGACTCAGTAGTGGTGTCCTTGTAGAGTGTCCTTGTAGAGTGTCCTTGTAGAGTGTCCTTGTGTTTGTAATGTGACCTCAGGAGCACATTCACAGTGCTACTGTGTTATGCATTCTCATCTTTCACCAAAGTAAAATAAAACAATTCAAAATTAAGTAAAACTCCTTCATTTGAAATTTGACATTAGTAAGTACAAAGTGTCATCAGCTTTAAGTTGTTCTCATTATGCAGATTTGATTATATATATATATATATATTATATTATTATTACTGATACATAAGCAGCATTTTAATGGCAAGAGTGGAACTTGTTTTAGGTAATGTTTATATTTTATGGTAGTTCAATCTATAACAAGGCATTATACCATATAAACTGATTATATGTTTTGTATGTAAAATATTAATCCGCAAAGTAACTACAGCTGTCAGAAAAAAGTCAAAAGTACAATATTTTCCCATAGAATGTAGTAGAAGTACAAATTTGCATTAAATAAAGTTAAGTACAATAACCTTACATTCCAGCACAGAAGATGTATGGTATCCATCCGGTGAATTAAAGTCCATTTACTTTCATTAATTAACATTCAATGAAAACATTAACTTGCTTTTGATTGTGGTGTTGAGTGGAACTAAACTGGACAAATGTCACACAAAAAACTATCTATACTTATTAGTAACAGTAACAGGTATGGGATCCTAAATGTGTAAAAGAAAATCAATACATGGTGTCAAGGGTCCGTCTATTAATAGTAGGTGTAACACTCATTGTGTAAAACACCAGCTGTTGCCTTTCATGCTGTGCAGGGAGGTCGTTTTATCTTTTGAAAAGTTTTAAAACATCCATAGCAACGTCACCTTCCAACACTTGTCGTCTTTAAAAAGGACCTAAAAATAGTGAGTGACGTGAGAGTAGACATGTGTCCAGTCCAACAGTAACGCCAGGTGTTCAGAATCATGAAATGCACGGAGGCCTAATTCAGATACATATCCAAAGTCCTTTGACATCTCAATGTACTGAGCAAAAGAAAACATGTGTTGCAAGATGACCTTACGCGTTTATATATAGGATACATATGTACTGGACTAATAGATGAGGCTGTCAGACTTCAGCTGCAACAGGGGCGCAGGTATCATAGTCGAGGGATTAACTGGACTCTATTTTTGTGACTCGGGCCACAGAGTGATTGGTGTGCCCTCAGTCTGTCTGTAGCCAGCGACCCTTGTCACGCCGTCAATCACTCATGCTGCCAGCTTTACCTTTCACATACTCCTCTCACATTTAGAGTAAAATGACTCTCCTTTTATTTCAGTTGATATAAAATACTAAATTAAGGTTCAAAAATATTTAGTGGGTCTACTTTCAAAAACTTTGTTCAGAAAAAAGAATATTTACTTGCATAAGAGTTTATCGTAGCTGTTAGGCGACCATAATATCTGAAATCTGTTGATTCAAGTCTCTTTGTTTGTCTAAATACAAGATACTGTTTTACAGAGCTCTGACTAAGCTCTTTATTCATTTTATAATCAAGAGTTACTCTTCTTTATGCACCTTGCAAGGTTAACAATAATCCTATCAATTCCGGGATGACTTTTGGGATGGTTGGCACTCATACCTTCAAAAGTAAATCAAAGTCTGACCCTTTAATGATTTACTGTTGTTTTCAAGACATTCTTTTATGAAATCATATTTTTAATTTAAATCACTTTCACCGCATACATGCTATATATTCATATATTATTTTGTACATGTTTTATCTGAACATAATCATTTATCAGTGGATTGCTTCAGTTAGTTGCTTGTTTTACAGCACCATGTGGTATTTTTACCACTAGTGTTGCTATGGGTCACTGTTTACAAGTTTTGTTTGTATAATGCACGTAGGAATTCACCTTTAAAGCAGATATGTTAAAACAAAGTTACGCTTAACAGGGTTTACTCATTTTGAACCCACATTCCCTCCTCAGTTTCAGCGTTTGCCAAGAAACCAAAGTCTCAGGAGGCAGAGGAGGGGTCCTCTGTGGTCTTTGAAGCAGAGACCGAGAAGCCTGATGCTAAAGTGAAATGGCAGTGCAACTCAAAGGACATCGCCGGTGGCGACAAATATTTGATCACAGCGGACGGAAACAAGCACTCCCTCGCTTTAAAAGCTATTACCAAGGAAGATGCCAATGTCTACGGCGTGATCGCTGGGGTGTCAAAGGTCAAGTTTGACCTGAAAGTTGTATCAAAGCCAGGTGGGAGACTTTGATGCTGCAGCTGTGCGTTTGAGGTCTCTGCTTGCTCACCTACAGGCTGTGTCGTCACAGAGCACAAAGCAAAATATAGCACTCAATGCAGAAAACCACTGAGGCAGTAAATACTTGATGCACTGCATGCACTTGATGTTTCTGCACATGAACTGACATTCTGCACACTCTGACAGCTGCTCAGCGACAAGCCTCTGAAACATCTTTGTAAGGTCTATCTTTAATTAGTATTTGCTCTCATAGGAATAGTTCGACATTTTAGGAAATACTCTTTGTTGCAGAGAGTTAGATGTATCAAATAGATTCAACTGACCCATAGTGAGTGTTTCACCTGCAGTAGACGACAATCGGCACGCCCTGAGTTTGGAGAAGCAGACAGGAGTACAAACTGAACACTTGAAATGATGTCTTTAGGTTGGCCTTTCTTTTAAGTGGTTAAAACATGTTTTGCCGCTGCCCCCGTCCGCAGCAGTCCATAGCTTTGACAGCAAGCTAGCTTAGCATAAAGACAGAAAGCAAAAGAAAACAGCTAGCCTGGCTCTGCCCGAAGGTAACAAAATTCACATACCAGCACTTCTAAAGATCACTAATTAACATGTTATATCGCAAAGTGTAAAACAAGAATGCTTTTTGGGGCTTGACGTTATATACCGGTACTAAACAAACGAGATACAACACGCACTTAAAATGTCAAACTATTCCACTCAGGATCTGGATATTTCCATTCACTGGCTCAATCACAATCATTGTGTCCAGCACTTTATCACATCGACTGAGCACTGTTCTGCATGCTGCATTGACTGTGTGCTAAGTGTGTCAAACATCAACGTGTGTGCCATTAGTCTGTCATTGTGACCCGCTGAGGTCGTTTGTTTGGATTTGATAAGGTGGAAACAAATCTTGAAGAAAGGCAGCAGACTAATGGCCCAGTGTGCTACAAGAGACGTCCCACAGCTGTCCGTGGCCCACATCATAGCCAACCTTACTCTGTCTGCACGGAGACCTTGACCCTCACACCGGCACATTATTTCCTCATGAGTAACACCACTTGACTGGTGCTCAGGATAGGCATGAGAGGCAGCTGATAACACATGGAAAATCGTTCAGCCATTCAAAGATTAGAAATATTTGGGCGATAGATGTTCAGCAGAGACATGTTTTTCACACGTCATAAAAGAGTTTAAAAGTATCAAATAGATTCAACTGTATACATTTAGCTGATTATTGGCCTTGGTACACAAAATATTGTCATGTTAAGTGCTTCTCAAAGTTTCACTGAACATTTTGCTGGTTACACACATTTTCTATGATTACAAATGAAGTTTGACAGATCGGTCATTGGCCTTTTTGTAGCTGACTGCTTGTTGATAGATGTGCAATGTACGGATCCAATCTTTTTCATTGTACCTCTAACTTGTGACTTGTCATCTCTTTGGTAACACAGAAGCTCCAGTTGAGGCCCCTGCTGATGCGCCCGGGGAGACTGTTGTCGACCCGGAACAGGCTCCTGCTCCACCTGCAGCAGCACCCACTGAGGACCAGACCGCTGCCCCGGCACATGATGCTCCTCCAGCTGAGGGTGAGTTACTTAACCCCTTTCCTTTGTTCAGTCACCGATGTACACCATGCTGCTCATCATGATATCGTAATCATTGACTTAAGCTTTTCCTGGAAATGTCAAACGTCTGTTTGATACGACACATAAATGTACATTACGTGTGTATTTTGGCATTGGCCACAGGCATTGGGCTTAGCAGCCTTCAAGTTTGTGTCTCATATTCTATGTTTTGAACCATATGCATACAGGAGCATATGTTTGCTTGGTTTTCTTTTTGATCGTGTCTCGTGAGCATGTGTAAGCCTGAGAACCTTTGGGTGTTAAATTAATGTATTTAAACAAAAAAAATACTTTTATTCAAATGTCATACACTCAATTTGTCGACCTTAATAATATTGCAAATAATGCAATTTAAAATGAAAGGTTTTGCATCCTGTAATTCCATGCAACACATTTGTATTTTTGAAATTAGCATTGTTTGATTTTGATCCCTCAACTTCATGTTGTGGTATTCTGCTCTGACCTTGTGCTTGTTCTTTATTTAGAGGGACAGCCTCCGGACACCAGACCGGCGCTGACTGGACTCTTCACAGAAAAACCCCAGAGTGGGGAGGTCACTGTAGGTGAGTGGCTTCAAGTACAGGAAGTATGTGTGTCACATTCTGTTGAATAAACTGTCTTAACAAGGTTTAATATGAGTATTTACACTTTTATTATTACATCGTGTCAGTTCAAACTCTGAGCTATACAAGGTATTGTGAAATGTGAAAAGAAGGAAAATGTATGCAAATAAAATTAAAGTTATATACAGCTATACATGTCAATGGTGCTTTTAATTCAAAACTAATCCCTAACTCCCAAATTGTTGATCATTTGTTTCATTTTTTTTATTTGCCAAACATATATGTACGTCCTAGATCCAAGTGAGAGACTATGTGGGCATTTATGTGCATAGATATAACATGACATGCTGCATTGGATGTAGGAATCTGAAGGATAATGTGCTAAGCCACATGGTAAATTCATCTTTTGTGCAGGTCAAAACGTTACGTTTGTGGCTAAAGTGAATGCTGAGTCGTTGCTGAAGAAACCCATCATCAAATGGTTCAAAGGGAAGTGGATGGACCTCGCCAGCAAGTCTGGAAAACACCTGCAGCTTAAGGAGACGTATGAGCGCAGCAGTAAGGTACTGTAGACTAATGCTGCAGACACCAAAACAAAAACAGAGACATCGTATTTTGAGATCTTGAGACACACAATATATGTCCTATTTTCTTACTTTGTTTAAAGAGCAAACAAGCAACTTCCCATGATACGAATGTATTTCGACAACATAATTCGTCCAAAAACTGCAATATGTAGAATTTCTTTCTTTCAGGCAACAAAGGTGTTTTGCAAGTATTGCTCTTCTCGCCCTTAATTTTGCAAGCTCTTGCCTCAGTCCCTCATCCTTATGACATGATGGACCGCAGGCACGCTACCTCAGATGCTATGTTATGGGGAGGCTGAAAGACATGTTAACCCAACTCATTTTATTTAAGAATTTTAGAACAAGACGCCAAAACAAACTTTTACAATCAGTGGCACACTCTATAAAGATGCCAAATCTGAAACTCACTAATGTTACACACATGAAGCATACGTACAACAAGGTTTTGAATCGAAGATGTTACTCCTGCCGTGTAATCCTTCTCACGTCTCTCCTCGTGCATGTGGTTGCAGGTCTATACGTTTGAGATGCAAGTCATCGAGGCCAAGCCAAACTTTGCTGGAGTTTACAGATGTGAGGTTGCATACATGGACAAGTTTGACAGCTGCAATTTTGACTTGACTGTACATGGTGGGTGAGCCTGTTGTTAGTTTGTTTCCGACACTCATAAGAATTGTTTCAAATGTAATTTCAGTCAATAAAATGATTCTCTTGAATTTCAGAGGCTTGTGCTGCTGATGGTTTCGACATAAGAGCAGCTTTTAGGCGCACGTAAGTCTTTTAAGTCTTTGTAAAAAGGATGTTTGGTCACATTGAAATCGATTATATGCTGATTGATTAGTTTACTTTTTCCTTTATTAGTTTCGCAGAAAGGTTTTGGCCGCTGGTCCCCAGACAAGTTTCATTAATAGTGTCACATAGCTTCTTTCTTGAGCTTACAAATCTTCAGCAAAACGTTGTACCTTAGCTACTGAAAAAGTTGATCAGTTACAAACAAAAGTCATTTTAACAAATCATTTTATACGTGTTGATTCATGCCCTCAGTGAAATGATGTACCTAAAATAAATGCTATTCTGCCTTACATTTATTGTGTTTAAAAACTAAAAACAAACATATTTCGACATATTTGAAGTGTTAAGATCAAAACAGTTTTTTTATGATAAAAAGCTTTATATAACAAACTCTGATGAGGAATCTATGACTATACAGTATATAAAGATTAAAAATGATACCATATCTGAAGTTGATTTAATATGAAGTTTATTTTTCAAATGAGATAGTGATCATGTGATCAAAAACAAACCAAAATCATGTACAGTAAAACATAGCGGCAACATTATCCACATTCTGCTATTTAATACTGTAAGAGATTAATACAATTGGCAACTTCAGTTCAGTGACCCTCGGTAGAATATTACCATGTTTTGTGTAACAAGTGACTGTGTAAATGCCAACCTATTCGGAACGAAGCCGGTAAGAAGAGAAGTGGACCACAATCAAGGTAGTAAAGGGGGTTTGTTGCAACAATGGTGGCTCGTATTCAAACTCTGAGGATTCTGATTGTTGAAGCACAGAGAAACCAGGACCAGGATAAGAGGCTCTGTCTCTCTCCTGTGGACTGTTTCTTCTCTGAATCAAGTCAAACAGAACCAATGTTGTGGATGGTGCAGCCTCCAATCTGCTGAATTTTGAGAGATGGACCACAGAACGAAGACCAGAGAGAGCTGAGAGGACTGAAATTTAAAAAAATCTTTCATGTAGGCGCTAACTATAGTAGCTGTCATTGTGTTAACCTTTGACTCAGGCAGATTTTGATGCGTTGAGATTTTGTTATTAAGCCACTGAGTAACAAGCGCCGGTTGCAGCCATCAGCTCTCTCTGATCTACTCCTGGGCCTCCATCAAAACAGCAGAGCCAGCTGCACAAACAGCTTCCCGGCAGCGTGAGCTTTGACGGTGGTTTGATCGTACTGAAAGTGCAGGATGTGCTAAGACACGCAGGCTTTTCACGAAATGAGCTCTTCCACAGGGTTGCCACATAGAGGAAGTGCAGCTATGCTGTGTTGTAACTTCACCACATAAACCAGAGACTCAGCTTCTAATCCTGCTGTCGGAGAGACAGGAGACGAGCACACAGTCAAATATCTGCCCTTGTCTTTATCTTTCATCCCACTGATTAGAGTCGAGCAGATCCTATGGAGGCTGTTGTTTTCTTTAACCTTCAGTGTTTTGTGACGTTCTTGCGTGGATGGATGCTGCTGCTCATGGCTTAACGGAATAATTGGACATTTTGGGAAATATGAATTTGCTTGCTAACATTTTCTTTCTGAGAGTTAAGAATAGAAAACTGAGACCACTGTCAAATGTGTGTGTTAAGTTTGAAGTTTGAGGCAGGAGGTGATTCATTTAACGTAGCAGGACTAGAGGCAGGGGTGAACAACTAGCCTGGCGAGTTAACGGGTAACCCACGGTAAGGTAATGGTTGCAAAGGTGCAGAGCACATAACCACAACATCCATCATACCCCTTTCTCTCTCTTCCCCCTTGTTTCCTGTCTGCCTCTTCACTGTAAACTCTCCAATAAGGACAAAATTGCGAATAAAACCAGAGTAATGGCCAACGGAAGTCACATTTAGTCACCCTTAAGTCAAAAATAATGTCTTTTTGAATTGATAGTACTTTTGTTTGTTATTATTAGAAGGAAGAAGAAAATGATCTTTGGGGGAAATATCATAAATGCTCCTTTTCCACCACTCAGCAGCTGGAGGGGCGTGTTGGTGACATTTAAACAGACCGGCTGTTCTCATACCCTGTTCGTAGCTATACCTATAAGAAAATGCACTCTAATTAATATGTAACCCACTTAATCAATTCATAAGTATTCCACATTTGGATTACTTATGATGAGTCACGACTGGTGACATAGTACATAAAGTCTACAAAGTCTACAAAGTCACAAAGATCTGCTGGTCTAGAAACACCAGACTTTCACCAAAGAGACGACGGTTTGTGTCTTATGCAGAACCAGAAGTCAACGTTGACTTATTTGTCACGTAATTTTCATCCTTTAGCAACGCCATTTAACATTTAACATATAACATTTATAGGAAAATGCACACAAAAACAAGAAAATAACATTTGTAAGACATCACGCTGTTGCTGCTATTTAGCCTACAAACTGGCGTTAACTGTGGAAGTGTGTAGCCGCCTCGCCAGGAAAATGGATCAGTATCAAGTTATAACATGCAAAGTTTATTGTTATAATAAGATGTTTTTCGAGTTATAACAAGGTGTTTTAACTTTATTACGAAATACACACTTAGCACATCTTAACAAGAAATATTTCTTGTTATAAAAATATACAATTTATCTTGTTATAATGTGAAACATTGTGGGGTGTAACAATATTACAGAATGGAGGTTACTGCTTTATGCAAATAGGGTTTAACATGAAGCAGTTTGATTGGCCTGTCTGTAAATAGGTTCAACCACCTGTAGAAGGAGAACTAATGGCTCTTAAGACATCCATGATCTAAACTAATTTATGCAAAAAAGGGGTGCCATCATGAAATCAAAACCACAGACAGAATGAAATGTCTGTTTAAAGGAGTTTGCTACATGGTGTAACGGGCTAGGCTGTTGTTGGGGCTCCCCATAAAACCACAACATTTTTTAATGGATTTGACGAATGAGTTATAATGTCCTGGTAGCAGATATTTTAACTTTGGTTAGAGCCAAGCTGGCTGTTTCACCCTCTTCCAGTCTTCATGTGTATCTAATACTCTCTCAGCTCTGGTTCTATAGCTGACACACAAACACAAGAGTGTAATAAATAAATAGTGTATTTCCCAAAGTGCCTAGTGCTGTTCCTTTAAACATGGCAACACTTGTCTCTCCAGCAAAACGTCTGCCTGTATATGCACTTGTTTTATCCATCAATGCACTGATCTCCTTTTCAGTTTACAGAATGACCAATCCAAATTGTCCTTTTTAACCCAAGCTTCATTTTATTATTTGGATATTTGCATTGTACAGTATCATTCTGCATTGTTTTACATGTTGGAGCATGAGTTAAGGAAATGATTCATATTGTATAAAAGTCTAGAAACGTGGATTTGTTTTATACTCTGCTGTTGATGCTTTGCTGCTGTTATGATATTTCTGCAGCAGTAAAGATGGAAAGGAAGACTCAGGAGAGCTGGACTTCAGTACCTTATTAAAAAAGAGGTAAGCAGTTACAAAATAGTGACAGCAATTTGCACACTTTCAGAATACGGTAACAGTAGATACTCAGCTTTTTATAATCTTTTTCTGTCTCATTCTTTCTCTCATTCGTCCTGCATCTTCAGAGAGTAAGCTACTTCAGCATTTGCACTAAAAGCTGCAATGATAGCCTGATAACTTAACTGCATGCAAAACGCCCGAGGACAATGATACGTGAGGGTGATTTGATGTGTCCATTGTCTCAGGAATTTAACTTGAAAAGGAGGTTTTGCACTTTGCAAAAGCTTCTTCAAATAATTTAAATTCTCTGCCAGTGAAAATACAAATAAATACACATGCAGCAACAACAATAAAAGTCCTGATTTTCCACTTCCACTATCTAGTCACCCTATCTTATCTCACTTTCACTATCACACTTATAGATTGATCGATGTGATCGCTAATATTGCACTCTTTTTCTTTTCCTTTCTACAACAACTCCCACAGCAACACTTCTCTTTACGTTACATGTTGGTTTTCTCTGACATTATGAACATTCTTTGCATTCTTCACTCAGAAACACAAGTCACTTTCACAACACGTCAAAAGTCTCGAAACACTCATTGTCCTTTGTGCACAAAACATTTGGACACCATATCCAACCCCGAACACAGAATTACATTAGTGCGTCCGTATTTATTCATGCATGTTTACCTGCAGTTTTACAACTCCTATGATATTACATTAACTACTGTTAAAGGCATGTTTCTAACATGCAGATAGTGTTACTGTTGATATGCTGTGTTTTAACATGTCTGCTTTGTTTTGCCATATTTGACTCTTGGGTTGTTCCTTTGAATGAGCAGCAGTTTCTTAAAATCCTCAAATCGGTAAGAAACTGCTGAGTATCGTAGGAAAATGTTGTTTTGCATACATTCATCTGTCAGTTATCTAAAGTTATGTATTCATTTACTAATTTGTTACACTATGTTGTACCCTAAGTGTTGATTCAATAGTATAAGCCAATACTAGTTTGCTAACCATGTTTGTAATCTTTGTTATTGAGGTGCAACAAGGTGCTCACAATATTTGTGAACAGCATTTTACTCACTTGGGCAATCGGGACAAAAGCCAGCAACGTGCAGCAAGTCAAATATCAGCAACAAATATGCAACAGGAAAATATTTACACACATTAACGACAGACAGTTTGAACACTAGGAAGAAAAGAAGCTGCAGGCACACGACTGCTCACGAAGGCTGCCAGGTGATTGGCTGAGCTAGAAAAGTTGCTGAGGGCATCTAGTGGACAGGTGAGGTAAAGACACGCAGACTAATGAGGTAGAGAGAGGTGAGAGGAAGGGGAGGACAGCGCAGATTGTGTTCCTACTTCCATTAGTTATTTTTTCACCTTTTTTCTGTCCATATTTTAGACTAAATGGAGATTTTACTTGCTTGTAAAATTAAAATACCTCATCGTTTTAGCAAGTTTATCACAAATATTACAACTCCCATGAAGGACGAAGGTATAGGCAGCATTCAGCTGGGCCATACAGAAATCATGAATAGAAAATTTGCTTAAATTAATTAACAAGAGGGTTTTGAATATACATTGATCTTACCCCTAATCCAAGCACATTATATAATTGCTTGGATTTGATATTATTTTTTTGTTATTTTGTGTGTAGCAATTTTTTGGCAATGCAAGAATTCATCATTTTTAAATAGAAAACACTTCTTATCTTTATCACACCATTTTGTATGCTATAAGGAAGTAAACAATGTATGAAGTTGACTACAATGATTCATTAATAGTTCAACGTGAATTAATCCTGAATAAAGTAAGTTATCATGAGTAGTATATGTTTCTGAGGTATTACCATCATGTCAGTATGTGCTTCTGTTATAGCCTACTTCCTTCACAATATTCATTTTAAACTCTGTGTTTTGAACATCCTCCTCTGGTTGGTGTATTAGAGCCGTGCAGGTGAGCGCAGAGCCGGACACGGATGTCTGGAACATTCTCAACCATGCTCCTTCTTCAGAATATGAGAAGATTGCTTTTCAGTACGGCATTACCGACCTGAGAGGCATGCTCAAGAGGCTGAAGAAGATGAAGAAAGAAGAGAAGAAAAGTGAAGGTTTGTGCAGACGTCTTAGGTTGTGCTTGGTCTAATTCCGACCCAATGTAAAGTTAGAACCTAATTCTAACTTTGGAATTGTATGTTTACCTTCTCTGAAACTTAGCTTTCCTCAAAAAGTTGGATCCAGCTTACCAAGTGTCAAAGGGACATAAAATAAAACTGGCCATTGAGGTGGCCAATCCAGATGCTGAGGTGAAATGGTTTAAGAACGGACAAGAAATTCAACCATCAGCAAGGTTAGAATTTAGAGAGGAGACCTAAACTAGTCACCTAAAATAAAACATCATGAAGCATTCAAATAATACAGTAGCAATCCTAAAGTATGTTGGTGAACATAACATTTTTATACATTTAATTCTCTCTGTCTCTCCTTCGCTTCTGCTTTCATCAACATATGGACAAACTCGTCCTTCATTACATCCATAGCAAGTAAGTGTCAAAGGGCAATAAAAAATGTTTTAATCTTATTTTGGATTTTACAAAACAACTGCATAGCAGCTCTTTCCCCAACTAGTTTGTCATTTCATCAACTTCAAGTTTTCAAGTTATAGCTCTCACCCAAAGTACAATGTTTAAAAGTCTTCCTGGTCTTTATGAAGGTACATCTTTGAGAGTGTTGGCAACATGCGCTACCTCACCATCAACCACTGCTCCTTGGCAGATGATGCCGCATATTGCTGTGTGGCGGGAGAGGAGAAATGCACCACTGAGCTCTTTGTTAAAGGTATTCAAGATTTAGAGGAAATTTACAACACAATGAGTACAGAAGATGTTCGAGATTTTCAGTTCAACCTCTCATTCGTCTCTGATTCCTGCAGAGCCTCCCATTGTGATTGTGAAGAATCTGGAGGATCAGATGGTCATGAAGGGTGAGAGGGTGGAGCTAGAGTGTGAAGTCTCGGAGGAAGGAGCCAATGTTAAATGGTGAGATATTCTTCTTTACACACACAAATCTGAGTCACGTGTTCATGCTGTTGGATCATAAATCCTAAAAGGTAAACCTGTTGCTGCTGACATGCAAAAGAAACATCGCTAAACTCAGCTAAAACATCCGTGTGTCATGGTTTGATGGATAAACGGATGTTGCCAGATTAACTGTCACTAAATCAAAACAAGTCGAATGTATTTCAATCAAAGCAACATTTCAGTGTGACACAGTGTTGGCTGAGCTCCAAGGTCCATGTATACTTTTCTGAGCTTTTGGCCCAAATCTCATTCAGAAAATGAATCTAACTTACTTACACCTTACAACACCTAACACCTAAATGTGGACCGAAACACAAGTGGCCATTTATTGTATGGGCAAGAGATGAGATGTGGTTGAAAGCGCCAAAATGAAAGGTTGAATGTTAACCAGCTGTTAAAGACAAGTGTTGTTACGATACTTTTCATCATGACTGAAAATCACGATATTTTTTGTTGCTGTGAATTTCTGTGCAGGGAAAAAGACGGTGTGGAATTGACGAGAGACGAGTCTTTCAAGTATCGCTTCAAGAAAGACGGCTGCAAACATGTCCTGATCATTAATGAGGCCACGAAAGAAGACTGCGGCCACTACAAGGTTAAAACCAACGGTGGCGAGTCTATGGCTGAACTCATGGTGCAGGGTGAGTGTCAGTCATGTGAGCTGTGTACAGTAAGAGCCACTTTTGTCAGTGATGAACGCTCCAAGTCTACATTCTCATACCCTACCAACAGTCACGCCACCCCCGGCATGCTGTCTATATTTAGGGTACAGTGACTCTCGCCATTTGCCCGCATTATTCTGCCAAGGTTCCTGCCAAGAAGTCCACACGCAAGCTAAAGTTAGAAGACGTCAAACATATTTCACCTGAAGGGCACGAGTTTGCACAAGTCAGCCCGTTTCTCTCTCTGCTCTTTGTTTTTTCTTGTGTTGCTGTTTGATTGTGTTGCTTTAATGTCCCACTTTTTCAAAAGGCAAAATAGAAGCTTTACAACCATGTGGAATCAGGCTAAATAACGCCTCGCATTTCGATCGTTTATAGCAAAAAGACACCCAAAACTATGGTGATCTTTGAAATGCAACACTTTTAAAGTTTCTCAACATCACCGTGGGAATTTTTCATTGTCTTTATTTTATATAAAATATAAGTTATGGTTTTAAAGTATGTTTTGTTGCTAGATGATAGAATTGCCTCTAGTACCAAGTCACAACAGCCCGGTGATGCTGATGAAAGATCTGCACTGGGCCCCTCAGATATTTGTAAGTCTGATTCTGAGTCAGATTTTGTTATGTTTTTTTTGTTGTTGTTTTTTTAAATATGATGACTTTTAGTGTATTTAAGACATGCCATGTTTTGCACACCAATGTTACAGGTGGATAAATATATCCGGTAACCATTTCATCTTAGTACCATTAGCTCACAGAGCAGAGCTATTCATGAACCCCGCCCCCAAAAAAAGACACATATACTCTGCATATATATTCCTGTGTGATATACAGTGTGTGTGTGTGTGTGTGTGTGTGTGTGTGTGTGTGTGTGTGTGTGTGTGTGTGTGTGTGTGTGTGTGCCCAACACCTCAGTGCTTGGCAGAACTCCCATAGTACTATAACCACCTTATCTGCAGTTCCTGGCAGTGAGCTGACGAGGAACTCCTTTATAAGGAGCGTGGTGTGACGAAATAGAGATAAATTGTTATCTCGCACAGATAACAATTTCTTAGGGATACCCTTAATAACTCCCGTGTACATTATTTCTCGTGGTTTACAGTAATAGCCTGAAGCTCCTTCATCTGGTCTTCATATCCTCCCACTTCATCGTCTGTCCTCAATCCAATTAACTAGTCTCCTTGTGCCTGTTGCTAAGATACAACTCACAAAGGCTGCACACATAATGAACACCCTACGCTCGAAGATATGATTACTATGTTATCCTCACGTAGAATCGCTGCATCTAATTTCTTTACGATAATATCGTCATGCATCATCATCTTATTGCATCTTATTTCACCGTCTCGTACAGTAGCACTTCCTCTGAAGTCTGAAAGCCTCAATAGTTTACATGATCTGAACTCTGAGCTCTTGTTTTCTCTGATTGGGTAGAAAAAGTCCTGGAGGTCTACCAGAGCATCGCAGACCTCACAGTGAAGGCAGAGGATCAGGCGGTGTTTAAGTGTGAGGTGTCGGATGAGAATGTGAGAGGAACCTGGTACAAGAATGGTGCAGAAGTCAAGCCGGATGCCAGAATAAATATCACACATGTTGGCAGGTGAGGACACATGCGTTAAATATGCTGTAGGCTACATATCTCATGACAACATGAACTAAAATGAAAACATTTTTACCATTTTAGGATCCACAAACTGACCATAGATGAGGTCAAACCAGAGGATGAGGGAGACTACACTTTTGTGCCAGATGGCCATGCTTTCAACCTTTCTGCTAAACTCAATTTCCTGGGTAATATTGATGCTTTTTGCTTTTATCATTTTAACATTATTCGTAGTTTCACAAGCTAAATTTCACTTAAAACCATTTCTAACACCCTTTTTTTTCCTCTGTGTCCTAGAGGTGAAGATTGATTACGTGCCACGCCAAGGTACCACAAACTTATTCTCTCGTAGGAAGCCAGATGAAACGCAAGGGTCTGTTCATTTTAACCATTACTCTCTTCCTCTACAAGATCCTCCGAAGATCCACCTGGACTGTATGGGTCGCACCGCTGAGTCAACCATCGTGGTGGTGGCTGGCAACAAGCTGCGTTTGGATGTCCCCATCACTGGAGACCCTGCTCCCACAGTGGTCTGGACCAAAGGAGGGAAGGTAAAATAGACTTGTCTTATTAATCAGCAACACACCGATCGTCTGACATCTAATGTCGGTCCAGAGCACAGTAGGTATCATCTGAAATCTGAGGCTTGCTGTGAAAGCAAAGCCTAATTCACAATCAAAATTAAACTTTACTAACGCTGCAATGTAAAATTCAAAAAACAATTTTGGCATATTTAAACAACATGTAGTGCAGTTTTAATACAATACAAGTTGAGGAGATTACTCTCTTTTTACTACTATTTGGAGCCGCACAGGTTAGCTCTAGATTAGCGATGCACCAATCTTACTTTCTCCATCCCGATATCTCGGCTTTAGGCATCGGCTGATGTGGAAGAGATTGGGATCATTCTTTTATGTAAAAGGCAACATCAGGCTTGACTTGAACAATACTTTCATAACTTTGTGAGAAAAAAAATCGAACAAATAAGGTATTCACTGATTTATTATTTATTATTAAAATTATAAATTGTACACCAGCAAGTGGGTAAAGAATCTTCATAAATAACAGGAATTGCAATTTGACTGTAAACCTTTCAATTGCAGAAAAAAATTGTTTAAAAAACTCAAATAGGAAGTAAAATGCCAGTACATGATGTTATAGTACATACCATAGAATTAAATTGAACATATCGGCACCATTGTCATAGATACCCGATCCAGCTATTTGAGTCAGCATGGGCCTGAATTCTGATATCACTCTGATATCACCAGTCAAGACTCACTGATACTGTGAGAACTAATGCATTCCTCCCTGTTAATAAATGTGTCTGGAGTACTGAGATGTTTTAATAGCCAAGCTGAAGTAGCAAAGCTAATAACAGCTTAATGCAACGATGCCACCCTGCTGGCGGGTTCTTTGAGTTGAGGAGAAAGAGAGGTGTTCATGCCCTCTCTGTTCTCTTCGACTTCTACCGCTTTGCTCTGCTCAAATGTAGGCTAGTTCTGTAAAACCTGATGGAGAAGAGAAAGAAGGGCCGGCATCCTCTTGGACCTTGACGGATGGGAAAGTAAGCATGCGTGTCCCGTATGAGTATATAACTGTTTGTGGTAGATTGAAATCCAAGTTAGTCAAAAGTGTCTCTAACCCATGTGTGTCTTTGGACAATAAGCTTACAACCTCTTTGTCTCTAAAGAAAACAATAGGCTCACCTATAGTGTATTGGATGTGCAAATACAGCCAGTAGAGAAGTTGCAGTCTATGCATTTCACTACATGTAAACTTGCAAATGTGTTACCATTACCAGTTCAAGACAACAAAGAATTGATCATGCTGCTACTTGACTAATCAGGTTGTGTGTTATATTGATTTACTGCTTTACAACCATGAAGAAAGAACAGGCTGCAGCAGTAACACTCACAGTCAGATACAGACAAATACATGAAAAACAACTTCTCTAGTGGCTATCGGTGTACATATGTGTTTCACTTTTACGTCTCCCCTTTACATAGCATTAAGAGCATGGTAACAAATACTGCATGAGGTCAGAATCCATCCACATCAATAAGGTAAGAGCATGTCCTGAATCTCCCTAAAGACAGACACAGGTCAGAGGAAACTGGGCAGTAAGTATGTTTTTGTATGGCAACTTTATAAAAGGACTCTGTGAAATAATATAATCAAATAAAGTACAATGATAAATATTCTGAAGTTATGCAAAATTACTTTACATTTTGGGATGGTAAAATCAAATGAAAGACACCTCTGTAGCGGAGAAAAGAACTTTGAGTGAACAATATTTCGTTCAAACTGCAAGAAATCAGTACAACAAACAACTCATTAGACTTTCATTTCAGAAGCTGGTCCTGCATTTGCATGGTGACGTCTGGAGTTGTGTGTTCATATCATATTGTTGGCTTTTAAAAGCATGATTTGCCCAAATACTTCAATGAACTTTGAGATGGAAAGTGTAGTGTTTATTACCTCTCCAATTTCTGACATGATGTTTATGTAATACATGGATTGTACCATGCAGCATCTTTGCCTACCTCTGGTTCTCATTGTGCGCTGAAGGTTGTCACAGAGGGAGGCAGTCGGGTCCATGTTGAAACCATCAAGGGACACTGTATCTTCACCATCGAGGGGGCTGAGAGGCAGGACGAGGGGATCTATTCTGTTGTGGTTCGAAACCCCGCTGGGGAGGACACTGCAAATATCAATGTGAAAGTTGTCGGTAAGACCGACATTCATTTGTTAAAAAAAAAGTTGGCTTTTTATTGTCATCACAGTGTAAACAAATACACTAAATCTGTTTGGAAAACCAGTTCATCACCTGTATGTGTAAATATACAGGCTTTTTTATTTCTGAACACGAGTCATGTTTCCCCCAGATGTTCCAGATCCTCCCCAGGCTCCCAGAATCCTCAGTGTGGGAGAGGACTCCTGTGTGGTCCAGTGGGATCCCCCTCTGTTTGATGGTGGACAGCCAGTTATTGGTAAAACATGTCAAAATGCTTCATTTGTTCAAATGATGTGGAAGTCTTCTCCTCCTTTATTGTTCTGACTATCCCAGTCGATGACAACATTTATTTCTAAGGCTACGTGATGGAGAGAAAGAAGAAGAAGAGCTACAGGTGGATGAGACTGAACTTTGACCCTTATTGTGAAACAACCTATGAAGCCAAGCGGATGATTGAAGGAATGGAGTACGAGATGCGAGTCTATGCCGTCAACGGCATCGGCATGTCTCGTCACAGTCCAGCCTCGCAGCCTTTTGTGCCAGTCGGTGAGTCTTCATCAACAGGTTTATACCAGCTCCTGTCCCACTCTGTGCATTCAATGAATCATTTTCAGACATTTGCTCCACAGCTCATTCAACGAAATGAGCTGTCATTGTTAAAACTCTTCGATGACAGAGATCATGCATTTATAGATCAAATGAAAACAAAAGAAAAGCTACATTTTCTTACACTCGCCACACTACAGTAACACGAGGACGATGACTGATCTGAATGAGTGACGGTAGAGGGCGATGAAGATGATGTGTCAGTCTTTTGATGAGTCCAGGGTCTTTCATGCCTGGTTTGCTCAGACTAAGGTTTCACTCTGGTCACGGGGCCTGGTTGATTTGTGGTCAAGACAGGACGGGTCGTGTTTGTTGTAATCCGAGAAGCCTGTGGATTGTCTGTGTAACAAAAATATATGTTGCACATAGCATCACATGCGACTCACAGGTCCTTTCTGAGTAATGCCACTCATGACGGTGTGTATGTCTGTTACATCACCACATGATGACAAGATGATGAGGAAATATTACACCCGAGTCTTACAATGTCGCTTGTTTAACAAGGGTTGCTGTGGCTCAGATGGGCAGGGTTGATGATTTGATCCTTGGCTCCTCCTGTCCTGTCTACCAGAGCCAGAGCCGGAACCTGTTGGTAGTCGGCATTATTCATTTTAAGATGATGCATTTCATGCAGGTTTTTAGAATTGGAAATGAAACTTAATTTAGTTTGCACATGTGTGACAGTTATGGGAAATTTGGCGGCATATTCCAGCAGCTCATTTCTTTCATTGGAGTACATGTTTGATGGTGTTAAACATCGTTTTAGATATCATGCTGCTGATGATTTGCTTGTGATTTGCTTGTTTGAGCTACTTTTGAAACAATCCCCGCTGCTGTGACACAAGGAAGCCCTTGACCTCTGACATGTGCTCCCATCATTCGCTTGCACTGAATACTTAGCCTCTGCCATTTGACATGGAGTCCTGGCCTTAGTGACGACAAGACCGCAACTGAAATTCATTATCTTTCAGTCAGATCACAAGTTGTCAACAAGTTGTTGCAACAACATGGACATATATGGCTGACTAAAAATGACCTCGGAAAGATAAAAAGATGTTCCAGTCTGTTGCTATTTGTATTCTTTACTCGTAGTGTTTGTTACTTATCCCAAATCATCATACTTCCAATATTAGTCGCTGATATTGCATATTTGGGATGTCTTGGCGGTGAATCTTGAGACAAAAGTGTGTGAATCGTTGGTGGAGGTCACTGCTCCAGATGCTAAAGTAGCCATTTCATTTACTGTGTTTGACATGATGACTCGGTACTCATATTTTCAGTGTTTCATCAGGCTTTATTCTGTGGAATTGAAAACAACTAGATTCATTTCTCTTCAGTCTCACACAAAAAAGAAATGAGCATTTAGTATTCTATGATCATTATTTATCTCTATGAGCAGACAAAAAACATGCTTGTAAATGAGCGATTGGACCCTAAATCTCAATGCTATCTAATGCACTGTAAAAATGTATATTGCTTTGTCATTTTCTTTATTTCTTGAAAACAGAGCCTTTTAGTCTCTGCAGCTAAAACGTGTTATGTCTCTGGCTGCTTGCTTTTGCCACTTCTGTGGTGAAAGCAATGCGTGGGATGTAGCTGATAAACCAACGTCTTTTAATGCAAATTTCAATCATGTCATTTCATCCCTGCGGGACAGAAAGTACAGCAGGCACTTAGACTTCAGACCTGCTGTGAACTCCAGGTCACTCAGACAGCTCATCTTTCCCGCGATGGCGTACACAAGCTTACAGGCTAATAGACTGTTTTGATAACTGATAACACAACCACAAATACACTGATACCGAAATTGATATTGTTTTTGCTGTTATATGAATTTGGATCATGGTCTGTTGTTAGATTACATTATATGTACTCATGGACTTCACTCTAAGTAAATTAAATACATCCATCTATTTTCTTTCGTTTATCTGTGGCCAGGTCGCGATGGTGGCAAATTAAATGTGAAGTGGAACTAGTTTCGCACACAACCAGGCACCACAGGTTCACATTTCTAATGCATAACATATACAGTAGCTATGCTATGATTTCCTTAACCATATATGACAAACAGCTACAATATCTCACAAGCATACTGAAGATTATATCGACAGAAACAGTCAACACCAGCCCCATATAACCACATACACAAACTAATTCCCCTTTAATTGGTGCAAAGATCAAACTAATCAACTAACTTGCTGCCTTGGTAGCATTCTGTTGCCCATAGGTAAGTAAAAGTTCAATTGAATGTGGGGAGCCACCAAAAATGTACGTTCATTCCTCATTCTACCTTAAAACAACTTGATGCAGTTTTTTAAATTTGCTAATTCCTGATCAGGTTCATCCACTTGTTTCATAATTAATTCTGTATTTATTTCTTTAATGCTCTAACTGACTAACAGAATCATTTATCTGCCCTCTACCTCACTCTCAGCCCCCACAAGTGAGCCCATCGGACTCAGCCTTGACGACGTCAGTGACACTTCCATCTCGCTGAAGTGGCGGCCGCCTGAGAGGGTTGGCTCGGCTGAACTCGAGGGTTATGGAGTTGAGTACTGCAAGGAGGGAAGTAAGTGCTGGACACAACCACCTGCATGCTTTTGATAAGGAGCGTTTTGTTAATAACATATATCAACAGAGTTTATATCCATCAATCAGTTAATCACAGTGAAGGGCAGCAACTGTGATCTCCAAACGTCCAAACGGCCCACACAGGACTTTTAGATTACCACAAACTGTCGTCAGTTCGGAGAAGAATGACAAAATCTCTGACAGAAGGCACCCTGCTAGCCAAATGGTAATCGTTTATATCATACAATTGCAACAAACCCTGTTGGATATGTCATTCCTCTCTCTCACACGTATACTATCAGCTATCCAACTAAGGAAATGCACCCAGAAAAAAATATTTAAAATAAATAACAAAATCTGTGACAGCAGTTCATTGTAGTGTATGGACAAATATCCATTTACCGATCATACAATTGGTCAATTTGAGTTATTTTCTTGTTGCAAAAAGTAACATATAAAAGTCAGTTTCGATGTATGCATGAACCCCTTTTCTTGTAATTCTTTGCTTAAGGGATGCCTCTTGGCTGTCAGCTTGATGAATATGATCAAATGAATCTTGGTAATGACTGAAATTACGTTACTTGCTGTCATGAACTGTTTTTTCCCCCTTGTTGTGTGTTTCCTGGTCGCAGCGGATGAATGGATACCAGCCATGCAGCGTCTGACTGACCGGACATCAATGGTCATCAAAAATCTCACCACCGGAGACAAGCTGCAGTTCCGTGTGCGGGCCTACAACATGGCGGGACCCAGTGCTCCCACCACTCTGGCTCAACCTGTCACCATCAGAGAGATAATGCGTGAGCATTTATAGATTTGATGACTTTTGTCAGCTCTCTGCTTCTTTAGTTTCAACCAATACATCTCATATAACTGACTGTCCTTCAGTTTAAATTCACCCTTGAGTCTTGAGTCTCCTCCATTTTTCATTTCCCGTCATTCTTCTTGTGTTTTTTTCTTTCACAGAACGCCCTAAAGTTTGGCTCCCTCGAAATCTCCGCCAGACTCTCGTCAAGATAGTTGGAGAAACTGTCAACCTTGTGATTAAATTCCAGGTGCAGCATACAGTGTACCTTCTTAAATCTTCATCCATACACCGAATTAACCATTGACTTGGGTAAATCTGGAAGATGCAGAAAATAAAATCATAATTCATCATAATGAAACAATTGGGATCATAGCAAACGTTTTTCATTAATATATGAACTGAAATGATGTTGATACACATTCTGTTTGATGTGTGTATTTGGCTTTGTGTGTATATGTGCTACCAAGAAGATGTCATGTTGGATTTTTGATGTTTGTCTTCAAAATCTTCAAAAGAGGACAGTGGGATTGTCTTTGTAATGTTATGGTGTATAACGCTGTTGAAGAGAGATGCAGCATGAGACTGATTACATATCATAAAACAAAAAATGGGTGTACCTGTAGCAGTTGTTGATTTGGATAAAATCTTTAAATCTAATTTTATTTTTCTTGACCAACTGGCTGACAAGTGTCTACACTCTCATTTCATGTATTGTCATATCTGTATCTACACGGAAAATCAAAAGGCCCCTTCAGTGCTGTTAGATGCTTACCAGAAGTGGGGTGAAAAATGTATAGTTTGTTCTGAAGGTGACAGAGAAAAGGCCATGTTTTTACTGAGCATGCTAACATGCTAACATAGTCCCGCTTGCTTTCATATTAATATGAATCTCTCAACAATTAAGTATTTGGCCAGGGAAAATCCTGACCTGTTGGTGGCACAACATTGTCTACGACAATGGGTTCCTTTCGAAATCACCATCTGAAATCTTCTGTAATTTGTGACCTGACACATAGCATGTTGAAGTGAAACCCTTCCATTGTCTTTTCTGGTCGTGCAGGGTAAGCCCAGGCCGAAGGTCACATGGAGCAAAGACGGGGAGCCTCTGAGCCCCAAATTGGCGAGTGTGAGGAACAGCGATACGGATACAATTTTCTTCATTCGCAAGGCGGAGCGTAACCACTCAGGGAAGTATGATGTCCAGGTGCAGATTGAGAATATGGAAGACACAGCAAGTATCGAACTGCAGGTTGTTGGTAAGCAGGACTGAACACAGAGCTGGTGGAGGGTATATTAACTGTATTATTATTAGGAATGAATACAATGCCTGTTGTGGGCAGTTACTCACAATCCATACTTCTCCTCTGTAGATCTCCCAGGAACCCCTGACGCACTGAAGATCATGGATGTCTGGGGCTTTAATGTGGCACTCGAGTGGAAGCCACCGAAGGACAACGGTAACAGTGAAATAACTGGTTACAACATTCAGAAAGCTGAGAAGAAGACCATGGTGAGACTACACACTGAGGTGCTGGCAGCAGAGCCTACATTTATATGACATTTGATTGAAACTGAATACAAGCTTCTGATGTTGATTGTAGCCAGTCAAATTATTTTACAACTATTAGCCAGAAGAAACCATCAAGAAGTCCAACATGCAATGTACCAGTTTTAGTGCAGTGAAGCCACATTTGCTCTTTCTATTGACGTGAATGAGTGTGCATGTACGTGTGAGGAGGAGTGCTTCATGGACACAGAGGGATATTTTTAGCCTCCCTCGTGACACATGAACTGTAATCAGCAAATACTGAGCATCTGTGGGCCAGGAGTGTTGCATTATGGGCTGGCAAGACCTCCATCTGGCACCGTCCTCCACCTCGAGCTGCCAGGAACGATGTCGGCCAGGAATGTCCTAATCTTATCCTCTTAGCCTTGACCTGGTCCGGATTCTCCGTACCGTGACGCAGGGCCCTTGTTCTCCCGCCTGGCTCTGCTGATGGTTCATGTTTCACTGCAGTCGTTATTAGATCAAATTAATGACAGTTGTAACTCTTTATAGTATGCTTGGAGATGCCGATTATCATGCTATTAATAACAATGAACTGTGTACCTGTTAGATTAAATTCAAATCAAATTAAATCTGCCCATATCCTATTTCATTCTTGTACCTAAATAAATACATATAAACTCTGCACAATTACACAGCTCCTTTAGTTTCAGGTAGATTATAAAGGTATTTTGAAATCTATTTTTAGCGAATATTATTGGTCACAGTAAACAAACAGTGGATTCAGTTTAGACTACTTCAATTTGTGTTGTACAGGGCTGCAAACGCATCAATCCAAAATCACCCATTAGTGTTTACTTGGGTTGAGATCTGGTGACTGTGAAGGCAAAACCATATGATCATACAAATCAACAGAAACACCACACTGAATTGGAAAATACTGATTCTGAACCATGTTTTTGTGATTCACGTGAAGGAGTGGTTTACAGTCTATGAGCAGTACAGGCGAACCAACTGCGTCGCATCTGACCTCATCATGGGGAATGAGTATGTCTTCCGAGTCTTTGCCATCAACCTGGTGGGCCTCAGCCTAGAGCCCCGCACCACAACAGACAGCGCTTACATCCAGAAAACAGGTGGGCTGTTGCTGCACATAAATAACGGCTACAAAGCAGTTGTGGTTCTGTTTGAATGTCACAAAGAGAACAATACCCAATTACCCAATTGGCTGTCTGTCTCTCTTCCCAGGTATCGAGTACAAGCCGCCCATCTACAAGGATCATGACTTCTCTCAGGCTCCCAAGTTCACACATCCGTTGGTGAACCGTTCTATCATAGCAGGTTACAGCACGACCCTCAACTGCTCAGTCAGAGGCATGCCAAAGGTCAGTAGGGTCATCACATGTCATGCAAAACACACCCAGAAAAAGACACCCTGTCATCTTTTATTGTCAAAAAAAGTAAGACAATTTATATAAAATTCTGACAAAGCAATTCCTGCTTGAGGTCCACTTTCTAGCTTTTCCAAAGCTTTCAACCCGAACACTGTAGATGTTCGCAGTTCATTTCGAGCACTTTTAGGAAAAGCTAAATGAAAATATTTAAGCATGAAAATTCACTCCTGACTTAGAAAATAGCAAAACAATCCAAACTTAAGTTCCACTCACCTGCTTTTTCTGGAGTTAACAACACAGTTCAGTCAAGAATGAACTTTCATGCATAAATGTTTTTATCATTCAGAAATACCGAATAACTGAGTAAAATACAACAGGAATAAAAGCAAGGGAAAATGACTCCCAAACCAACAGAAACTTACCCATAATGCTCTGACACAAACACTTGAGCAGTATTGCAGATTGTGAAAAGTATTATTTTAATACTTTGTCCTACCTTATTAGCCCAAAGTGACCTGGTACAAAAACAAGATGGACATCTCAAATGAGGCCAAGTTCCGGATGCTCAGTAAACAAGGTGTTCTGACACTGGTGATCCGTAAGCCCTGCTCTTTTGATGGAGGAGTGTATATGTGCAAAGCAGTCAACGTCAACGGAGAAGACATAGTGGAGTGTAAAGTGGAGGTCCGCCGTAAGTATCCTGCTGCGAGGTACAAAGGCAGCGACGCATGTGTCCTCTTTTTCTTGACTGACTTGACATTCCATCCCATCTCTCGTCCTTTCCCCTATCTTTTTGTTAAAAAATAAAACAAAACATGTTTATCTCATGAAAATGATCAGGTGGTCAAGATGAACAGGTTATAATTGTTCCTGTAGTAGATTCTCTAAAACTGATTAAATATATGATATTCTGGAGTCCTAGAAAGAACTATATATTTATGATTCTATGAAAAATAGAAATGTCCCCCAAATAATTGCAGAATTTACAGCAAACCCAAATAAATTGAAAAAAAACCTTAAAATATTCCCATATACAGCCAAAAATGAGCGAGCAGAAGATACATTTCAATGTCTATATTCTAGTCCATCAATTACGACGCAGTATGAGGGCAACTAAAATAATCAGAATGTTTGAGAAATAAGTGATCATAATACGTCATATTTTAAGAACATATAATAGCTTGTTTCAAGTCATATATGGATGTTTAAGCATTTTCTAGTTATTTTGACTCTTTAAATAGTATATTGTGTGGCATCTTCCTTTGACCAGTGTCTCTGTATCGCTTTGTGTGCGTCCCACAGCAGATAAGTGGTATGTATTTTGAATGAGCTAAATGTTTTTGATTCTAGACGAAATCTTTCTGAAAAACAAATGAGCCATAAAGGTGCAGGTGGTAGTGTATCAATTTAAATTAATTGCTATGGTATAGTATGTCATAAAAAAGTCATACTGGCTAAGGGATTTAAAAAAATCCATGGTATTGTATACTTAAAAAATATCACAAAGTAGTAGGATGTATGCCATAAGAAGTCATAAAATAGTACCTCTTGAAAAAAGTCAGAGTAGTGTATGCCATAAAAATATCATTGTAAAGTGTGCTATAAAGAACTCAGCATAGTATGTCATAAAAATGTCACAGTGTACTACTCCTTACAAAATGATAGTATTGTATGCCCTAAAACAGTTACAGTATAGTATGCCATGAAAGGCCAAAAAGAGTCATAGTATAGTACGTCATGGATAAGCGATGGTGTACTATGCCATAAAAATGCCGTAGTATAGTATGCTATGACAATTTCATGAAAATGTATTCCATTAAAAAAGTAACAGCATCTTTTGGCGCAATAAAGCCATGTGATATCATGTGGTTATATACGTCTTAATATTTAGGTTCTTTTTTACACAAAATAATGAATAAAATCCCAAAATAATGATACACCCTGTTAAAAGGTTTGTAGCTTGTATTTGTTTTTGAAAATGTTGCTACCAATTTCACTTTGTGCCATTACCTTATGAAGGCATATGTATCTTGACTTCTGTTGTGTTCCTGGAAACGAAATAAAGAGGTTCGGGCTGCTGACTGAAGAGATTCTATATTTGTCTCCCGCATGTTGACTTTTGTGTCATGAGAAACTCTTCACCTGCACTACAAACTGAAATCATCTTGCATATCACCGTACTTGCTGTTGTGTTAGTATCATGTGTAATTCTGGATTACTTAAGTAAATGGACATAATAGACAAAGAAGGTGGAAATATTTATGAAATTAACTTATAATTTCCCATCTTGCGTGTCATTTATTTCAGCTGGTCTAAAGAAATGTATTGCAGTGTTTGGATTTGTTTGTGTGCTTGGAAAGGTCAATATAAATGCAATAAAAACACAAGTGAGTGATTTCATTCCGTCATACTTTCAAGTGGAATTATTCTACGGTGTAGTAAGTAATGGTGTACAAGTGGAGACCAGTTCTGGAAATTGCCATCATGATAGCTGTAGCAGCCACGATGTAGTAAAACTAAAAGTCATAGCAATAAAATGCAATAAAACAGTCAACGTATTGTATGTCATAAAAAATTCAAAGTACAGTATGTCATGACAAAAGTCATAGTATTGTACGCCATAAAAAGTCATAATATAGTGTGCAAAAAGAAGTCATAGAAAAATCATAATAAAGTAGTCCGTGTAAACAAACATTTTATAGCACATCGTAATAATAGTTACAGAAAGAATTAAACATTAAAGTCATATTATAGTATGTTAGATGTGAAAAAGTCAGGTTTTTGCACTATATTGTTGACCCTAAGCACTTAGTACACACCTGTCGACCTACTCGTGTGAAAGTTTGTTCTTACCCAAGTCACAGAAAGTATGTTGTAAAACATCGAAGCGTTACTGACTTTACAGAGCTGTCCGCCTTTGCCCGTTATGAACATTGTCGTCACTACCGCATGGCATTGTGGGATATTTATGCCATTGTAGTTTCCAGTGTTTGTGTACTGTAATATTTCACCAGAAATAGTATGCAATTCGCTCACTATTGGTTTCATACTAAGGTTTTGGACTTATTGAAAACTCTTTTATACAGATTTAGCATACTAAATAGCATTTTAATATGGAATTACCATAGGTAAGAATTTCGTACAAAAGGAACAGTATAATACTGGCTTACAGTGTGTTGTACAAAATCATAGTATGTAAAAGCCATATGTCCTAAAAAAAGTCACAGTTCAATATGCCATAGAAGTCAGTATAGTATGCCCTATACAGTCATGTCATGTAATCTCATATAAATATCATATAAATGTCATAAGTGAGTGATTTCATTCAGTCATATTATGAAGTTGGGGCATTAGTGTATTTAGTAATGGTGTACTAGTGGAAACCAGGTCCCAAAATTGCCATCATGGTAACTGTGGCAGCCATGGTAGTCAGCAATGTGCCACAGAGGGGTGTGTGTGTGTGTGTGTGAAGGTCTGGAATAGCTATGAAGTCCTTTTTACGACTGAGGACGTGTAAATGAAGACATGTTGGTGTTGGACGAGCGGGAGCTGCTGTGACATCACTCGACAGTTATTCCTTTGATGCCCTCAGTGTAAATATTTCCTGTGACTTCTCAACGCTGCAAGAGATCCAGTGAGCCTTTGTACATGTACATGTGCCACTATTAACATACATGACGAACGCCTTACAGGGCCTCCACTTTTTGCCAGGTGTTTTGACATGGGGTTTCACCAAAATCCACAAACTACAAGTGAAAAACCTACACGGTCCAAAGCTAAACAGGACTTCTCAAACTGCACGTCTGTTTCTTGAGACAGTCCCTGAGGTTATTTTTCACTTACCACCAGGTTACCGTGAAAGGAAACTCCACTGATTGGCACAAATAGTCTTGTTGTCAAACAGGCTTGGAACGGTCACGTTTAGAAAAAACATTTCACACCTAAAATGTCTTGCATGGGCAATTTCAGCTGAAAACAGTTCAGCAAGTCTAAGTCTACCGCCACTTATTTGTTGATTTTTTAAATTTTTATATCAGATTTGAATCTGTTAAATAACCAGCAACGAATGCATTCACACTAACAGTAGTAGAGTAAAAAGTGTAGTAGCAAGAAATTAAAATACTAATCTATTCTCTGGAGACTGTGAATGTCTGTCCAAAATATCATGGGGATCCATCCAATAATCAGTCTTGACCAAAGTGATGGACTGTCTCTGGACATTTTTCTGAGCAGAGATGAGACACTTTGTTATCTTTGATTGGACAGCTGGCTTAAGACACTTCCAGCAGTGCGGTTGAAGAACGACCTGCCTTCCCGTGAGGCCGTCGTGCAGCCTGTCAGACTGATGTTCAGAGTTCAATGTGGAACTCTGCTGGGAGAAGAATATGTATGATTTGAGTCAATATTTCCATTTTCAGGGGACCTAACCTTTCTATGACATATTGCAATGAAGAGAATTTTCTATAGTATCTCCAATCCCTCAATCAATCTGTGCTGGTACAAAGTACAATCATTTCAGATATGATAAAATACTTGAAGATAATAGTTGCTTTAATTGAAATTTTAACACAAAAGGTAAATAAAAAAAGGTTGCGTTTTTTCCAATTTTATTCATTCACAATTTCATAGAATTATTCTAGTTGAACAGGATAAAATAACTCTGGGAGATCTCACATGAAAAACTACAATGAGATTTTATTTTTGAACTGAAATTAAGGGAGATTATTTTTATAATCCGTATTATTCTGCAAGTTTGTATCTATAAAAGATAAAATAAAAAATGTCATCGTTTATAGTTTGGTTAAAAATAAATCACAGTATACAGTACATAGATTCCTCCCACAATGTGCACTTATCTAAAAGGATGATGTACAACCACGTGTCAACACAAAGCTAAGGATGCAAACAAAGAGAAAAACAGAAAAGACATTTCTTTTACAAAGCACTGCTGGCAGCCACTACAGTCGAGGAGGTAGCTTCCTTAGTTAGCATCCCATGTTTGATTTCTTGTTTTCGTTTAAAATAATTTACAAATACAAAAAAAAACAATAACCAGCCTACTTACAAAAGAAATTGTACATTTTCATCAGATGGGAAATCTCAAACAATCAACGGACATTTTGTTGGGTGCAAAAATGTTCACACCCGGTCGAGAAAAATGGCTACATGGGAAACCGAAAATAAAATTAAAAAGATCAAAAGTAAATGGTGCATTATAAGTACACAAGAATGTCTTGCTGGTGGAAGAAAACGTTTCCCTACATTGCCTAAATTCCTGAGCACTCACACGACGTGCACTTGTGGATACACGCTCTGAGGGCGTATCCACCTTGGATGTGCACAGTCACGCTCCAGCACACCAAACATCAGTCAATCCCTCGTCACACGCAGTTTCACTCAGGTCCACTCTCAGGGTGAAAAGATGTCCATGTTAATATACTGTATAATAATAAGGCTGTACAATCATCCAGAGTGACATGTACATACAGTCAGTGTCTATAATGCAAATGACTGGAAAGACACAGAAGGCAGTCAATTAGTTAAAAAAGAATTCCTCTGATTTTTAACATAAGCCTTATTTTCATACTTTTATACCAATATGCCACTTTATTCTGGTCAAAATGACTGCACTGTAGAGCTGTAGAGATGCACACTGCAGATACTCGTCTTTAAATGTCTGTGGTTGAATATAATCACGCTCATTTAAACTATAATAGTCCATTTTATACTTCTTGGCACTGCTTAAAACCGTTCCTGTTGACTCAGCTGGCTGCCAGTCTTGTGCTGCTTTCATGTTGGAAGAAGTGGAAGGGCGGGATTATATTCACGTGTTTGACTTGGCACTCACAAGCCAAATTATGTTTAATGATACATTTTAAACCAACAACAAATGTACGTCAGCTTTCACACAGTTCATTAAGATTTTTGGGGATTTCCTTTTTGTTGCTTGTTGGTCGCCAAACCTCCAACATATATTGAAGAAAAATAAATCCAAAGTTTACTATATTTTTCTTTTGTGACATTAGGGAAATATTCTCTTTGATGCCCAAAGTTACATGAGAAAAGCCATACCACTATGTTATCTGTAGCGAAATATGGAGCTAAAGCTAGCAGCAGGTTAGCTTAGCATAAAGTCTGATAACAAGTGGGAGCCGCTAGCCTTACTCTGTCCAAAGGTAACAAACTAGCACATTTAAAAAGGTCACTAATTAAAAAATTGTATCTTGTTATTTTTGTTTAATCCTTCAGTTGTTGAATCGATTAAAATGACTGTTTCTCTCTGCTTCACGTCTTTAAGCTTAGCTAAGCTAACCAGCAGCTAGCTGTAGCTTAATAGTTCACATACAGATATGTGCCGAGTGGTATTGATGTTCTCACCCGACTGTCGGCAAGACAGGGAGTACATGCATCCCCCAAAATGTTAAATTGATCATTTGATTGATGTTAACTTTTTAACATCAATTGGAAGGTTTTATTGAAACTATTCATGCTCATTAAACACACCTCACTCAACAGAGCAATGACTCTACAACATTAATCTGACCATCTGATAGAAGCAGGACTCATCTAATTATTGAGATGCTACTGTTATGAAAACAAAATGTTTGTTGAGTTTGATGAAGCTCTGCAGGTAAGAAAAATAAAGTAAAAGATTGATAATCAAACAGCATGATGGCCAAAACTCAGAAAATGATGTAAAAATTAACCAATGACAATAATGACCTAAAACTTCATGTGTGTAATAGTTTTTGGTTAAGAAGTTAACAAAGAGAAGTGCTGTTGTTTTGGTGAATGCTTGGGTAATATTGTATATTCATCATTCAAAGGCCACCTGAAATAGTCTCCACCCTCCTGCTGCTCAAACAATAAATAACATTGTTCACCGCCACCAAGCACAGCTGTTGCTATAACAGGGATATCTGCTACTTCGATCACATTCTTAGTCTGAGTAAATTAAAGCAAAGACATGTTTATTATAGACTGGCGTTTAGTTATACCATCCTCACGCCGATAGATCACGATCACAGGCAGGCGGGGCAGAGGTTATTGCTGACGTTACATTATACCCCTCTGATAGGTGAAGACCACCTGAAAGTTACAGTCACACAGAAAAGTCTAGGATGATTATTACATTTGCTACATTTATGAAAAAAAAAATATCTAAGTATAAAATCAACAGTAGCTGTGAAGAAACCCTAAAAATTGACAAGATGTGTAACAATTAAAATTGAAAAAGCTTATAAGCACAGGTAAATCACAACATCTTTGACACGTACATTGAGGCTGGCGACATAATGAGATCCAATACAAAGCAAGATGCAGGCACGGGGGGAAAGATTTTCCTTTGCAAGATCCTTTGCTGACCAGTTTGTAACATGATGTGCTCAGTTCACCTCAAGTAGAAATGGTCTCCAAGTTCCAAAAGCACACCAAGTTCCCTTTAAATGATTGGTTGCATCCGTTTACACAGTAATTACAAACGTAAGTGCTTGCTGAAAAGTCTTTTAGCAGGGCAGTTGGCACATTTTGTTGTTTGATATAAAAATGTTTATATATTCTTGTAGAATCTAAATTCACATGACGGAGAGATCTGTGCACAGACGTAATGGAGCTCTGAAGCGTCCTCAGTCCTTGACTCGAGGTATGTTGTATGAGTAGTGTACCAGAGGAAGGCCTCTGCTCTGACAGAAGCAGGCTCTGCCACAGGCCTGAACCTGGTCTGAACTGTCCGAGACAAACGAGTCCCCCTCGTCTGCGTACTCAGACTGAGCAGAGGGTGTGCTGCTGTCTGCCCAAAACCCCTCAGCACGCTGGCAGACTGCTGCTCCCGCCAGGAGGGTGGGACAGCTGTGAGACTTCATCAAGTGTCTACAGACTGTGGAGGACGAGGGAGAGGAGCAGGTCCTGGCATGCAGTGCAGCCTCACACTGCTCGCATACAACAGTCTCTCCACAAAGCTGGGAGTACATCCCACAGTCAAAGCCCAGGTGGGTGGAGGAGCCACTGTCTGTGAGCTCCGACCCTCCGCCACCAGCATCTCCGTGAATTTCAGCACCGGCCTTCACCTCCCTGGTCAATCCTCCGCAGCCGCGTAGTCTCAGCCAGTCCTCCCTGAAGGCCGGGCTGAAGAACACATACAGCACTGGGTTCAGGCAGGCCGGCAGCGGGAAAAAAATGAGGATGACAGACTTGGCGATCTCTGGGCCACCGGCTGTAGAGCCAGTTAAGAGAGGGGCGAAGGAGAAAGCTGCCACGGGGCAGAAGAAGATGCAGTTGGTGAAGATGAGCCAGGCCACGTGTCGCAGGGCACCCGTTTGCTCCGGATCGGCCAGCTCCACCCTGCCCAGCTGGCAGTACAGCTGGGTGTACACAGCTGCAGTGAACAAGTAAGCCAGCGCATTGAGCAGCACCAGAACAACTGTAACACTCAGAGCTGGACTCTCTCCACCAGCAAAGGGTAGGCAGAGAGGAGAGGCCGCTTGGTCACTTAAAGTCAGGAGAGGCAGGCAGGCTCCAGCAGCAGCCAGCAGCCCCAGTAGTCCCGCAGCAAGGCCGAAGCGTCGATCTCCTCTCCAGCACCCGCGATGGCTGCCGACGTTCCTCCTGGGTGACATCATTACCTTGCCGAGTATCGTACGCACGGCCATGCTGCGCTCCACGGCCGCCAGTGAGAGTAACAAGACCGCCCACTCTGACGAGAAGACGGCCAGCGCTCCTGTGACCTGACAGCCGGGTCCCATCTCCCACCACACACCGAACTCGGCAAACGAGCCCCAGGTGGCAACGTCGAGCACGGTCAGCACGCCGACATACATGCCTGTTAGCAGGTTGGCCAGGGCCAGTAGCCCCATCAGAAGCCGGGCCGGGGAAAGAGACGGAGCTAGGGAGTGGGAATGGCCTGCGGCTCTGTGTGTGGGGGAGAAGGTGGCCACCAGCACCAGGCTGTTGAAGACCAACGACACCAGACAGATGAACCAGACCGTCAGACGAATCATCCAGTTTCCAAGCAAGTGTTCACAGGGCTTGAAGGCTCCTGAAGACAGGAAACAATGTGGTTGCTCAAAAGTTAAGTTCATCTTGCAAGTTATCTTTTAGATTATTTCAAAGCTCTTCAAAATTGATACACAGACGCATAACAAAAGACATTAAAAGCAGTTTGTTGCTTACCTGGGGAAGGAGAGCAATGCATAAGCATTGGAATTCTTTCCACATCCTCCCCTCCTAAAAAAAGAAATAAAAAATGCAAATGTTAAAAAGGTGATCTAAAGTCAAAATAGTAGCGGGCCAAGATAAGTAGTGGGGTGTATACAGCAGGAAGTATGTGAACAAAATGAAGCCTGAGCAGAAGTTCAGTCAGGAAGACTCTCTTTACTTTATCTCTTGGTCTCTCTCTCCCTGTGATTACAGCGGATTGTGGGCGTTCACTTTAAATTAACCAACCAGATTTCTTTAAGCCAATCACACCATTGCTTTCAAACTTTAAAAAATGTTCTCCTCTCTACTGCCGTCAGCTCAGCTCAATTCAGATGCGACCCTCCTCCACCAGTCAGCATCACAGTCATGCTCCTCATCATCATCTTCATCACCACCACCACCACCAGTGTCTGGCCTCCAGGGGGATTCTGCCTTATCTGACCTCAGCATCACTCCCCCTCCATCATCCTACTTCAGGATGAGTCCAATCGCCAAAGACTTTGCACTGTTCAAGTTATGCATGTGTAATAAATTATAGCTAAATTCTAATGAAGTCTCTCCTGATTGAAATCCTTTCATGTGACTTTTTTTAATCTGCTATATAGCAATTAACAACAGTTTAATAATTACATCTTCTATAACATGAAATAATTTTTCTGTTACTTTACTATGGTGTTGAACTAAAATATTATTTAAACACATTTAGTAAAGACAGGTTTACCATCATTTTGTACTGATTAAAGGATGGGGAATAGGGAATCTTTTTTAATTGATTTTAAAAAGATTATTTAATCGTTTTAGTAATTAAAAACCTACATCTGAAGCATGTGTATGTGAGATACAATGGTCTTGAACTTCACTAGACTAAAGATCACATAAACGAGCCCATGTGCACAGACACAAAATACACAACATTTTCATGAAGTTTCCGTCGACTTTGCATTTTTCACGACAAGTAAAATAGGTCAGTATTAGGACAGTAGGACAGTATTGAATGTTGTCGAGTATAAGTTATTGAATGCAATAGAACATTGTAACTGATGCACATAGAAATACTGTACTACACAATCTGTGAACAGTTAAACAAAAACATGCAGGCTAATGCCAGAGCAGGTAGAAATGTAAAACTGGCACATGATTCAACATCCACATCTGATGGTTTGGCAAGAAATAATGCTGTTAATATGCTCATGTACCTGGAGGCTAATATAAAACACTCTTCTTTGATATTTTTAGTCACTTTTATGTAAATAAAACAAAAATAGTTTAGCTAACATGTGAAGTGTTCCAAGGAAAAAGCCTGACTGCAGCATTCCCACCTGTAGATTTCTTTATGTCGTTTTCCTCAGATGAACCCGTCGATGAGTCACATCCAACGAAAGCACAGCATTGGTAGGCATACGGGACAGAGATGGACCTACAGATACACAACCATCATTCAGAGAGGCTGTGAGCATCCTGCTGAGGTCCAGTGTTGACTGTCCAGAATCTTAATACCTCATTAGCATATATAACTGCAAATATATTTGACAGACCTGCAGAGTTAATATTTGCATTGTATAATTTATATTTATATGAATATATCAATCATTTGAGGTAAAAGGGAAAAGATCTAAAAAACATTGACTATTTGTGAATGGGCTACTTACTCTAATGATGTGATCTTTATTTCGGAAAATTAGATTTCAGCGATTTATTCCAAACGTGTAGCTAAACCGTGTACAATTTCGTGGTTTACAACTTTACAAATCACATTGTCCTTAATTAAACATTTTCTATGAGTCATTGGCATCTTGTGACCTTAGTGAGTGAATAGAATTTAAATTACAAAGTCAGCACCAAACACCAAACACTTCAGATAACAGCACTTGACAGTGGACCACAGAACTTCTTCCTCACCTGAGTTTGGGCAGGTTTTTTGCAGTCAAGACATTTTTCATCTGCGGGTTCCCCGAGAGTTTCAACTGACTGAGTGCGCTCAGTCCAGTTGTTGCAATCACAGTCAGAGAGTTCAGACTCAGATCTCTGCAAAAGAAAAGAAAAGACATCAGCAGTTTAATTCTGTACACAGCAGTAACATCGAGTGATGATGTGTGACTGGAGAGTTCTGTACTCATCCTGATCAGAAGTGGTAAAATAATACAACTCAATATTGATAATACTACTCATCAGTCATACTCACAGGTTGGTGAGCGCAGTGAGGGAGAGGAAAGCATCTCTGTGGATAACTCGGATTTCATTTCTACTCAGGTCTCTGTGTAAAACAACAACGCAGTGAACTCACAAACCACGCACAAATATTTGTTTCTACAGCGTCCAGCGCGTGTGACCGAGTGCACTTACAGTAAACGGAGTCCAGAGAGACCCTGGAAAGTGTCCCTGTCAATCTGTTGAATACGGTTGTGTTGAAAGCTTCTGTAGATTGAAAACAAGATTTGAACAGATTATAAAACAAGCACGATTACCGTTACTACTAAAATAGTTTGTTATTATATTATAATCTTTTGATCTTGAATCATAATCTGTCGTCTAAGATTTGTGAACTGACAGCTACATGTTCAACACTCACATCTCCTGCAGTCGGATGCAGCCCTGGAGGGATGGCAGCTCCTTGAGCTCATTGTAGGACAGGTCTCTGATGGAGGAAAACAAACAGCGTCATCAGATAAATGGGACTATTTCAAATGGAGGAATGAAGAAAAGAAAGTTGGATTGTTAGTCATGCTCCACTCTGTAAGATACAATTGGTCTACAAAGAATTTCCTGATACCTCAGTATGCCCCCTTTCCTAAAATGCCACATTTGTTGAACGAATGATTAAAATCCAGTCTGTAGCGGTGTTAAAACTATAGTTCACCCATCAAACTATACTGGGACAATTTCTACTGTCCCGCTAAGTTCCTAATGATCTTCGGTTAGTACAATTATTTGCAGAAGATATATTTTGAGCACTACTGCAGGACAACAGTCTAAGGAAAAGGTCTCTTACAGCGTCCGAAGCAACTTGAGGTTCTCACACAGATCAGCGGAGATGAACGATATCTGGGTTCCCGACAGGGTCCTGAAAATGAAAAGTCGAATCAGTCAATCCTGAGACACACAAAAAGCACAAGCATGAAACGATGCTGCATCCAAGTTCACTTACAGACTCTCCAGGTTATTAGTCCACGTAAGGATGGGGAAGTCCTGCATCATGCTGGCCCCACGCAGCATCCTGAAACACACACGGTGACGAACAGTAGCATCACAAAGTCAGAACATCAAAGCGTGAGTCGTAACGGATTCAAAACACACTGAAGTTGCATTTTTTGTGTTAAGTCACCAAGTTCAGAGAAAACTTTTCAACACTGATTTGTCAGGAGTCGTGCCTAACTGCGGGACTTACAGAGAGTGCAGGTCAGACAGATTCTGGAAAGCCGAAGCGCCCACGAAGGACAGCGGGTTGTCATAGAGATGTCTGGGAGGGCAGCAAGAGCAGAGGGGGGGGAGTTCAAACCAAAATCATTTACTATGCGAGAATGGCACCATCTTCTGGACATTCATCTGTTGAAGCCTCACGCGGTCAGCTAATACTGTATTTGTTCTTACCAGAAAGCATTCTGTACACTGTCCATGGAAGCATTTGTGCAAAAGTGTGTTGTTAGTGTGCTACGTCTGTTTCTGAGTGGTGTCTGTGAGTTTGACCTTACATGGTTCGCAGCAGGGGGTTGTTATGGAAGGCCCCTTCAGGGATGGAGGTAATATCATTGCTGTGAAACCCGCTGCAGGAAGAATACCAAGGACACGGCGTGAAGACACTTTGCTCAACATGAAACCCTGACATAATGTGTAAGTTAAGTTGCCGTATGCTTAAAGAAATGCAAAACGTTATGCCGCAAAAGGCAAACTGCACAGTTCAACCAAAAAAAAGCACAAACAAAAAGGTGTGAATTGACTACCACTGTCTGCTACAGAAATCAAGGTCTGTCAATTGATAATCCTTTCATTAACTCAATAACATGCTCATCGGGTTTTGCCTTCAAAATAAAAGCACAGATGTTGAAACTTAAGATTTCAGATTTCTTTCCCAATTAGTAAAAATGTAATAATATTAAAATAAATAGGATGCGAGTCATTGTTTACCTGACCTGTATGTGAATAGGGACAGACAATATTTGTGATTTCAACAATTCAATGAGTTACAACTGGTTTGCTTCATTGCATGTGTGCTCTAGTTTTCCCTGTATTTAGTTCAGAGCTACTTTCTCAGATATTTGTGTGTTTTGAATGATATAATAACTAGAAGACATTAAAAAAGTCCTCTTTCTGATGATTTAAGTGGTCCTTGACTTTACTCTCGGTACAACATGGAGGAGAAACAGCACGATATACTCACAGTTCCTTGAGTTTGGGTAGGGCCTCTATAGCTTTGGGAAAAACCATCAGGTTGTTGAAGTTCAGATCTCTAGGATGAGACAGAGAGCGATTCAGGACATCAGCGCTGTTTTCTTGCACTTTGACGTCACAAATTCATTCCACTAATCAATGGTACATTAACACCAAAACATCTACAACTAAGCATTGATAACAGGGGTGTTAACTTATCTGGTTCTCTCTGTGACTGCTGTCAGCACAAAGTCAAGTACTTATGATAAATAAGTACGGTAAGTAAGATAAGTAGCATCGTTATCGTTCTCATAAAATAAATGACTGGCTAGCAGAGCTAAATGATTTACTCTTTGAGCAGCAATAACCAATGAACAACTAACCAGTACCAATGCTCAATGTACAGAATCCCAATGACGAGTTCAACATTTTATGGAAATGTGTTGATTTAAAAATATATATATTATTAGTCATTCATAAGAGTCCATCTTCACACTGCTTCTTGTCCAACACCAGAATACAATCAATGTACAAAAATAGTCGACCGACTTATCAATGAATGATTATCATTTCATAACAATGTGAAGCAGCGCAAGCAGATAAACTGCAAACCAGCAATTAAATAACGCAGTATCCTGGCTGCATGGTGAACGCCTAGCAAGTTCTGATGTTAACGTAAACTGCATTTGAACCGCAGCAGAACTGCCTTTAATAATATTTATATAGGCCTACGTGTGGCTTACTGTCCACTGCGCTGTGTTATTATGTAGGAACATGTAAAGACTGGATCAGCCGTAGCAGATATTCCATATTAAATGTATGAGTTGGGATAAAAAAAAAAAAGGTATGAGGACATCCCTAGTCTCCTGTAAGGGCCTGAGTGTTGTACAGTAGCTGTTTGCCATTAGGTAAGGCCGTCACTTAAAGATGTTTCATGGCTGTGTGGCAGGAGGAAGTGAACAGTGGGAGGGCAGGTTTGATAAGCATCGTGTACTTTGCTCTATTTATCTTAGAGCAATTAAAGGAGGAAGTGGACACAATGATGTCTGAAGGACAGGAGCAGAGGTGGGTGGGGGAGCTGTTAGCACACACAAACACAAGCGCAAACACACAGACTGACACACACACACACACACATTAACTACTGTATGACTGTGCACTCACAGTGTCTCCAGGTTCACGAGTCCAGAAAAACAGGTGTCTCCTATCTCCTTAATTCTGTTGTTATGAAGATGTCTATAAAAGCAAAAGCAGTTTTACACACACATCTGTGAGTTTTCATACCACGACAGATTTTAAATAATCTATTCTATGACATTCATCACAGGTTTTATTTCGGTCCTGTTTTGCATCTTTTGTGAGAGGTTTCACAAATAATCTCTAAACGGTAGAGTGTGATTTGTGAATCAGGTGTCTCTACTCTACTGCATGCGTGTATGCAGAAGGCTATTCTCGCCCAATAGGCTGAAGGTCTTTACTTCCTGTTTACCCTGACGAGTTTATGCTAACCCTGCAGTAATACCACTCAATGCGTGTGTGTTTGCAACAATCCCACAGATTGTAAATGTGCCACATATTTGTACTCGTTCCTCTAGTCTAATGGAAGGCTTTAGCTCTCCTCCATGCATAAAACATCAAGATAATCTTGATTTTACATTAATGCTCGGAGTCGAGCTACTTTTTCAAAGTGTTGTTAGCATTCAAACCCCAATGGCATATTTCACTGCAAAAGTGTATTCAAAAACACAGCACGGCATGAGCAGCTACCCGTTTTGTTGACTTGTTGACTGTAAGCAGTGGAAATAAATACTACAGTATGTTTGGAATCGGATTTGCAGTCGCTCAGAGGATACATTCAGAGCTAGGAGCAGGAAACAAGGAGAGGTACTTTGCATTGATTTGTGGTGACAGAATAATGCATATGATACATGAAAAACTAAACAGGAATTACAGCTTCTTTAATTTAGAGCAGAGAACGAGCAGCACAGTCATACTTTACTAACTGGATGGTACAAAGTCAGACAGAGAGATCAGATGAGAAAACCTATTGACTTTCACTTCTTCAGCTACTCCCTCAGGTGTCAACACACGAATGTTCTCAGTCAGTGTACCTGGTTCATTAATGTTTTTAAAAAAGTAATCCAGCAGGTTGTTCCTGCTGTGTTATTATAGGGCTATGAAGACTGCAAGCAAAGTCCCCCTGGCTGTGCTGGGGAAGTTTATTTTAATGACTCCGAGACTGTTTATTCGTCAAATACTCAACATTTAAAATGATGTCCCAGCAAAAACCTTAATTGATCAAATGCCATGATATGTAATCGTCCAAATCATTTAGAATCAAATGACTGATGGTTTCATGATATTGCTACTTTACAAATGTTTTCCTTCGGAGTATTTTTGTAGCTTTGTTTAGTGACGACTAAACACAGCTGACTGCAGTGGGTGGTTTGGTGGGTATTGCCCTTTTTTCTCACCCTGCACATTGTGACAAAGGCCGACTGGTCAAAAACAATAGTGAAACATACAGTAAATATTTGTACTTTAACACTACAGAGCAGATCTTTGTTATCAACCACAATTAGAACAGAAGCTTAATATACTCACAGCACAACTAGACTGGTAAGGTTCGCGAAGGCGTTGTCTGGTATGTGCGAGATGCGGTTGAGCGCCAACGTCAGAGCCTGAAGGTTCGCCTGGTGTCTCAGAGAACCGACCGGGACTTCCGTCAGGTTGTTATCATCCAACCAGAGGTGGCGCAGCTGCTGAAGGCCTTCAAAACTGTCTTCTGGAACTGTAGTGATGTGGTTCGCATCCAGCCGACTGCAGAACAGAGGCACAAGGAAAAGGATGATATGATATTGACATTACCTATGAATGCCTTACAAACAGCAAATAAAACAAGAAAGAAAGCTTTATAAGATCATATTACATTTAACGCAACCGTTACTTTCATTTTATTGTCACTTTTCTAGGTCATGGCAAGCAAAGCAGCAAATAGCATGCACCGCAAAGTTCATCAAATCCATCTATTAACGTGTACTTAGTTTATCCTGGGTTTGACCTTTGATCTCTACGCAGTTGGTTAAAAAGCAGTGAGCTGCACACAAAGCAGCACGTATTCTATTCTATCACCATCATTTCAACCAAACGTAGACTTCTTCAAGGCATTGAACTGTCTTGGAAAACTGGTATCGCAAAGAACAGCACCTCATTTTGAAGTGCATTAGTCACAACCTGTTTACCTCCAAAGATATGCAGCTGAATGATGTTTGCACCTAAAATGGTTCCTCTCAACACAGACGAGTAGAAGCTCAGACGGTAAATCGGACGTATTCACTTCACAATTTCTCACAAAAATGTATGTGATATCATCGAGCAATATTCTCAAGTTTCATGATGTGAATATTCGGGGAATCTGATGTTGACTGTTACCTACTGGCTATATTGTAACAGATGAAATTCTGATCAGGAGCCAATAGCTTGGTGGTATGAAGGACATTCATATTTAAGTAGTATTATGAATGCACAAGGGTTCTTTTCACCATCACCACCCTGTTTTCACCTGCCGTCCTCCCTCACGGAGTGTCTCGCCCTCCCTCAAAATTCCTCAAGTGTCTGGGCTGGAAGGAAAACAGTCTTGATTGACATTCAGCGCTCTAAACCTTTATACAAACCGAGTACTGGCTCTGTCAAAGCATATTACTTCAGCTACAGACCTTAAAACCCTCACTGAGAAAAGACATCTGTTAAAAAGAAAGAAGAGCGGGTGAAAAAAGAAGAGGGGACGCAAGGGACACGGGGAGGGTTATAGAGGGGTGATAATAGTTGAAAGCTGGACTTTCAGCAAGTTTCTCCAGCTGGATTAACCCCTCCATTGGTTCTTGGAGGTGGCAAATATAGAGACATGTACATATCATGGGTCTCAATGAAACTGGCATTCAGTAGTCGCAGAAAAACGATGCAAAAACTGAGGGCGAGTGGAGCAGGAAATTGTGAGAGGGCCGACAGTTAAGAGTAAACACGTGGAAAAACACAAGTTCCTGTAAAACTCAACCATCCAACAGAAGAAGAGAAACGTTAGCAACAGATCTGCTGAATAAGACTGACCTACATTTGCACAGGGCTATGGCTGCGCTTAGTGCACAACAAACACTGCAGCAAGAGTAAAGTATGTGATACGAGTGGATCCGCCCCTGCATGACATCAACAAAGTCTTCAGTCAATAATTGAGATAAAGTCATTCTCGACTTGGAGGAAGAGTAAAGTCTTTACTCTCATACGAACCCATCTCACACTAGTGTAACATACTGTATGGTACATGTTAAACTACCTTGCTGAACGGACGCTATCTGCCAGAATGTAGTCAGTTGAAGCAATCCGATGCTCAACGTGACTCCACTAGGAACAGTGGTGTAAGATGATGAGACTCTAAATGCATGCTAAAGTCTGACAAACTGTAATTGTAAAACTGTAAACATACCTGATTTTAAAGTGTGATTTTCTAGTGTATTCGTCAGGAAGTCAGCACATTAAACTGACTAAGAGTCTACATTCATGCTAACAAGACTGTCAGGTCGTAAATTGACACAAAGAACAGTTCAATTAAATTAAATAGCAATCCATCTGATAGTTGTTGAGACATTTCACTTAAAACCACAAATGTGAACTGCACGATGGCGGAACTAGAGGGAAATAATTGGGATCTATCCTCAAAGGACCATGAATGTCTGTACAAAATTTCATAGCAATCAATCCGGTAGTTATTGAGACATTTTAGTGTGGACCGACGTGGTGAAGTACACACAGTACAACACTCTCATCCTTGACACAAGAATTTCAAACACTGCCACAAACGATCAGGACAGTCGAAGCCCAAGTACTGACCTCATTTTTACACAAACCTTTAACGCATCTCGTCTGACGGTCAGACCGAGAAATCAGTTTGCTCAAAGTAAAACTCAAGGTTCTTTGAGCAGACAATGCATGCATGTGTGTGTGTGTGTGTGTGTGTGTGTGTGTGTGTGTGTGTGTGTGTGGCATATGACTTACAGTGACTGGAGAGAAAGAAGAGTCTTCAGGGCTGCACTGGGCACAGTCTTCAGCTGATTATTCTGGAGCATTCTGCAGGTAAAATGGCAAAATGATGACTTCAACTCAACTCACAACACTTTATATTTAAAACAATGTGAGGGAGCTTTGTGAAGGCCTCCTCTGTGCGGTTTTATTGTTGATTATGTGGCTCCACACCGAGCGACACTGTCTTCATGGAGTTTTCCTGATTCCAGGCTGATGACTTAACTTTAAACACAGACTGAGTTATGAAGGTACCCATCTTCATGTTCACTTTTAAAAGCCTGTGAAATTGTGTACATTTACATGGTTGCAGTATCTGTAAAGAAATAGGGTTTGTTTGAGCTAAATATAGCCAAAATACTTGTTTTGTTTTCACTTGTGTGGTTACAGGTAACAATGTGAACGAATCCCTTGATTTGATAAGCATATAAAATACCTCCATGTGTTTGTGTTTTCAGTCATGCAACAAAGACCTCACCTGACGATCAACAGGACTTTGAACGTTTGGCCTGTTGCAGAATCAACAGGGCAGCGCTTTGTGTGTTGTTCAATGTGTTCGAGTGTGTGCAAGCACCCTAGGGTGTGCTGCCCAATGTAAATTACGCAGAACTAATTTTTACACAGGAATTGTATGCAATTCTGTGTTGGGTGTTTTCACAGCCACAGATAGTGTTGGGGAAGGGATGGAAAAAAGCATTTAGTATATCCCAGGGTGGAAATAAATGATATGACCATGTGTATGGTGGCAATAACTGACAGCAACACAAACTGCACTATTTACTCTTTCCCCCAGTGTGTGGAAAACATCACACCATCACAGCCATGTGTGTGTGTGCGTGTGTGTGTGTTGACGGCGGTGGTGGTGACAGGGAGGGTGCATGCTTACAGGACTTTGAGCTGATGCAGTCCAGACAGGGCTTCAGGGTGGATGAATGACAGGTCATTCCCTGCAAGTCGTCTGTAGCGAGAGAAAAGAGTCACACGTATATATTTTGGAAATTTCTCAAATGTTTCAAAGCTACAAGATACATTTCTGAATCAAGCAATGCGTGGTGTTTAAAGAACCCCTCCACATCCTGTGCCTCGGTAGATTAGGTTCCAGCTCTCGAGCTGAACATGGGGCCTGGGGTGTCAAAGACATGTGTCTGTGCCATGGCCTGTTGTCACTTAGTCCGTCACTCACAAGAGATTAGAGCTGTTCCTGGATATCCCCTCTTTAGATCCCTTTCTGAGCACCCCAACCATTACTATTCAGTGCGTGAAAAACTGATTCACCCCTCTGAGGCTGACACAAGCAGTCCAGCTTTGCAACAGTCTTCTCCTTGTAACATTTTTCAGTTGGAAGCTTCGTCAGTCCCTGCATGAACGACTTTAGACCGAGGGGACGCCTCCCTTTCCTGTTGGGAACAGGAAGTCTATAGGAAACAGGGGTGTAAATAAGCATGGGACTGGCTGACTGGGACACATAGCCCAAGTATACTGGCCTTCGAGATTAGCAACAGATTTATCACTCTGCAACGTGAGTCAGACCAGACCGAATTCCCTGCAACAAGAGCTGCTGTTGGTGTGAGCCTGAGAATCGAGGCTCAAGACCGCGTACCCATCATGTAGACTCAGAACTGCTCATGTGCCACACATTTCCCTAAATCACAGAGCTGCTTCACCTGAAGACATTTCCGTAACAAAGCTGATAGGTCAAAAGTACGAATAGCTGCGAGTCCCCGATGAGACTGAAGTAATCAGCGAATTACCTGTTATTACCATAAGCTTTATGTCAGTGGTAGGAAAATAGCCCTCCAACAAAACAGTTTTCCCCTTCATAATTCTCACAAAAGTTTGTATATATATATATATATATATATATATACACACACACACAGTATATATAGCCTAAATACATCTGTAGGCCGTATGTCTCCATTTGAAGCTCACTTTTGCTGGAGATATCTGTGTGCATGCGATTAACTCCCGATATCGGCCAATTAATCGGCTATTTGCTTTTTCCTGCTGCAAACAATGGTTATTTTACAGTATTTGTGTCGGTAGACCTCTAACATGAAGCACGTGACCTAAACGTCCACTAAAGCTTCCGCTCCACGGATGGGATGGAAAATGGCAGCAAACAAAACATTGGATCTGTGTGGAGCGATCAGGAGACTGTAACCTTCCTGAAATGAATACATTAAAGTGAACATAAATATCACATTCGCCATCATATTCTTTACATTGTTTTTCACCCTTTGAGGATTGGCACACTTTTACTCATGTAATTTGGTTGCGCCTTCTTTTTTCTGCAATGGCTTTATGTCACTTAACAGGAGAATCAGAGCCACCAGCTGCTTATCTCACTGAACCATCCACAGCTTTCAATTACAAGACCGTAATCTGCACTTATAGTCACGACTACAGTACAAGTTGTGACACGCATACGGACGCCTCCAAATTTAAAGTGACACAAATCTTGCCTGTAGCCGTTGTGTCATTCTTGTTGATTTCAAATACACAGTGAGCAATGTGCCTAATACCAATATGACTTAATTCCATAAGAACTCAAACACAACCCAGAACATGCAATCGTTTTCACAAGCCACTAACCACCACATGCAAACATGGTCTGACAAATCATTCAGATATCCATCAGGTTTCACAACATAAAGAGCTTCTCCTCCTCTTACATCTTTCAACAAACTCAGTACATGTCCCCCGAGGCTTTGACAAGGAAAGAAGAATGTGCTAAATCTCGTTGAGGAAAGGCAAAATCCTCTCCTTGTGCAACACCACTCCTACAGGTCTACCTTTTCTCAATGGCAAATTCACACAAGGAGCTCTGCACTCAGACAGTTATGGGCGACAAACATAATTTACCACAGACAAAAAAAAAGGCATTCAGGATTTTAATTTTGCTGAAACAACACAAATTTACTTTCGATTTGGCAAACTCATGTGGGAAAGAAGCACCACTCCCCCACGACAGGCTGCCACATGTAGTACGCACCTTTTGTACCATCGTCGGTACCGGTAGCTGTGACAATAAGCCTGTAGGTTAATTTCCTCTGTTCATGTTCGCAATGTAGATATACGTATTGCAATTTCCAATAACAGAGTTGTAACAGAGTTGCTACGTGAGAGGAGCTATTTCAGGCGCCTCTGGTTCTGGAAGTAAGAGTCTCTTTGACTTTCCCACAGTCAACGTGACTCACAGTGGGAGAACTTCTACAGCTTGGATCAGAATGACACTTTCCTGGTTCAATCAACAGCACACGAGATTATCAAGTGTGTTAGATATTCAAGTATCTTGTTGTTTGATTTAAAATCAAACATCTGTGGACATAAAATGATTTGGTGCATTTCAGAATGTGTCTGGTGGAGTTTTGACGATCACTAGAAGCACATCTAGGTTCCTTTGAGAGAGTTCATGTGAGTGTACCAGAGCTGTAGCTGAGCTGGTGGCCCCACTACTGGACACTATGGTGTGTTTGTGTGTGTTACTGTGGGGGAGTGTCAGGACATAGCTGTGGCTCTGCTGTTTATCATGTTAACATCATTGTTCTTTCCTGCCCTAAATATCTTGTTAAGTTCTGATACAGCACAGTAATCGGGGGCTTTTTGTGCTGCGTCTACTGCCATTGAAGTCTCTTTCATGCAGGACAGATGAACGTATGAAATGGAGCTCAGAGTCTACGTCCAGTTAGGGAAAAGCGGCAAGAACCAAACTTTAAACCCCAAGCAGACACATTCAAGCTAATTTGTAGCAAAAAAAACCCAAACATTTGTAACACACAATACGTGTACTGCCAGAAACTCTAGTGTAGAGTTCCTCTTGAAATAATCAGAACAAACATATCAGATGTGAGTCAACACTAAATAGGACATCATGCCCTGCCCTATTTAAACATAGTCATTGTTACATTATTGTTATCAAGGTAAATGGATTTTTTAGCATATCTTTCAGTCAAATTCATACAGAAAACAAATTTCATACAAATGGATGCAATACCGTGTGTTTTACAAAACATATAAAAGTAAATACCCAGTATGTATATAAATGTGTGTGTGTGTGTGTGTGTATATATATACAATATATTATAGGTATTTACTTTTATATATATATATATATATATATAAAAACATATAAAAGTAAATACCTATAATATATTGTATATATATATATATATATACACACACACACACACACACACACATACACACATATCAAATAACAATAACAATACACTTTAAATCATTCCGTCAACAAAACGCAGCATATCTAGACCCAGATGTTATTGCCGCATTTTACTGAAGACATATAGAGAGCCTATCGGTCACAGCTTATTTCAAGACTATAAACAAACTGCAGAGGAGACAGAGAATATCTGTCATCACGTCTGCGGAGCTTTGTGAAGAAAGAAAGAGCGGAGGAGCTTGCGTGACTACGAAGGAGGGAATATTCCTCCCTCGTCTCCGCTCCTGTCCTGCGTGAGGACGTCCCACTCTCTTTTCTCTCTCTATGTCAACTCTTTCTCTCCTCGTCTTTGCCCTCGGGGCGCATGCTCTGGTTCACTGACATTGCTACAGCCCTGGAGCGAGACAGGCATCTACCAAAGTCCACTGAGACCAGCCTGACGATTTGTTCCCAGAAAAAAAAAAAAAAGGTTAAACAAACACACACATGAACTGAGGGTATATGTCAATCAATGGCACCCCGATGACGGTGCATCCATTATGGTGACCTAAGATGAGAAAGGAGTGGTAGCAAGGCTGGATGGGGGGGGGGGGTTTCAGCCTTGTTGCCATGGAAACAATTGTTTTGCCCTCTTCCTTCCTGCCTTGCATTCCTCCACACGATGCGATGAAAAGTAAATTGCCTTTCGACAAAGCAGATTGGAGTGGTGTTTGGAAAAGAAGAGGGTGAAGACCCGGCCCGGCTGAAAGATGCACGAGAGATGAAGAAACACACCCGCAAAGCGGTTAAAGTAGAGCTGGAACCGCTCACTGGTCATTTGGCTTCCTCAGGGCTGCATGTTACCCGATATCAGGTAGACAGATCTTTATCTCTGACTCCCAGCTAGCACCGAGCCAGACAGCGTGAGTGTTTAAAGAGTAAAGAAATAACAAGCACCCACGAAGATTAGAACACGCCACTCAACAAAGGCCCCAGAGCACAGATGTGCTGTTGCCACCCTGATAATCCCTTAAAAGCAAAAACTCCACACAGGATGTCACGTGACCGTAGCTTCAATACATGTTGTCTCACCTCACCTTTTTAATTGAGCTCCACTGCACCTTTTGTGACCGCCCTTGTTCAATTCATGAATGGTTGAGTGATTCGTAGCCTCACGTAATGCTGCGCTTATCTTCTTCAGCTGAGAAGAAGGGCATGTTGTGCACCAATACTGTGTGTTTTGCAGCCCAAACTCAAATACCCAGGTGCATATCATAAGCCCTCGTGTCAACATTGCACAGAGTAAATACATCATTAGCAAGGGGGGAAAAAAACGTGGCATGTACTCACAGTTCTTCCAGATAGGGGAAGTTCTTGAATACGAAGGCTGGAAGCTCAGTGATGTTGTTCATGCTCAGGTCACTGTGGAAACAAATAATCATTTAGAAAGTACAGTACAATCTCTGAATTCATTCATTCATACATTTAAATCACTCTGTTAACCTCAACCGGTTTCCAACAACAGATCACTTTAGTTCACTTTGTTCTCAAAAGGTTTTTCACTGACGCTTCCTCGACACAGATTGTATTCTTACTTTTTAACCATTTGAATTATTTGAATTGCATTACTTTTGGACTTGTGAAGCCTTTTAAACCTTGGTTTTTGAAGTATTGTATAAAGTTTTACTGACTGACATAATCATCGGTGAATGAGGCCTTACTTTATCAACTTAGCTATTGCATATTATGCTGCAGTTAAGATATTACCATGACAAGGTGTTTGGCTGCATCACGTAGGACATACAGCCAACAGGGTAGTGGTGTCACTCATCCCTTATGGCAGTTATAAGTCTTTTAACTGTGCCTGCATGAGTTCCTTGTAAAATCCCTTCTCTTTAGCCTCAGGGATCTTCATTTTTCAAGTAAAGATAGGCATGTAGCAGCATGAAAGATATGCACACAGGACTTGATTTGCTTCCCCACAAAGCTAATGTGAATTTAGGAGTTTTATTTTTATGATAACACAAAAAGAAATACGTATTTGCGACTGGAAATAGGTTAAATGTGTTAAAGTAAAGGACTGTCACATTAAAAGAGAGGACAAAAGGCTGTCTCAGGTCAACTGGAGACCAGTGAGAGCAAACTCAGCTCTGGATCCCGAATCTGATTAGGAATCCACTAACCTGCCCCCGCCTCCATATATGAAGACACGGGACATATCAAGACTGGAAAAACATACAGGATTCACAAATTAAGCAACCCCCTGCCCTCCTTTCACTCGCCAACTGGCCATCTTGAATTTCACTGCCAGATCTCTCTAGGACCTTGTGTGTGGGCCCCTGAATCCTACAAGGATCATATTGCCCTTCCGCTGCAGTCCCAATTACACACACACACACACACACACACACACACACAGAAGCCTAAAAAGGCGGGCCCTGACAGAACCCTCATCATCCCTGCGACCTGTGTCCCATCTCCACTTACCTGGTTATCCAATTACCACACAGGCTGTGCAGCTACAACAAAACTTCCATCAACATCCAACCACTCCTTATCGTTCTCTTCTACCCAGACGACGTCTCTGGTGGTGCTTTGCAACCACTGCTGCCGATCTGCCACCACTGGTGGTCAGATGGATACATCCCTAACCACATTTTAAACCGTTTAACTAAATCTTGCGTCTTGTTGACTGGTCTGGTCTGAACCACATGCAGGGCTGGGGAGAACAGGAGGCCTCCATGACTCTATCACACTTCCTCCCTCCCTCTGTGTCTGGCTGCTTTACTCATCAAGGCCCTGGCCTGTCCCTGCTAAGATAGATTGAAGGAGACACTAAAAATGCAGCTGTGATAAATGGTTTCAAGCCTAAACGCTTTTACAAACAGGTATCAGTAAATTTCTATCCCATGTGCCATTTGGCTTCATTTTAGCAGAGGAAGCACAGAGAGAATCTCAGGAGGTAGCAGACATGCTGTGAGAAAAGGAAAAGAAGGCTGCTGAGGTGAAGTATGAACATATTCTACAAGTCAAAATACAAAAATGCAATTTCTGTGCGAGTCAGTTAACACAGAAATACTACATACCGAACTTTTAAAACACTATGTATGGTGTGATTGATTTGAATGCACAATGAAAATGGGGGAGACAATCAAGTTTCCTCGGGGGCAATGACACTTGTTTTTAAACAGTACATAGTCATCATATACTATAATTATGCGTTTTAATTAGACTATCAATTCACAATGAAAGTGCTCAGAATGAATGAGATGAACAGTACATACACTGGGGTCTTGTACATCTGTTGTTGAGATCAACTAACATATTTCTGCTGTTGAGCATAAAGAGGTTTTAGTCTACACATGTAATGCATCTAACCTGGTGTGTTGTCACTTCCGACAACCCGACATAAGATTTAAAAGATGTGCAGAAAATAAACTCACATTTCTTCCTGAAACATCATTAAGATGCGTGCGTAACTTGAAAGTCCTGACCTGTGGACAATACAATGAAGCATTTCCTGGTCTGGCCTGGTTACAGAAAGACACGTCCACTAAATAACCACACAAAGTCTTACAAAGAGCCCACTTGTTAATAAATATTTGCATCTAAAAAATGACTGGGTGTAAGTGTTGTGCTGCTCATCTGACAAAAAGTGCTTGTTGGGAATCTGTGTAAAACTATTTTGAAGAGGACAAAAAGCTTCATAATTACACACTAGAATGACTGCCTTGCAGTTGCATGCCTCCACCAATCAGTCAATTTGCAGTTTAGATCCATGTCTGTCCAAAATGTCATCACTTCAGCATACACATTCTTAAGTTATGGCCCAAAATGTGTTTTGTGAGGTCCCAGTGACCTTCCTCTTCAACCACACAATTCTAATCAGTTCATCCTTAAGTGGAAATGTGTACCATATCTGAAGACATTCCCTCAAGGCCTTCCTGTCACGGTGCTTTCACGGGAACGGGTCGGACGGACGTGAGGTCACAGTGACCGGTTGAGTGACTTTTGACCAGTAACATCTAATCAGGTGGAGGTTTGTGCCAAATTTGAAGAATCTACCTCCGTTAGTGAGTCACAGTGTACCTCCGGACAGACAACATAATGCCTCCGGCCACCGCTATCGCCGGCAGACTTTAATAAATCTTGACACCTGACAAAACCAAACGACCAGGAAAGGAGTTAGATTGAGGCCAAGAAGGACGAAACCGCAGGGACATAACTTGAGAGTTCATCGACTCCTGCCGGAGGTTTCACCAGAAGGACAACAATCCGTGCAGCACTTCACAAATCAAGCCTGTGTGGCAGAGTGGACGAAACAAACGCACTCCTAGAAAAATAAAATAACAAATGCACCCGAACAAAGATCCTGTGGTCTGAATAAACTACAATCCATCATTTCGGCCATAATGAAACCTTTAATGCCTCGAGGAAAGCAGATGCAGCTACCGTATCGTTCATCCGTCTAACACTGTCCTACACCATAGAACGCCTCATTGTAAACATGTTCAGGAAAACACAATACATTTGGACTTAATTGAGATACATTGGCAAATATTTGTTTTTAAAGCATGATTTCTCCCGGAAACAAGCTGCAGCTCAAACGATTCATCTTCATAAAAACTCCCAAATCCTTATTCTCAAATCCTCTTCCTTTTAAATTTATAATGTAACTTTGTCTCTTTGTTAAACAAGTAAAACGTGATTTCCAGATGTGGACAAGCGTTCCCCTATCTCCCCACAATTTAACAATTTCAACATTTTTGGAAAATAAACTGTACTGCAAAAATCAAGATCTTACGAAGTTCCCTTTAATTTAAGCTCTGTGAAACATTTTGGAAATCGTGTGTCTACTGGTATAACACTATTTTCTCTTATTTGTTGTAATCAGGCACTGATTGAGAACTAGACGTATTTATTCTTTCCACAAGACAAGAGCAGCTGCATCACCCCTCACAAGTATTGCATCACATTAGGCCAGTGGTGCAATGCATCATAATTTCCTCAGAACATACAATCACCGATGCTGTGCATAACCAATAATTAAACTGTTGCTGCAGCACACCCCCAGGCCTCTCAGCGTGACACTGTGAGGACAGGAACAATGCTATAACAAGCATTACTATGCACAGTTTAGTCAAAATATAATCAAATATAGTGTGTGTGATGCATCAACAGTTCATAAAACACATAGTAAATATGTACACGTTTAGAAATTAACTTATCTTTCATATACCACATTATTAACAGAAAGATTGTGAGGTTTAGCAGTTATTTTATGGATGAACGGTGGGATGTAGAATTAGCCGCTCTCCCGTCTGCTCCATTTCAGACAATACTCCATTTAAAGTGATTCACCTTCCACCTGTATAAATGTCAGCTACCGAGGATTACCTGCAGGATAGTCGTTACAAGTCCACATGACGAACATTGCATGTAAAGATTATTTGCCGTTTCAAATTAACTTTCAAGCATCTGGCCATCATTTCAAAAACGCATCACATCCTCTCCCACTGATCCCATCTTTGGAGTCCCACAAGACACGACAGTCTTTACTTTGAAGCAATCAGTCATCGTTAGAAACAAACTACCACGTCCAAAGACTTTGCTCTCCAATACTACTAGACACTAAACTTACAATACAAACCATTTAAGTTGAATACATGTCTATCCAACGCAGCTTGGGGTAATATTTGTATTTTTGAATACTGGCACAAGATTGAGAAAACCAGCAGCCATTAGTAGTTAGAAAGTGTGTGACGGGGGGGGGGGGGGGGTCTATAAGTGGAGGACAGTGTTGGGGACTTAGAGAGGGGGGAAGAGAGCGTTAATATTCCACTGACTGGCTCCTTTCACCTCTGCTGACCAAGAACAGAAGTATCATTCAGTTAAAAATGGATTGAGAGCACCAATGGTGAAGCTCCACCAGCAGAGTGCAAGACCCCTGATGCCACCCCTCCTTTTTCCCCCAAGTCTCAACCTTGTTCAGGGTATGAAAGGAGCTAACACAACGGAGACGCAATCTGTAATAACACCGTCTTGCTCCCTTAAAATGCACAAGAGCTCATGCACACGCTGTATTAAAGTCGTGTGCAGAGCCTCGGTGGCAGGTAGGCTTACCTACCTTCAAAAGGAGTGTTTGCTTTGTTACTGGCTGAGGGGCCTCCTTCTTCTCTCATCTGCTTTTCTGTGACAGGGCTGTTTCCATCACAGATGCCAAAACTCAAGCCCCTGTGGGCTGGAGGTGAGAGTCCACTCCAACATCGTCATATGATTTATTATAAAATGTGTGGTCCTCTATTGCCATGAGATTTCACTCGAGCAAAGGTACAAATAAACAGTCGAGATCCCCTGAAATATGTGTCCTTGTATTGAGGACTTCTTGACATCTGAGCAGTGCGACACGTGTAAACTTTACACCTTCCATCCAGTTGCTCGAGACTATATATTTTATATATTGTCTCTTTGCCATCAAACTGATTGTGAAGACATGATGACTGCAAACAAACTTGTACAAGTTCAGTTCAAATGTTCTAATGACAAAACACTTCTTTTCCCCCTTTCCACATCAGCAGACCATTGTGGGGCCATTAGCCCTGAGAGAAGGAGCCCTTGCAGCTGCAATATGTCTCACTAATCCATCATGATCCCTAACCCCAGTGCTCCACATACAAAAGACGAAGGGAGCGGGAGAGGACAACTTAAGTTCAAGAGACCAGGAGAACAAATGAGAGTGGGACAGAGAAGGGGACAAACAACCGTTCACATATTTTTAAGAGGTTGAAGCGAATAGATGAGGCAGTTTAGTGCTTTAAATGTGTCACAGGGCATTTAGATACCCACGTGAAGAGCACAGACAAGAAGATAGCACAATCTGGAAAATTGTTTTCTAATTTGGCATAAAATAAGGCCGCAGAGCATCAGCAAGGGCTTTTGATGTCCTTTAGTTGTGATCCAGATGTCAGACTGCCCATAATAAGGAGAAAGTATGATGAGAGTCTCAGCTGTAAGCAGTAGACCTTCTTGTGACATGTCTTGAGAGCCTGGAATATGAATCCACTATCTCTGTTTACTTAAGCCAACACTTTCCTACCAATGGCGATTTAAAGTTGCACATCATATTGGTTGTGGTGTAGCGATGCTTTGGCCACCATTCTTGAAGAGGTGGCAAAACAGCACAAAGGGTTCTCCAAACAAGAACAAACCGTAAAGCTTTAAGGCTCGGTGGCTGTGAAACATAGGTCCACTTCTTCACCAAGTAACACACTTCAAACGGATGAGAGTGATCGTCAAGTCACAACTTCTTCTGTTTGTTTTCTGAGGGAGAATAGTAATAGCAAAATGCCACAATAGATTGCTGTTTTGAATGCCGTTGCCAAGGTGGTTACTTTAGTTTATGATTAACCCAGAGGTTGGGAAACAAACTGAGGAGTTTCTTCATCAACTGTAGCTGCACCACCCCATAAAGAGCTGACCTACCTGGTGCACAAGTGCTTCACTTTTTACTAACAAGAAACGTTTGCCCTGACATGAAGTCGTAGTTAGACTCTTAATCACACTTGCGGTGACAATGTATCAATGGCCCTCGTAGTTATTTTGTATTAAACACAATGCCGGTTATGATCTACACAGCATTACTTTAAATCTGGCCCTGCTTTTGAATTCAGCACTCATAACTTTACTTCGCAGTTCGGTCACATAACATCTCATAACCAAACACGTTGTCGAGTAATAGAAAATGCATCAACAATTATGATTACTGACTCATCATTTAGTCTTTAATCAAACAAAAGTGTTCAACATACACTAGTTCCAGCGGCTCAAACGTTTTATATAATTGTAAATTGAATCGATTTTTGATTTGGGACTTGTTTTTGGAGAAAAAAACGAACATGTCGACGGCAAGTCGGCTCCTGAAACTTGTGGTGGACATTTTTCACTATTCTGACATTTTAAAGACTGAACGTGGCAACTAACAATATCGACCGTGGCGATTGTTTTCTCACTTGATTGTTCTGTTTAAAAATCATCAAAAAGTAGTGAAACGTGTCCATTGAAAGAATCCAAGATGATCCACCACCTCAAAAAGATTCAGTTTAGTCGACCATCATATGCGATAAAGAATCAAACCTCCATGTTTGATATGCTGGAAATCAGAAAATGTGACCAACTTTTCCTTAAAAATGACTCGATTATCAAAAGAGCTGCAGATACATCTTCTATAGATGTATGAGTGTACAGATTTGTTCAACTCTTAAATCATTGATTGAATAACTGATATTGTATATAATACTTAGTTGCAGTCTTACATGTCTATTACAACATGAGTAGAAATGGGAAGCTGATTTAATGTTGTTTCAGGGAAGGATTCACTTTTTGGCTGCAATTAAAAGTTAGTACAAGTTGTCCAGCTATAACTGTGTATAGTTGACCTGAACTCTGAGCGTTTTGGCACATGGACGATGACCAGAAACCCTTAAAGACTCTTAACATCTCGATGAGGCCATATTTTCTCTGTTGGGACCATTCAGTAGAAAGTGTACCGCATGGTGTTGAATGTTCATTATTCACTTGCGATGTAAACACAGGCCTTTACGGGGAGGCATGTTGAGGTGCACAGACATGTTTTTGAGGTTGTATTTCACAGTGCATGTTGCCAAGTACTTACAGGTAGTAGGTGAAAGCACTGAGCCCGGCTGGGACGGCGGTGAGCCCTCTCCCGGAGCAGTCGGCACCCCCATCTTCATCGCAGCTGCATGAGGGCGAACACACGGCCGTCGACTGCCCTTGACCGGTGGCACCAGGACGGAGGGAACACCACAAACATATCCAAAACAGATCCACGCGCATTGTCCTGCTCGTCTGTTCAGGTGACCGCGGTGAAAACAGGAGGGCCCTTTTTCTTTGTGGTTTAATTTATTCCGGACGTCGACTTGTCATGTGGTTGGTCGGTTTGAGGCATGAAGAGATGAAGCCTGACCGACGCTTTTCAAAAACAACATACAACGTCCGAGCACTTCATACATTCACGAGCCCGACCCAAAATATCCACGTAAACGGTCCAGCTAGCGTTAACAACCAAATATTGTCTTCGGAGACGAGCGTTTTACCTTCCAGTGAAACATTTCTCAACCCCCCGTGTGTGTGTGTGAGTGTGTGTGTGTGTGTGTGTGTGTGTCGTATTAGTCCATGAAAATAAAGTAGCAGAGCTCGCGACAGGAGCGGTAGCCTACCTTGCGTTTTCTGCGTTTTTCGTTGTCCCATTAAATAACCACCACAAAAGAGAAACGAGCGGTGCCTGCTAATGCGTCGCTAAAGGGCTGATCCGGTGGTGGTGAGACGTTCAGTTAAACGTGGTTTGTTTCCTTTCAGAAGAGCACCGACAGTTTTCAGCTATTGCTCACGTTCCCCTCCTCTGCTCCTGACATCAACAGCATGCTTGTAGCTCGGCGGGCACCCTACCGGACAACCTGCAGCACTGGGCCTGTGCAACACTCCAGACCTGCACCACAACGTCAGAGAGTCCACCGCTGCACACTCATGAGCAGCTAGGGGGGAGAAAAGTCAGGTAAAAACTGTTCACACACGTATGGAGGTCCTGTATGGGGGTAATGTGTTCGTGCATTTCTTTTAGAACCACGTGTACCAGGTTTAAAAAAAAAAAAAAGCGGTGGTGGAATGTAAGTTAGTACAGTGGTAGAATAAGTAATGTCCAGGTCCTTTACTTAAATTAAAGTTCCAATACCACACTGTGAAACTACCAGTGGTGAAATAAGTACAGTTATTTTACTAAGCCACAGTAGTGATCCTGCTCTAAAAGATACTCTGTTGTAATAAACAAGTTATGCATTCTAACTTTTAAAAATGCCCAAAAGTAGGCGATTCTCATCGAGATATACTTGAAGTACTAAAATAAAAGTACTTTATTGTTGCATTTTACAACTCTAGATGTTTAAGGTTGTGCTCATTTGAAATACTTTATACTGTTGGATAGTTTAATATATAGCAATGCATCGTATTTTTCTATATAATTTATAACTACATTTTTTTATCACAAAAATTAAAAATCACCAAATTTGGAAATACATGGTTTTCATTGGACAGAAAGAGCATGATGCAATTGTAATCTCAAAATCAACTAAAGGTGTCCGACAAATCTAGAAGAGTTAAAAAGTACAATATTTGCCTTTGAGGTATAAATAAATAAAGTTGCATAGGGACAAGTGCATTGCAATTCTACCGAATTACAGTACTTGACTAAATGACTTACTTACTCCGTACATTCAGCTAAGCACTGTACTTAAGTACAATTTATATTTCATTACTTAAATAGTGTTAATAAATTAGCAATGGATTAAATCACAGAGACACATATCTGGGGCCTTAAAGCAACTAACTGCTTCTCCTGCTGGTAACCAAGCCTTGCTCATACAGGTTTACAAAATATTTAAGCTTCCATCAGTGTCAGAGATGATCAGACTATTTAGGCAAAATCACAATGAAAATGAATCAATAGTCAATTATAACTTAATGTTGTGCATGAAAAAAATCACAGTAAGTACAGTATACGAGCGACGTGTATCTGAGTTTACAGGGTGATACATTATTGATACATTAACATGTAACAAGCAGCTTTTGAGAATAAGCATTACAAACATGCATTAGATATGTTATATATGCAAAATAGCAGAATTAGTAGCAACATGTACTAAACTTTCAAAGTTAAAAGTACAAGTTAAATTGTTGATTTGGTCCGTACTGTTATGTCTAACTCCTTTTATATACCCGGACAATGCATCACATTCAATTATGTTATCATATGTGTTTATTACGTAAAATATTTATCTGAGGAGTAACAGGCAAAATAATGCAATACACAAAGTGGAATAAAAAGGAGACTAATTCCTATCTGTTCCCTGTAAGGGAACAAAAGTTTCACATATTGTAAAGTAAAGAACAAGTGCTTTTTTACTTACAGTACTGTACACCTCCAATGCTGCGATTGAAAACCAGTTGTGTTGCTCACTGATCTGATGAGGTGGATAATTGACTTGGTGAATATGTGACAAGCTAGTTTCAGAATGTACAGAGTTCAGCGGAGATCACATTAAGTATGCTCTGATAATCCAGGTATCTGGACATGCCGTGTCAGTGGGGATGCAATAACAAAATACTACAAGTTGAAGAATGCAGGGACTAACTTCCTGCCTCATATTGTTTTTTTTAGGGTTACCTATTAACGCACAATACACAGGAAAGCACAATAATGAAGAGGTGGATGAATCAACAGCTACCATGAAAGGCCTTTTAGCAAGAAGATATTAAACCAGGATGTTTCCCACGGACATTTAAAATCTCTTTAAAAGAGTCCTGGCCAAGATGACAACATTGAAAAAATTTACATAAAAACACATTTAAAACAAACAGCAAATTACATCAAGCAATAAATAAGCAGTGTTGTTCAGTAACAGGACATGTAGGCTACATCCACTGGTCAAATAGTCCTTAATTCTGTTCTTTTAAATCTTCCATGCTTATAAAATAATCTCTTTAAAGTGACTCTGTAGCTCACACCAAGATGAGGGTGCAAAAACTAAGATATTAAATACGCGTGTGGGTCTTCTTGCAAATGATTTGTAGATCCTGATAACCAGAAGCTTCCTTTGAAGAGTTTCAGTGATCCTTTGCAGGTTTGGCGGCTCTGACATGATGTCTGACAAACAGCTGAATGTATTGACGTTGCTGTGAAAGTGACTGTATCAATTACCACCAAAATTAGAACCACAGAATAAATAGCTTTTATAGTGTAGGCTACGTATCTTCAAGATGATACTTGAATATATTTGAATTTTCTATAAAGATGTCACTTGTTTTACGACTCCTCAGTGTTTATCTCCTGTTCTGATGCATACATCTTTTCTCTGGTTGTGCCGGATGAAATCATAGCAGTCTGTTTGTACACGCTGTGACTTTAGATGGCAAGCACATTACATTAGATGCACACTTGCAGATACATTTGACAAGATTGTGATCATGGTTAAGTGCTGACTGCAAACATACAATGGGACAAGAAACCACAAAGCCAGCAGGGAAGGCACACTTGTACACTTGTATCTATCTAGACCTCTACATTTAGTGCATGTCATGAACATCACAATAATTCCTCCTCTTGTACCTCAATTCTATCAGTGATCTTGCTCCTGCCTCAATCTTTTTTTTTCCCATGATTATTTCCAGCATGAATAAAGAGCTCTTAACACACCACTTGCAAATTCACTCTTATGGCACCTGACACCTAGAGCATCTCCACCCTTGACATTATGGGATAATCAATGGTGCATGGGGGAAAGGGCAGTCAACCAGACAGGGCACAAGGTGCACATGGGTGTGGCGACTATGTTTGGTATTCTTGCAGCCAGAGGCATACGGCGCACCTGCAGCATGTATGGAAACTGGGATTGGTTTACAAGCAATACATTATCAGTGGGGTGGGTTTACAGTATGCCATCAATCATGGCCATTCACGTCAACCCACTGTGGCATACACCTCCAATGTGGAAGGAAGTCGCTCAGTGTTGCTTCTCCCTTGTATAGAAGGTGAGTTAGATTCACATTTCTGAAAATATTACAATTTACCTAAATTAAATTGGCTCATGTTGAAAGTAGTGAAATAGTGCAATTACACTCTGTAAACAACGTTTCTTACAGTAAAAGCTATTTCATTGTAATTGCACACAGCTCCTCAAAGGCCCTGGTATCAGCTTTGCACACTGTTGTGCTGTAATACAGGCGACGTTTGAATGCATTGCTGACTAGCTTGCAAGCTAACAACGCGTGATATGCAAACAAGACACATTTGGAGCGGGAATGCATGTTGCGTCACTGTTAATTAAAGTTCAGTCTCTTCCTTGAAGGTAAGCGAGGCGGAAGGCAAACTGGATCTCCGTAGTGGACCCACAAAGTGACAAACAATCATATTGTTCCGAAAGTTCCAGTCAGATATCTCAAGACATACAGTAAGCAGTGAGTGGTGAGAATAACGAGTAATAATTTGAACAGTATTGACCTTTGACCTAACTGCATGAAGTCAGTGTAATCTCTTTCTTTGAGCAATACTAAAATTAACAAGTTATTTTCTTTTAGCATCGAAACATGGAACAAAATATTGCAAATTAATTAAAAGAGATTATTTAATGACACTACAGATTTTGGGACGAGTTCTCATTCCTGTGAGCTGGTTGAGTGAGACAAGAGGTGAAGGGTCAAAACACAATGACTCATCCACGAGAGTGAAGTCTTGAATCCAGGTAGTAGTGCCTGCAGCACATTGTGCTATAAATAATAAAATTAACCCACACGCAAGTCATCATGTAGATACCTTCCATTTTGCTTTAATGAGCCAGTTCCCTGAAATATTCTAAAGGATCAGCAGTATCTTCTTGCATTATTATTGCTATCACTAAAATCATGTATGTGTCTGTTGACAGGGACCAAAACGTGCACTGAGGGACAGTGTTTCTTTACGTAATCTCACTGATTAGCAGTACTATTCCCTTGTTTTTATTATTTATGTTTGAGAAAGAGACCGATTTGTGTAGAGGTGAGAGTAAAGTGCAGAATACAGAAAACAATATGAGATTGCCTCCAATACTTATTTTGGTCAGGAATGATCGTATACCTTAATTACGGTAAATTCGTCCACTTAGCCTGTTTTCAAGAGTGATGCTTTTACATATATGTCTGGGTTAAAAAAAGCTCTGCTTTATTGTTTTCATTGTTTAAACAACATGTAGTTTAGTTGAAAGGTATATGTCAGTGAGGAAGTAAATGAAAACAAACCTGATTGTAAAAGTTTGTCTCGTTCTTTTAAGTCATTATGCCAACAAGCAGTTCTCAAGGTCCACTGCTATTTAATATGCGCACCCTCATATTTCAGCAAAAGCACACCGATATAATGCCGAAAGTGTACATTCATTGTTTTTAAATAGTTTGTTTCTTAACACAGTTGTGAGTCTAGCCAAGTTCTTATGAAGAGAAATACTACCCCACAGTGGTTAGATTTTCTCAGTGCTCCAAACTGTTTTCCATTCAAACTCAATGGTGAGACTGAACGTTGCCTAAGGCGTATAACATCGTACTGAAGCAGAAATCAAACTATTTTAACACATATTTCACATGACAGCAGATTAAGGCACGGAGGAATTCAAATGTAAAACCTCACTTTCATTATTGTACCATGTGTAACAAATGTCATCTCTGTAGTCAGAAAGGCTCGTGACTGAAACAGAAGAAAAATAACAAACAAGTGGGAAAAGAAAGAATCCACTGAACAGCACACGTCCAAAATAAATTCAAATGTTAAATAGGATAAAAAGTTCATGAAAGAACTGCAATAAATGAATAAAGAAATCGCAGTGTACACTTACTAAAGTACTGTACTTAAGTACAGTTTTGAGTTTTGCAGTATATTAGCCCGACCTCAACCAAGCTGCAACATTTTGACATAAAATCTACATTTTTTGTATTAGTCATTTGACTTATTATTATGTGTGAAGAAAGAGGTGAATAGAAGGAACGGAGCCATAACTCCCATCACTAACATCTAGTTCCCTGTAATTGTTTCGATATGACTAACCGAGTTCTTTCAGACAGCTCTGATTTCCTGTAATGCAGAACACAACCTTGGCTTTCACACATGCCTATCCTCCTCTACCGAGGTTGAGTTGGACTTCTTTGTCCTCTTATACAAGACACGTAGCTCCACTGTATGCTGTGAAAAATGTCAGTGATTGTCACTTTTTGTCTCTCTCCGCCAGGCTGTTCCTTTTAGCTCTGCTGCTCAATAAGAAAGGCAAGCCCTGAGGGATAATTTGATGCTAAAGTCAGATTAGTTATTAGCAAGTAAGGGATAGTGTGACCGTAACGCCAGATGACGCTATCTGTCTGTCCTCGGAGGAGTGGCAGTGGTCACAATGATCACCTTCTTCTACTACGCCTTTGGATGTCTGATGTTCGTCATTTCTTGACTATAATAAAGCTTCTTTTGTCTGATGACCATCGCTGACACAAACCAGAAGTATCTCAGGCAAAGAGACCACAGAGACAAAGCGGCCTGTGAAGTGAACTCATGAAAATGAAGTCGTCATTGACGTTTCAAGGTAATGAAGCACTTGTAATTTTGTTCAGACAGTATTCTATAAATAACCTTGGGACAAAGCTGTGTTTTTGAGCCTTTGAAAGGGGGCTTTGATGATGTACACAGTTGTAGCCATTCAAAGTCTCAATGTGCTGCTGTTGCTCACGAGTGTCATTTACACTCAGGGGGCGACTGTGTCGGAGTGGATAGCAGGGCCGTCCTTCAATCAGAGGATCGGCGGTTCGATCCCCGGCTCTGCTATTCGCATGTCGATGTGTCCTTAAGCAACACTTTGTAATTGTAAGTCGCTTTGGATAAAAGCATCTGCTAAATGACTGTAATGTAATGTACACCAATTTTATAGTGTCCAACGAGCTTCTACATTTACTATAACCCCGCTGTCATGGTACTAAATAGAAACTGGATCGGGTTGTACCGACTCAGATAGATGATCCTTGCGGATGTGATGACCTAGAAATGTTAACTATTAAGGCCTACAGCTAACATTCTCATATTAAAGGTTACTCATGGATATAATTCCTCAGCAGCAATAGAGGACAAATTGCTCTAAAGAAGCGTCTAAGTTTTAAAGCTACCACTCTCATTAAAAGTTGCTCATGGATATAATGCCTTATCAGCAAAAGAGGGCAAATTGTTCCAGGTTTTTAAATCAAAGAATAGTTGTTATAAGTTAAGCACTCTCGCATATTAGTGCATATGTTTCAGTTGTCACTTTAGTTGAAAGGCTCTTTGCGAAAGAACACTGTGCCACAAATTTTCTGCGAGTTAAAATGTTTTATCACCAAATTACCCTTTAAAATCTGGCAGAATGCATGTCTAGTAATTGCATTCTTGCAGATCTATGTGGTCCTGTCATTCATGCTTCCTGTCTGTATAAATGCTCATTGTGATACTGTCCCCTCAAGCTATATTCTAGCAATCTGAGCATGCGTCAGTACAGTGCTCACTGTTGTTTCTCACCAGTTGGTGACATATGTCTGATATGTTCATCTGAGCGTATCCGCTCAGATGAACAAGATGTGCCTTCATCAGATTGACTTCTGTCAATGTTCAGAACTGACAGCGCATTGATAAGATGGAGTTTACTGTCCCTTTTGTGACCCTAAATGTATCCTAGTTTTCATCATTTTTCCTTGTATTAAAAATAATGACATTTCTTTAATAATAAGGACAAACCCAGGTGCTCCAAAGATTTGACAACATCCATGCAACCATATTGGTTGGAACCATGCAATTCAAAGCAATCTATAGATAATGATGGGTACACAATGCTTAACAAAACAATAGTTCGTCTTTAATGGAAGTTTAATAATATGGCAGCAACTGATGATTAAATGATTCACAGCTGTTAAATTAGATTAATAGTTTGATCTATAAAATGTCAGAAAAGTCAAAAATCCCAAAACATGAATTTACTATCCTAGAGGACAACAAAACTCAGCAATCGTTAACATTTCAGCAGTCTGAAGAAGTGGATTTTCTGCACTTTTTCTTAAAAGAGTACTTAATCGATAAACAAAGTAGTTGCCAATTAGATCAACCACCGAATAGATTAATTAACCAGACCGTCAATTGTAATTATTAATTTGTGTTTTTTTAACACCACATGGCACCTTGCTGTTATTTGAGTTGAGATGTGTTTTTGTTTTTACAGTTAAGTATCTGTGCTTTGAAATAAATCAGCTTTGACACATTCATTGGCAATAACACATTTACATGTTGTTATCACTAAATATTCACAGTATACAACTAACAGCTGATGATAAATCCAATGCGGGCCTTTTTAGCCACAAAGAGCAGCCCAGTGTGAAACTCTGCCCAAACAGACCCAAAATATAATAATTGAAAACCACAGAGGCAAGAGAAACATAGTAACACATATTAGCCCGCGTTGCTCCAGGCTGTCTTTTGAAAGCATGCTGTCAGATTAATTTTCAACCTCTCAATCTGAAAGTCCTGCTGATGGCGAGGTTTGGCTTATCCTGCCTGTTCATTGTGGAGATACATTTGCAATTGATGGAGCACCAGAAAACCATGCTGCTTTCCTTTCGTGCGCCCACAACGTGTACTGGTTAAAGACAATGTAAAGAAACAGTGGTGCAATTTGAACAGTGCAGTGAGTAGGGGGTGGGGAATAAAAATCAGTTAAAGGGTCGCAAGTTTGATACATGTTTGGGCTGAAATTATTGACAAAGCAAATGCCATCTTAGTCAGTTGTTTTCTTTTGATGGATGAAATTAATTGAAACAAAAGATGAGTCATAAACTGGTCAGATATACTTTCTGAAGCTGAAATCGTGGAGGATTTCATGTTTCTTCTGGGGAAGATGTAGAGATTTCATAAATTAGTCTCACATTAAGAATCATATTGTGTAAATTCAAATGCCATATATAAGGTTTTTGGATGATCTCTCATGTTATTTTTGCAATTACATGCTGGGTTACATTGTGTAAATATAGTATGAAGCAAAGATTGTGTGTGTAAAATATTTTGTGGCACTTCTAAATTTGGTGACTAATTGTGACATGATCCTGCTGGATAAACAATGTCTCCTGGATCAGCCTGGGATAGAACGGATTGGCAAGGCTCAAATGAAATCCCAGAGAAAGTGTGAACCAAATAGTACAAGCTAAAAGCTGTTATCCTCGATAAGTTTGGTGACTACAACTTAAAGGTACCATGTGGAATTTTCTTGTAGACAAACAAATGTATGTTTACATTTAGTTACTCACCAAAATGCATCATAGGTATCTTTTTTTGCCTAACAAACTTGTCACACATATGTTCTTTCTTAGAAAACATATTTTAAGTCCTGCATTGTTTACAGCCGTGTTTAGTGTTTACCAGTGGCGGGCCGTGCATTTTATACCTGGGCCTTCAGTGCTGTCCTACTACAGTTGAACCACATCATAATAACCTCATTATGACGCCACAGCTACGGTTACTATTTGTTTCTAGGGGTGTAACGATACACGTATTCGTATTAAACTGTTCGGTGCGAGGCTTACGAACCGAACAATACGTTTGAATAACACTAGTGCGTTTGGAAAATGCCGAAGCTTAAATTGTGGGAAATATAATGTTCTTTCGGTGGAGCCACTGCGCCTCAACCTGGCAACCCACCAAGCGTAACAGACAACGTGCTGTCTGACGTTGAGCCATCACAGAAGACAAACATTACTCTGTTGAGGCAAGTTTGTTCTGGGAGGTACACTATGCTAAACTAGCTTAGCAGGAATACCAACAGCAGCACATACGCTACAAACTCTCCCCGCAGCATTTAGGTAGCAAAACGCTAAAAATGTAATGTCAATGGCATAACTTCTTAATATCTTTCAACTTCAACTCTGACTACTACTAAGTTCTGCTAGCTAGCTTTCAGCTTCACAACAGTGACGCTAGCCCACTGACCAATCACGCCACACGTCAATGCTGAGCTGCACGTTAATGCTGACGTACTTGTAGGCCACCTAGACAGCTCTGACATGTCAAAGAATACGTCCAACATGTCAAACTAAAAATCTGATTGGTTGAAGACAATGACAATCAAGTCCCCATTTACTTAAACTGCAAAGTCTACCTAGAGGGCATCGGGCCGCTCTACTTACCTAGAGCAATAGTGGTGAAATCTGATTGGATAAATCACTGTTTATTTGTTTGCAGGCATCTTTTTCTCCACCTTTGTTGGTGCATTGCTATGTTTTTTGGTGGGTTGTGTTAATTAGTGGAACAACACCAAACAAACACAGAACTGTGGATTTCCCAACATGTTACCTTGTGTGTGCAAATTATACCAAAAAAAGCAAGAATCCACTTTATATTTTATAGTGGTGTGGACTCGTTATTCCCAATCGTTTCAGCTTGTAACCCCATAATATGAATCAATCAATATCTACTTGCTTTACAGTCTATGAGTTGTGAGCAGTTCAAATGGATAACTTTATTTTTTCAGATTAACAAAGACTAGAGAAAAGTCGAAAGAAAAGAAAAAGACTAAAAATAATTTGTAATCCAGTTTTGGTCCCATTTCCTACCCTGGTAATGAAATCATGTGCCCTTGGATTCATTTTGGGACCCCTTGTGGGGTTTGCTGAACCCCCAGGTTGGGAACATATCCTGAAAACTTGAAAAATCGGATCAAATGCATTGGAAAAGATTAGGGGGACATAGCCATATTTCAGTCTGGACCATAGTGGTCAATTGGCCGTCAGGACGACATTGCCATCCATAGAGTAAAAATAGTTTTGCCTGTGACCTGTAAATTACACAATTAGAGTTCACCCTCATGGCAAAATCGGTTGCAGTATTGATACATTGCCGTGTTATGACACATCATAGCTGTAAAATTCCTACCACTCAGAACGTCATCTGACCTCCTGCAAGTGCATTTAATGCACTTGGTATACCAAATCATCGTGCCACTCTGCAAAGACCTGACATGCATTGCATAAGACAACTCCTTCTTGTTTCTCAAATCAACCTATTTCCTTTTTTGTCCTTGCAGAGTTAACCCACTCCCTAGTGAGTGAAAACAAACGATTTTCTATTAGTTCTCAAGATTCAAACAGTGAGTGTGACTCACCGTTGGCTTATACAACTCAAACCTTCATAGTCCTCCTCTCCTCTCCTCTCTCCTTCTGTCACTCCTCTCATTCTATCTTTCTCTCCCCATTTTCTTCACCATCGTGCAAAGTCTCAAGGGTAGACTGAATGTCCTCTTCCATTTGGCTGCTATTTTGGTCTCCATGTCAACAAGATATGAGTCACCACACCCTCCAAACACGTGGACACAATCCCTAAAACATGTTACTATTAATATAGCAATCAACCAATTCATGCGCTGTTCGCACATCACTGTGCGTCAGTCATGCTCACTTTGAACAGCTGGCTAATGATGTGAAGATGAATAAAAGTACATGAATGTTTGAACAAAGCATAGCACTGTACGCATTTTCTTGTAAAGGAGCTGTTTAAATCTGAGTCCTCTGAGCCTATTTATACGCTGCTGTTAAAGCACTTTCAGCAAACAAAATATAGGAACACAGACTGTGTGTGTGTGTGTGTGTGTGTGCACGTGCATGTGAATTCCTGGCAGCAGTAATGTATAGATTACGCATACATTACGTAGAGAGTATTTGCCTGGAAAAGATTCATGTTTAATAAACTGCGTTCCATATTTCTATCTAAAAATGGCGTTGGATTTCTACTGACAAGCAAGAGGCAACACAGTCCAGCCAAACTCAATTAAATTTAATTAGGAGCATTAAAATGTGTTTGATGTGGCTAATTTGATATAATTAACCTGCTAAAAAGCAGCCTGTCACTGCATAATAATATTTCTGTAGACTGAAATCGAGCTCTGAATCTCTGTTCATTTGAAAATTGTTCTAACTACGCACAATGTGTCAGTTCGGCTTGGCTGCTTAATGCAATTTAACCTTTATGATCAACACATTATGTTAATGATGGCTCAGCAGTTATCCCTGTCGCCTTGCAGAAAGAAGGTTCTGTGTTCAAATATGCCAGCAGGCTGGGGCCTTTCTCTGTGGATTTTTCACGTGTGTGTTTCCTCCAGCAGACTGAAGACATTCAGATTGGGTGAACTGGAAAATTTAGATCATCTGTTGAGGTCTTCTATGTCTTGATGCCTTGTGACATCACACACTGGCCATTTGTTCAGGGTGTGGGCCACTATGGGATAGGCCCCAGCACCTGTCACCCTGAACAGAATAAGCGTTTAGATAATAGATGGATATATATCTTAACATAAAGTATCTCTCTCTGTTTGGGTATGTGGGTGTGTCCGTCGCATATGTCGAGAATCGTTCATCCAATCTACTTCACACTTGGTGGGTGAATTGTTGGGGTTCCAAAGACATGCAGTGTCGAATTTGGCATAGTTTGGACACCCAACACGTTCAATTTGATTAAACTTTGAAAAAAGAAGGCAAAAGGGCTGTGTTCAGCAACGGGGGCGGAGTCTGAGTCTAGCATATCATCTGACTCTACAGTAGGTAGACAGCGGCTCATTAACTGCAATTCACTTTTGGTGCTGGATCCTGGATATAGCCTGCCAACACTACATGGATGCTTGACAATGTTGCAACCAAACTTTTCTTCACCTGCCAGGAGTCAATGAGCACGACCAGATAGCCAATAGGAATAGCGCCACTCTGCCATTGCATCTCAAACTGTGTAAGTAAGTTAAAACGTTCCTGCCGGCAAAATATCTACGCTAATTTAAATCTATGCTCTACTTTATAACCACGGTGCTTATGTCAAAGCAAGTGACTAATATGCCTATTTGGAAATTACCTCTGGTAAGTGTATTCCATTAATGTTCCTGACCGCGAGTAACTGTGACTTGGGTGTGTTTTTCAGGGCCGGATTTAATGATTTGAGGGCCCTAGGCAAACACCGTCTTGCGTTACTTTTCATCCTTTCTCTGACTGGTAATGTTGGTATTGGCAGTTGGAGAAGAAGTACTCAAAACTTTTTCGCCTCGCTGTTCCGCTGGGAGCCAACGCTGACACAACACTGCTGGAGGCCCAGGCCATATTGCTGGGCCCACGGGAGGCAGTGGCGGGCCGTGCATTTTATACCTGGGCCTTCAGTGCTGTCCTACTACAGTTGAACCACCTCAGAATAACCTCATTATGACGCCACAGCTACAGGTTATTATTTGTTTCTAGGGGTGTAACAAAACAAGTATTCGTATCAAACCGTTCGGTACGAGGCTTATGAACCGAACAATACGTTTGAATAATACTAGTGCGTTTGGAAAATGCAGAAGCTTAAATTGTGGGGAATATAATGTTCTTTCATTGGAGCCACTGCGCCTCAACCTGGCAACCCACCCAACGTAACAGACAACGTGCTGTCTGACATGTCCACCACGGAAGACAAATATTCTACTCTGCTGAGGCTCGTGTGTTCTGGGAGGCACACTATGCTAAATTAGCTTAGCAGGAAAACCAACAGCAGCACACACGCTGAAAACTCTCCCCGCAGCGTTTAGGCAGCTGTTCCCTGCCGACTCAAACAGGACTAAAGCAATCTCCACACAATCCCCATTTCTCCAGACCATAATTCTTGCTTTGTAAAAGAAAACAGATACATGAATACGCGCATGACAGGATGCTTCGTCACGAACGGACAATGCATACAGTCAAAATCAACATAATTAACATAATGACAACATAATGAGAACAAACTCACAAGAACCAGTCACATATATTTATATGACAACAAAGCATGACAAATCAATCCAGCAACCCTGCAGCGCTAAAACACGTATTCCACCGAACACGCAAGAGCACCGGACATTCAAATGTTATTCACAAATATTAACCGTATCATAAAAACGACACCATAGACAAATTAACACAGTAGTAACGCTACTGCAGATGTAAAAACTAGTGCTGGGCAACGATTCAAATGTTTAATCGCGATTAATCGCATGATTTTTGTAAGCGATTAATCCTTTTCTTGGCTGGGTCAGGGCTGCTTGCTGTGGGGTTGGTCGACCCTTTCTTACAATGTCTAGTTTTTCTGGAAATGTCCTTCTCCAGAAAGGCGTTGCCAGTAACTTCCAAATCAGTTTTCTCGACCTCCTTCAGCCATTGAGTGTTAAAGAAACAAAGCTAAACCAAGCAAAACGCTAAAAATTACCAATCACACCGCACGTTAATGCTGATGTACTGGTAGGCCACCTAGAGAGCTCTGACATGTCAAAGAATATGCCCAACATGTCAAACCACAAACCTGATAGTTGACTATGACAATAATATCGTCCCCATTTACTGCAAAGGCTTCCGAGAGGGCATCGGGCCTGTCTTCTTACCTAGAGACACAGAGGTGAAATCTGATTGGCTAAAAGCTCTCCTTAAAACAAGCTGCACTGGAAGCAGAGCAACTGAGGAAAACAGTAGCTGTGCAATGAGAAAATAAGCTAATGGGAAAAATAATTAGAATACATGTGGTGTATTTATGAACAATTATTAAATAACTATAACTTTGTGATTCTGTTTAGGCCAGCAGAGAAGGGTTTACTGGCCCTGACGGCCCACCACTGGCGGGAGGGAGGGGAGGCAGGGGAAAACCAGAACCATTACTTATCGGGGCAGACTGTCCGAGCCTGCTGTAGTAAAATGAGAGGTTTTCCAAAGGGATTCTTGTGCTCAGAAGCACGACCAGTGTCATCCACAGGGACCACCAAAGTCAACACAAAATGACAGTTCCTTGAAGTAGCTTTAACGTCTGTTGAAGGTGGAGCTTTCAATTCTATGATGCTGGATAGTTTGAAAAACAACAATGCATCATACTTTGTTTGCGAGTAAATTCTGAATCTGCAACCTAACCAGTGACATTTCTCAGGTGAATGTAGCACTACAATATTTTCCTCTGAAGTAGAAGTAAACAGTAAGCAGCTATAGGGTTGAGTTGCATGTTTTTTATGTGCTTTTGGGGTCATTTGTAAGTTATTTTCAGGTATAATAAGTTAGAATTCAGTATTTTTCATATCTTTACGTCATAATAAATCTATAGCTATTTGTGTTCCTTTTAGTTTGGTGTTCCAGGCAGTTTCCTACCTGACCATAAAGTCTGCCCTCGGTGTTTTGTTTTTTTTACGTGAACCAGAGTGTATTTCACCTGCGTTTCTGACCGTGAGTAGCAGAGACTTGGGTGTATAATGCAACTTTGTCATGGCATGTGAATTGCTGAGAACCCAAGGAAGCGAAGTCGTTAGTATGAGCGGTTCTCAAGAAAGGGCAAGCAGTACCACCACAGGCCCGTTCTGAATAGGCATGTTTTCAACGGGCACTTCACTAGTTATTTTAGTAAGTAAAGTTCAGTAAAGTTTCAGGTACTGTACAATAGTTTAGTTATGTGCAAAAAGTAAAGCATTGAATGTTACACTTTTGCCATCAATCATCAGTTCGGTTCAGGGCAAGTTTTTTTGCACCAAGGTAGACTTTTTGTGTTTGCACCAATCATACACCTCCCCCTGTCTATCTCTACCTGGTAAAGTTACAATGAATAACTGCAGTAAGTTCAGAAGGTGACAAGACTGAAGACAAGTCAGAGCAGAGAAGGTGATGTCTCGCATGGTAATGTCACTGTTCTTTCACAATCTGCTGCATGTTATTCAACCTTTTCAATGAAACCAGATACAAAAATACTTAAATTCTTTGTGTTGGAGCAATTTATTGACACATTGTAAGACAACAGTTAATATAGTTGTATGTGTCTATTGGTGACCTTATTATATTTTTATACTTGTACTTTTATCATGCAGTATTAATTTATCTGCCACATGGAAGATTGATTTACTTTTCTCAGTTAAGTATCATCATGTCTTTTCTACCACATTCTCAGGTTCCAGTGGTATGTAAATAAATAACAGTAATATACAGTTTAAATGTAAAAGTTGTAAACAAGACCTCCTGTCCATTGAGGGAAACCATACCCGTCTATATGAGCCAAATAGTACAGCTCGAAGTATAGCTGATAGTATTTCCTGCCGAGCACTCTTGTGCAAAACGAATTAATAATTTCTCAGCCTATGTCCTCCATGAGAGACATCAGAGGGTTGAATCACGTCACTGGATGTCTCTTGCGCACATATTTCTGCCAGCACAGTTAAGCAAGGCTTTCCCAAAGACCTCTAGGCGTTTGTGTGTTTGATGAGATGCTGTTAATAAAGGAATCATGAGGCAAAGAAATGCAATGCGGCTGAGAGGGAATAATTGTGAACAAGCCTTGTAAAATATGGAATGATGAGACAAACGTTTTGTTGTTTTTGCAACACAGTGGCATTTATTAAACACAGTAGCTTAATCAACTGCACATTTACGATTAAGAGAGAGCTTTACATTCCAGACTTATTTTGTAACTGCAACCACAAGAAAGACTGCTCCTCTCTTTTCTTTCTCCACAAGATTGCTGGAAGTTGCCTCTCACAATTGATGATCTGCGTCATGCAACACAAACGCATACACCCACAGCACATACACACACATTTTCACAGTGCCTCACAGTACTGCTTACAAGGTTACATGAAGCATAGTTTTCACATCTGTTTGTCATTTCTCTGCACCAGCTTTGGATCTTATAGAGGCAACACAATCTGTAATGCATGAACAAGCAAACAAAACAATGCACAGTATGCACGAACACATCATTTTGTATTAATGGGACTCACCCTTCAAAATGGCAGCAGAGCCATTGAACTCCCAGGATCTTTAAATTTTCACTCTTAGTGTGAAAATTCGCGGGGCTTCGTGGCGCGATCCTCCACAGATGGCACACGAGCTACGAGCTACGAGCCTGAGCAAAGGCGTTTTTGCTCGATCCGCCGTTGCATTATTCTCCAAAACGGCAGAGGGCGTACAAACAAAATGTACTGTGAAGAAGCGACGAGACAACAAACGTTACCGGCATGACACCATGAACAACCGTGAGGAGGAATTTTTATTAACTTTAAACTAATCTCTCATTTTCATGGACTACGTTATTGCCTTTGTACAAGCCCTGTAAAGCGAGTACCTCGTTACAAAATGTGAGAGGTTTGCGACTTTCGCGCACAAGCCGTGATTGGCTTCACTGCATAAATTTATCTCAGCAAAGGAATCCTTTTTCCTCTGTGGACTTGAAAACGTAACTTGGCCTAGCTTATCACAGCATTAGCACTGTGATGGCACATGGCTAAGCATGAACAATAACTATCTTCTAACCCGGCGCATTATTTGACATATGTTACTATTAAGTATGTGAATTGGTTTTAAACGCAGACATAAACATTCGAAGATCATCTCAAAACTCCCGCATCATGCACGCTTTGTTCTGTCTGAACACAGGTCCCAACGGCCATCTTTGATTCAGCCATCAACATTCAAGTATAGCATTGTGATCCATTGTCAATATAGAAACATGGATTATTTTCTCTTTAAATTGTTAATCAATCAAGCATATGAACTGTTAGTGAGTGATATTACATGCATGCTCTTGTTATGTGGATTAATGAGAGAATAAAATATTTGTTCTTTGTGGTAAAATTGAAACATAGATCAGGGGTGTCAAACTCATTTTCACTCTGGGCCACATCAGCATCAAGATCGCCCTCAAAGGGCTGGTTGTAACTGTAAGACTGTAAAACTAACTTCTCCCTAACATATTGTTAAATAACTCTCTGCATTGTATTATTGTTTATTCAAGTGTAAACATATTGTACATGCAGTTATATAAATGAAAAATGATATTTAAACACATTTCTGTTATTATAACATAAATCATTTTAATTGAAGGTTAAGAAACCCACATGACTCTATCAAAGATCAAACTATTAAAGAAAATAACAAAGACAAATATCAAACACAAGTTATGACATTAACTTTGTTCAAAGCTGTTTGTGTCACCTCTCTGCATCACTAATGTTCCTCCCTGTCGTCGTCCTGTGCATGGCAGCTACATCCAAGAGCTGCTCACTGAGAGTCAGGTCTGATGAACATGGATAGATGATGTATCCGTGTTGTCTGTGCTTTCATCAACAGTTCATTAAAAACACAAGTACCTGCTCGTCTCTTAGCTAGCTGTGTTGTTAGATTGCTGCTAGTTCATGAACTCGGTCTGCGATGGTGTTTCTTCACAAACTGACATTTGTAAAAGTCTGTATCTGGTCGGAGCTCTGCTCACACACCTTCAGCATGCACTGGGCTGTAGCTGTGTAAATATATTCTGCTGTGATTGCAGTCTGCCTTTTAATTCTTGGACAGTTTGATGTTTTTCTTGGAGGCTAAATTTAGCTCCGTGTTTGGTGTCAAATTGCCGACGTGAATTGTATCCTTCATCACCGACACGCCTCATAACACAGAAGACAGACCCGTTGTTCTCCTTGAAGCACAAACATGTATTCACTTTCCCATCTTTCATTACATTTTCTTCCCTCTGCATCAATTTTTCTCTTCGTGGACATTTTGGGATTATTTGTCGATCTTTTTCAATCATTGGAAAACCTCTTTTCGGGCTGTTGCCTCTCCTGTCCACCTGTTGTGATAATGTATGGCTGGTTTGGCTGTTAGAGGGCAACATTGTGGTTATGAACTTAGAAATCTTGATCCATTTGAGAAATCAAGAGTTGCCTTCTGGTCCTCTGAAGGACACATGTTTGAGGTCAACATATCAAGCTTTTGTAAAGGGATGTTAGTACACTGCTCAAAAAATAACCAATTTTAACAAGTAATTGTCACAACCTTTTTTTCCAACATAACCAACACAAATTCTGCCCACTCTGTCTTGTTTCAAGATATTGACACTTACTTCTAATATATTCATGGGACAAGGAAATCTATACTGGCATCTATAGTGGCAAATTTGTGAAATTGTCTCACATGTTGAGCCAAAGATTTTCTTTCTAAAGTCTTGACCTGAACCTGTGACCAAAGTGTTTTTACAGCTATAGTTGGAAATCAAAGTTGCAGAATAATCAACATCACTCACATCACCTAATGGTCAGATATTTTCCAGCTCTCACTCTCACACACACTGAACCTTTTCTTTCACCCTTATTTCTTGGTACCATCATTCAACACCTAAGTTCATGCCTCATCCTCTTTTTCTTTGAAAGTCAGCTCACAAGCAGTCCATGTCATGATGACATTTCATACCCAGATCTTGGATACATAAATAATTAGAATTCACACATTTTCACTCTATTTTCACACCTTTATATGTTAGTGACATTTCATCAATGCAAAATCTTGTGAACAGATACCAGCCAGATTCCATATGGTTCATATCAATTTACGAACATCTGCTACATTCAGGTGCCTGGGAACACTGTGCCACCTGATGGATGGAAACGAGGGAGAGGCACCTTTTCGTTCTTGCTGATAATAACTGCAAGAAATCTGGCCACCTTACCATCATCGACCATGAGTTTTTACCCTGAAAGGTGTGGGCAGAGTAGGAAACAGGCTCTCACCTGCACTGTGAAGAACAGGAAAAGAGACTTTGCCCTCATAGACTCTGCACTTATTTGAACCTTTTTCAGCAAGTCAGAAATACTTGATTAAGACAAGAAAGTTAGTTTTATTCAAGTAAACTTAAATTATTTTCTTATTGATTTTGATACTTTTTTATATTATAAAGGATAGACCAATGTTTTTTTCAGAGACAATGCAACACATACATCAGTGAAAAGACTGGACAACAGCAAATTTGCTTTAAAGCTGCTCAATACAAGCTCAATTCAAAGCACATTGCTTGCCTCCACATGGCTCTCAACATGGAAACAGCTGAGGCTGCAGCTAATGGTGCTAACAGCGCCAACAGTGCAAACTACGGCGATAGTGCTGACAGATTTAACAGTGTTTACCTGGGGGGGAATGGAGGTTTGGTGCTACGCCAGCGCCAACGGTCAGTCATCAGATGTAACTGACGTAGCCTATGAGCGCAGAGTGGCGGCCATGAGCTAGCCAGTGGGGCATCCTCCCATGCACTAAAAGGCAGCTCTACTCAAAACAAGCTGTGCTGGAAGCAGAGCAACAGAGGAAGAGGAGCTGTGCAATGAGAAAATAAGCTAATGGGGGAAAAAAATACATGTAGTGTATTTGTGAAAAAGTATTAAATTATAAAATAGCTATAACTTTGTGATTCTGTTTAGGCCAGCAGAGAAGGCTTAGCTGGCCCCGACGGCCCACCACTGCTAAAAGGCTAGGCCGGCCTGGCTATGTCAACAAAGCAGAAGCTCGGCAGTTACTTGTCACACACAAAAATGACAGAATAAATCGACCTGCACTTCTAAAGCTCATAAATGAATACGTGTCACAGTTGTTTAAGATATGTCCACATATCTGGGGTTGGCTTTCACACTCTGGTGAGCATTGTAACCCTCGTTGAGTCGTGGAGGAGGGGCCAACTTTGAATATTGTGTATTATAAACACAATATGGGACAAATCCTACTTATTGTTCGTTTAACAATGGCTTGCATACGTAGAAATGAGGAAATGTACGTACGCCACAAAATATTCTATTGATGCATAGAAATGAGCCTGCTGATCAATGGTTCTATGGTGAATCACTACCGAGAGGAAGACCAAGAAAATACATTTTTCAAACACAAATCAGGGTGCTCGTGGGGGAGATGGACCGTGAACACCCATTTACTAATTCTTCCATTCATATAGTCCTTACAGTGCTAGTGCATCTATCATGCAGCATGATGAGTGTCACTGCAGTATTTATATGATTACAGCAATCAGACTAATTGGCTTGTATTATGATTAAGACTCATAATAAGGATATGGAGTGTTTTTGGTTTTATTTCCAGACTTTCCAGACCAATTTATACAATCCACATGTGCAGGTGATGAAGATGTGCTGGGTGAGGTGACTGGAGAAGGCAAAGTGTGTGACAGTCACCGCGGTATCTCCAATGAGCTCTGATACTGGCATCATACAGCGGTTTTCACTTTGTCTTATGCAGTACACTGTATCTGTCCCTCTCAAATAAACCACAAATGAATCAATAAAGTTATGTTCACTCAAGCAATTTACACACAACTATAATCCTACTTGGTGGTACATGCATATAGTATTAGTTAGAAGATATGTGTTTTATCTGTGTCCCATTACTTTTATATCATATTCAGCTGTAATCCCTTATAACGGACAAACAAATTGTTCCCAGGAATCTATTTAGTTATTTCAAGGCACCATGTTGTTGTTGTCAATGTGCAGATCAACAAATGAGATCAAACATTCTTTTCTAAAATTCAAGATTCCCATTATATGTGACTAAGATATAGAAATAGACTTTCAACAGCTGAAATATATCGTCTAACATATTTTAGTTTCTTTGGTTCAATAGCAGGAACAGGAATAGCTTAAGTGTTATGAATGAAAATACCACACTGTCTAAACTGTGGTGTGTCATACCCAAACAATGTCACCAAATGCCTCTGGCAGTGAAAATACAGTCAACTATTAAATGGGTCCATAATTAACATTTACCGTCATGTTTGAAAATAAAGACCTCAGGCCAAGGACTAAACACAGGCATGGAAAGCTCACCTGTCATGATGGTATTGTGTGCACTATGGAAGGAATGCTACAAGTCTGGCTCATCAATCAGGCTGTCTTACAAGGGTATGCATCCTGGAGAAAACGTTTCTTAACAACATTCACGTTCGTGTTATCCTAACCAAGTAGAGCTGCTGTGATAACATGGGGGCAGGTCCAACACAGATTCCTGATTGAGGAAAGGCATCCTTGCACTGGAAAGAGATCTATGTATGGAACAAATCCGCACATTTCAAAGGTTAGCAGCCATGTATGACTAGAGAGAACAATAATCCTGTTTCCAAATTCAGTGTGTTATTCACAATGGTATCCCTCATTCCCCATCTCCCTTTCTGCTTGTGCTTTCTCTCTCTGTCCCTGCCTTCCTCCTCCCCTCTGTGTTACCTCAGTGTTATTCTCACCTCCAGCTTCCAAAACTGCAGCCTGGCTGACTCATCACTGGCCTTGCCATTAGGCTCCTGCCAACACTCACTGATTAAATCATAAAGGAAGAGAAAAATGAGGGTTATTGAACGCACTGGGCTCTATGCATGTGCCAGTGATAAATAACAAGAATACACTAAACAAGGTTATAAAGTCTGCCCAGGCAGCAGTCAACGGTATATTTAAAGCATATTTGAAAAGTTAAATGCTCTTGTCTGGCTAGTATATAACATGAGCTATGGATGTATACAGAGTGGACAGCAGAGTACAAATTCAGAGAATGTGGACATGAGTTTCAGCAGTGTTATTTTAACGGTGACCATGGAGATGATCAGTCCTACACTTAAAGCTGCAATATTCAATTTGTGGCCACTAGAGGGCAGAAGAAGTCCAAAACAAGCTGAGAGACACACGGCTCTTAAATATACATCATCCTATTGGAGTTGCTTTCTGGCAATAAGTCTTCCAAATTAACAGCAAAAGATGTTTTCTGATGTTGACAGCCATATCGGGTGGGCCGTCATTTGTCTGCAAATCACTGTTGAAATTTTTTTTATTGTGCTACTATGGTCCATAAATAAGCTACAATCAATATATTCATAACAATATATCAAATGGCAACATGTAATGCTCATAGTGATGAACCTACAAAGAAGTATCACCCAACAGCAGCAGATCCCCTTTGGTTTATGGAGCTTTAGCTTATTGTTTAGCTTTTTGGCCCGTAACTTTGTTATTTCGGTTCACTCTCAAGGTTTTGTTTTTAGTGGCATCGGGCAGCTGTTTTCAGACAAAAGTCCAAACAACCTACTGTACACACCCTACTCAGCACCATCAGCAGAGACACAATTAACGACTCGCTGGTGAACATGGTGGAGCTTGTAGCAGCTACCTCAGGGGTTGGTGGAGACCAAAAACAGAGATAAAATAGAGTGAATATCGGACTTGAATTCAATAAATGGCCCGAAGCACATCTCGAAATGAATGCTAATATTGCTTCGTATAACTGCAGGATGTGTGAATAAGCAACCGTTCTAACTAGTTCGTCCAAATCAGCTTAAAAAAGTCATGATGTCATATCAGTAACAGAATCTGTTGTTTTTTTGCCAAATAGGTTTTCATATTAAAATCATTTGCTTGGGTGTCCTGATGCACAACAACAAATATTGTGAAAGAAAAGTCAAGAAAATAATACAAAATGTTTAACAATGAAAATGTGAAAAAAGTGCAATATCTCCATTTTACAAATACAGGGTATTTAAAGTAGTGCTTTGAATCTGGCAACGCCTCCCTCTTTTACATTGTTGCATGTTGGTTATGATCTCACGAACATAAACAACTGTCCCAAAATAACACCTCCCATATATGTTTCCAGGTCTTTTTGGAACACTGATTTGACCGCCTGCTTTAGGTATTTAGAAACGTCATGAATCCCGTCACTCATATGATCTACTTCGCGTATTTATCTTTGTTGAAGGGTAAATTTACCTGTACCTCTTCCTGACATCAGAATCTCGCCATATAAATAGTAGGGGTGGGGGGGGGGAATCGATACAGCATAGTATCACGATATTTTGGGTGGCGATATTATATCGATACACGGACGCCAAGTATCGATCTTTTATTATATAAACTTTTTAAAAAAATAAATAAAAATAAATCAAATCAATTGCTTTTTCAGTCCACTAGATGGTGCTGAGTTGTTTTCTGGTGAGGTCAGCAGAGGTGCCGGGTCTGCATGCGTGATTGGTAGGAAGTTGTTCGAAACAAAGAAAGAGACATCAGAGAAAGAACTCAGATAAAACATGTTGTTGACACAGTTTTCCTTTGGGGACATAATTTGAAGTTGAAAATAGTAATAAATCGCAATATATGTTATCACAATACTCAGAATATCGCAGTACCGCGAAAGTATCTTGATAATATCGCAATGTCGTGATAATATCGAAGTATGATGATAATATCGCAATAGTGTGACCCAAGTATCGCGATAATATCGCAATATCGTGATAATATCGAAATATCGTGATAATATCGAAGTATCGTGATAATATCGCAATATCGTGACCCAAGTATCGCGATAATATCGTATCGCGAGATCTCTGGCGATTCCCACCCCTAATAAATAGGTATTCAGAAACGGTTCACAATCAATTTGTTGCCCCTCTTTGCCTTTTGCATCGGCTTCTTCATTTCATTACAAGGTGTGTGCAGTAAAGTAATCCTATCGTCCCACGATGGAGAGTGAGTGCTGCTCCCTGTAACAAGGCAGGGGAGATGAGTCATCAGCAAGAAGTGAGGCTTTGAAATAAGGAAGGTGGAGACTGTGGCCTCTGGCTGAGATGAAAACCTTTGGTTCTGAGAAACAGACGCACTCCTGCACAACTAAGCTGACCTAAAAAGATCGCTGCATCCCTTGTTGTATCAGTGAACCTCTACTCCGTTACCGTAAATCGATATGGTTATAATTCCTCATGGTTCAAACACAGTGATTCACTTTACTTAAAAAAACCGGTGCAGACTCTTTTTCAACACATTTTCTGAAATGAACACTTTAAAGCTGAAATTCAGAATGCACGTGACTTCCTGCAGAGCCTCCATAGTTGATGCCTTATGCAAGTCGTCGGTGTCGTTATGCGAGTCCTCGCTCGTGAAGTTAACATCAACCATGCTCTTTACCTAAACCGAGTGGTTTTTATTGCCTCATCTTTCTTTGAAGAGAGGAAGTTTTTGAAGCTATATGCATCCAAAGTTAGTTGATCTACAGCACATGTGTCAAACTCGAGGCCCGCGGGCCGAATCCGGCCCGCCACGTCATTTTATGTGGCCCGCGAATCCGCAAGCAAAAAAAAAATTTAAATAAAGAAAAGATTTTTTTTTTCTTTTGGAAAAATAATTAAAAGTTAGACTTGAAAATAAAAGTATCCCCATGGTCGAAATTATGAGATAGAAAGTTGAAATTATGTGATAGCATGTTGTCTGTGTACCGACATTAAAATGATCACAACAGGTGGACAGGAGAGGCAACAGCCCGAAAAGAGGTTTTCCAACGATTGAAAAAGATCGACAAATAATCCCAAAATGTCCACGAAGAGAAAAATTGATGCAGAGGGAAGAAAATGTAATGAAAGATGGGAAAGCGAATACATGTTTGTGCTTCAAGGCGAACAACGGGTCTGTCTTCTGTGTTATGAGGCGTGTCGGTGATGAAGGATACAATTCACGTCTGCATTTTGACACCAAACACGGAGCTAAATTTAGCCTCCAAGAAAAACATCAAACTGTCCAAGAATTAAAAGGCAGACTGCAATCACAGCAGAATATATTTACACAGCTACAGCCCAGTGCATGCTGAAGGTATGTGAGCAGAGCTCCGACCAGATACAGACTTTTACAAATGTCAGTTTGTGAAGAAACACCATCGCAGACAGAGTTCATGAACTAGCAGCAATCTAACAACACAGCTAGCTAAGAGACGAGCAGGTACTTGTGTTTTTAATGAGCTGTTGATGAAAGCACAGACAACACGGATACAGAGCATCTATCCATGTTTATCAGACCTGACTCTCAGTGAGCAGCTCTTGGATGTAGCTGCCATGCACAGGACGATGACAGGGAGGAACATTAGTGATGCAGAGAGGTGACACAAGCAGCTTTGAACAAAGTTAATGTAATAACTTGTGTTTGTTGATGAAAGCACAGACAACACGGATACAGAGCATCTATCCATTTTTCATCAGACCTGACTCTGTGAGGAGCTCTTGGATGTAGCTGCCATGCACAGGACGGAACATTAGTGATGCAGAGAGGTGACACAAACAGCTTTGAACAAAGTTAATGTAATAACTTGTGTTTGATATTTGTCTTTGTTATTTTCTTTAATAGTTTGATCTTTGATCGAGTAATGTGGGTTTCTTAACCCTCAATTAAAATGATTTATGTTATAATAACAGAAATGTGTTTAAATATCATTTTTCATTTATATAACTGCATGTACAATATGTTTACACTTGAATAATCAACAATCAAATGCAGAGAGAGTTATTTCACAATATGTTAGGAGTCGTTACATTTACACAGTCTTACAGTTACAACCGGCCCTTTGAGGGCGACCGTGATGCTGATGTGGCCCAGAGTGGAGATGAGTTTGACACCCTGATCTAGAGGTATATTGGCAAATACATGACTGCAACCATAATGTGGAAAATCCTGAAGGCATAAATCTGAACAGCTCCTCCCTCCATAGATAATAAAAAGACTACAGTGAAATATTTTTTTAATATTATTTTAATCTGGAAACCTGTCATATTTTTTCTAACATTTCTATTTTTTTTTTCTTTCAAAAATAATATTCTCTTCAACTTCTTTATTCAGGAACAAATTATTCATTCATGTATTTTTTTGAATTTTTTTTTTGGGCTTGAATTTAGTCACATTTAGAAAGATTTTACACTTCATCTGGCCAGGAAGAGCTGAAAAACATTACTGTTAACCCTGCTGCCCCCACGACTCGGCCCCGGAGAAGAGGAAAAGATAATGGATGAATGTCCATTTGTGGTGTTTCACCCACACATAGAACAGTCTGCCCACTTAAGAGTTTGAGATATGAGTGCAAGCTACTGTTATCCTACTGTGTGTGACTCAGGGTACTTCTAAAAAACTTCAAGAAAATAGTCGTAATAGCAGTAACAGAAAAAATATATATTTACATATTGACAGTCAAATGCACTGAAAATGCCTTGAAAGGAACAAACGTTCTCTTGTAACCCATTCAGAATTGGAATAAGCAAGACATCTTTCATAATCCATACACATTTTATATCAGTTTATTCAACAAGAGATTCAGTTGTTGATCAAAGCGAGTATGGAAAGGACCTCATCTTTTTCTGCAAGGAAGTGAGTCGTTTAGGAATTTAGAAATTGAGATTTAGAAGTTTTAATTTTGGGTCAAGGCACTCACTGACTAATGTACATCAAGTCAAACTATTTATGACACATTACCGAGCAGAGACGCCAGTTCTCATACCATGAACTCAGTGAAGTGACGTCAGTGTCTAAACAGCCCTGTGTTCTGTCATGCAGGAGACGTCGGCCAACACCTCTAGTCCGGTGAATCTAAATAAAAGTGAACTGGTTGTTTTTGTACATCATGCTGGAAGAATGCATAGTATGTGGAGTATTTTGTTCAATGGACACGGGCCGAGTCGTGTGTACGTCATTTATAAGAAGAGGGTGAAATGATAAATGATGAGGAGCCGGGGGTTTGCCCTCCAACCTCCCAAGATGATGCTTCGCGATTAAGGTAATGTAATAACGGTTTACTATGAGGATAGAGGGCTGGTGAGTCATAGGTCAGCAGTGGGTGTAAGGTGAGAACATCGGAAAGCCTGAGGCGTTGAGGGAGATAATGAGGCCTCGTGCGTCGCCCAAGTGCCCAACATTAAGAGTTATTACTTCCTCCCCTGCTGTAGCTACAAGCACCTCGTTTCATTCACAGCCTGGGTACAACCGCTCTTTACAGAAAGGCACGTGTAAATTCAACACATAAATGTACAAACAACCAGCTGAACCTGCCTTTGACTTACGTCTCAGATTTATACTTCAAATAAGAGTTTGCCAGTTCAAAGCAAAGCATGCTCATGTATTGAGCAAATATACGTTTTGACACATTTTTCATTGGGGAAAAGCAGCAATTTTCTTGATGAAAATTGAACAGGATAGTAAAAAAAAACATCCCATATCTCCATGCATGACTTTCTCTCATCTATTAATGGAACATAGACCGCCACTCAGTTCAGGCAGACACCAGCAGACAAGCTACATACTTGCATCTTTTGCAATGAGGTGGTCCTTTAAAAAGGTGTAACATGCAGCGCTAACTAATGCTGTGTCTGCTTTCCATATTATTGCATTTCATTAACCCCACCTATATTTATTAGTTTTATTTATTTTAAAATTTTGGCAATGTTTTTTACCGTGTGAATGGCAGATCCTGAGTGTCGGAAGACAGCTCAATAGGGCTTTCTCACAGCAGACTTTTTGACATGTAGTAGGAAAAGCACAAGGGTTACGAATAACAGGATGGCTCTGTTCTATTCAAGTGTTCAGAGACAGCGAGCAAGCACACACCATGCAGGGACCTGAATTCCAAGCAGGTAAATGAAATTAAAATGCGATTCATTTCTTTATGTACTGTGCTTTTACAAGTGCGACAAGCACAAATGTCCTCTCTTCATCATTTTTTGTTTTATAATTAATAACATTTACGGGAAAATGTAAGCGTAACAATTACAAGGATAGCTTAGTTGTGGCATTATGAAATGTAATCAAATTTAGAGTAATATCACAAATTCATAAATTCCACCTGTAACTGTTTGTGCATCATTGCTGTCAGCTTGATTTGTTCAACATGGACACCCGGACACACAGTTTGGCTTTTCAAAACACTGCTAATGTAATGTAAAATCCACATACCGGTATGTCAGTTTAAAGTTAGTTGAGATTGGATTGCAGAAAAAAAGCAGCATTTACAAAAGACTTGTGGTGATGATTCTGAGGGGGAAAATGTTCCAGAAGTACACCAGGATGTTTTGAAGTTGTAGGACGAGCATACAGTAAGAAGGAGGTGTGTTGCATATCTGACATTCATTCAAGCTTGCTTGTGGAAAAAGCTAGGACTTACTGAAACCGTACTGCTTTATTGAAGTCAGTTAAATACTCCACTGACAATGGTGATATTTATGCAAGACTCATTCAGAATTATGTTTCTCACACCTAAAATATGTAAACTGCCATTTGGCAGACGGCTTTGTTTCCTGCTCCCACAGCAGTTCCTGACAAGTTTCAATATTTACATTTTTCTGTGGCATCAGAATGCGGCAGACTTAACAAAACAGGGATGAATATGGAGCAGAGCTTTTGCTTTGTTCTTCAAAATGAAACGGTTCCTCATCCTCAAAATATCTGAAGTGCTGTCACTTGGACTCCCTCCATGGAATTTGAAGGATTTTGCAGGCTTTGTCTTGTAACTGTCAAAACGCTAAGTGTTGAGGGTCAGTGTCGCTTTACAGCTTTGGAAAACCTATTCTTCCATCACTATGTCCTTTTGCTCCATTATTATAGGGCTGCTATTTCGGATAATTTTTTTAATCTGCCAATTATTTTCTGGATTAATTAATTAATCGTTAGGTCTATAAAATCACAAGAAAATTGTCCATTTTAATCTCCAACTTGTTTTGACTGACCAACAGTACAAAACCCAAAATGTGTACGCATACGCCGCCAACTGAAGCCGATTCTGAAATGAAACACCGTTGGTAAATTACTCAAAGTATTAATTGATTGCACAATATTTGCAGATTAATCAGTTGATTAAATACTTCAGCTCAATATTACTAAAATAAATGATTGGCACTGGTTACATTTTAAATAAAAATGAATCATTATCTTATGATAAATCGAATCCATACTACGCACTATAGAAGAGATGGCATCTCTGATAGAGGGTGTTATTGAAATGTTTGTGTTTGTGTTAGGACAGTCCTAATTTTCCTCTTATGTCATTCTGATGAAAGTTAAACAGTTTCACAAAAAATAATATGGGCTTGATTCAAGTAAGTCCCCCAGGCTTACAATCAGTGACACCTGCTGACCAGTGTTTCCAGGGTAACAATCTAGTAGCTGGATGCTAACCAGTCGGTCTCAGGCTACGGACAGATTCGCTATCAGTCGGTGGATGACGTCAGAACACCGATAGCTTTAACGGTGAGTCTGCGGTTTATCTACGGTCTCTTCTCTTCTTCCTGTGTTGATTTAGAAATGGCAGCTTACTGACCAGTGTTTCCATGGTAACGATCAGTGACACCTAATGGCCAGTGTATCCATGGTACAAGTGACACTTCCTGACCTGTGACACCAAATCATAGACAAAAGGTTGTTCGTAATTGGTATATTCTTACGAATGTTTCAGAGCACGTAACAAGAGAGTTGAGAGTTCTTAGAGACCAGAGTTTTAGTAGTATACAGCAGTGAGGGCTTTGTCAGTGTCATTATTTTGTTTGCCCAAAGAAACAATCCTGATTCTGACTCACGAGTTGCAGATGTACCGAGTCCTGGCACATTAAGAAGCCATACTTGGTACCTGCACAGGTGCTGCTTGCCTTTAATCTCAAAGAAAAGGCCGGAAGTCACTCTGTTGTCTTTCAGTCTTTTCTCAATACTAGTCTAGGTTCATGATCACACTGAACGTTGCTCACAAGATTGAACGTGCGACAAAAAGCGGTCAGATGATCAAGTATAAGGACCGACGACTGAGAATCACCTCTTCATGAGTGGATCAAATACAATCCTCAGAGGAACTGGACAACAGAGATGAGATGAATACACCATTTGAGGCATTGAAGAAGTGTTGTTAGATAAAAGAATGTTGAATAAACTTCCTGTGGCCTTTACAAACATATCTACACCACTGTGACTGTCTTATGAGCCCAAGTAAACATGGAGAATACCGTGAATACTCATAAAAGCTGGTATTTCAACAATGACTTTCAAATAGGATGTGGCCTGTAGGAACAGATAAAGGCCAGTGTCTAATAAATTACACAGCACTGACTTCATCCGTACGACAACAGAGTCATGTAATACTGGGGGTTCTCTTTTTTAACAGAAAATAATATCACACTCTTAATTCCAGTTGTTGCTTCTCGGCCATACTCTTGATCATTGTTACATTACAGTCTGCAAAGTTTGCATTCACTGGGGAATTTCATTTTCCACTCTTATGTTCTATTATAATCAGTACACTTACTCTCGCACAAACACATGTTTTATTCCTTTTAATATGCACTTTTAAATAAAAACAACTGTTCTGTCTTTAATTCAATAAAAACCAATGTATATTGAAGTGATGGCTGAGCTCCTAATATTTTTCGTGAGGTTGGACCTCCTTTTACATTGTATTTTTTATTTTTCAAATTTGTGCATTTTTCAGTGTAGAAGAAGAAGAAATCAAAAGGTGAATGTTAAAGCAAGTTAAAGTTAAAATCCTCTTCTGAAAAATAAATATATTTCATAATCTTTTGCCTGCACCATTCAAACTTTAAATTGCCTGATTTGCGTCAGTAAAATAATGAATAGATTATCAATTCACCACTGACATTTGTAATCATCCCATTGGCTCATTTCAGCCTCCATAATCAAATACATTTCATGTCAAAATAAAATAATAAAAAAAAAAAATTTGTGGATTAAACCCATGTCCTAGACCTGCTCTTAAAATATGTTTTACATTTTTATTTTATTTTTTATTATTATTTTTTTATTTTTCACTGTGTATATACTTTATTGACCCTAGGGTCACATTGTGTTTTTTATGCTTTTAAATGTCTGCTCTGTTAAGCACTTTGTGATATTATGTCTGTGAAAAGCGCTATATAAATAAAATTCATTCATTCATTCATTCATTTCTGTCTGTTCCTATATGCGATATAAATGAAAACCGTCATTGATCCTCAACATTGATCAAATCAGCCTGGTCACTTTTCCCAGACCACTTCCAGTTTAATTCAACATTTTATAGTTTGTACTATACCCTAATATTTCTTTAATTAGTCAGTTCCTATTATGGTTCCACAGTCATTCAGCCAATCGATGAAGATATTTGTTTTCGACTGAGTGGTAACTCAGTCTGTTAATGTGCCCTCCTACCATTCTAGACTATGACTCATATCTAAGCCTCACTGCAGAGCGTTATATGTGATATGAATACTTATCAAGGCAACAATCTTCAACTCGTTTCTCCACTTCAGCCTTGTAGTAACATATCCATCCTTTATGAATAAACCAGTGGGACATAATTATTTATTTTAATATAAAGAACAACATCATAACACCATGACTATGGAAAAGATGCAGATGTTTGAAAGACAATAAAAAAGTAAATATTTGTTTTTTTGGAATTTCTCACATTTGTTAGAGACAGAAAAGCAATGTTTGCATTATAGGATCATTAATATAAGATACAAGGTCACATTTACCCTACGTGTTACTTGTTTACTAAGAAACATTTGTACACCTATTTTCTGAGCCTGAAAGTTGCTGTTATTGAGTGCATTTTGAAAAGGGAGGGGGGAAACACGAGCTGACCAACTGAAATAACTGTTTGACGTCATGACTTTATTTTTAGAATGTAATATATGGGTGTGGAAGTGCCTTTTCATGTTCGAATCAAAATACAAACACATAGCATACACACACTGACGCACCTATGTGCACATGGACAGACAATCACGTGAGTGCAGTCAGATGAGAGCTTTTCTCCTAATACCACATAATGCATATTACCTGCCGACAAGCTTAATTTGTTGGCACATGTACCAGTATGCAGCAACTGAAACAAGTTACTCTCTTTTTGCATAAGCCATCTAGAAACACTAAGATTTTACATCTGGACGAATTTTGAGTTGCATCAGACATGAAAGGATTTCAGATAGGTTTTTGTCTCTCACTGTTAATATCCTCACAGTAGGTGAGAGTATTAACTGTGATGATCCGGTTGACTCCTGGTTTGTCACTCACATCCAGGTCTCTGGGCTCACATGGAGCTGTGCAATCCAATATGTCTAAAGAAGTAAAAGAAAATAATGTGGTATAGTCACACAGGGTTGGACCCAAATGCACATAAACAGGATGAAAAGGCAGCAGGAAGAGTTCAATGATTTATTGTTGAAATAAACTTACAAAGTTCAAATGAAACTGAAGGTCCGGCAGGTACAGGTTTATCCACCGACAGGTAACAGGTAACAGGGAACAGGGAACATGTAACAGGGAACAGGGAACAGATAACAGGGAACAGATAACAGGGAACAGGTAACAGGGAACAGGTAACAGGGAACAGGTAACAGGTAACAGGGAACAGGGAACAGGGAACAGGTAACAGGGAACAGGGAACAGGGAACAGGGAACGAGAAAGAGAGAAGGGCTGGAATGCTCGCTACTAAGTGAAAAGACAAACTGCCAAGGAAGTAGGCAGGTACATGTGAGCGACTGATCGGGGAACAGATGAGGTGATTGCAGGTTTAATGAGGGACATTGAGGACAATGAGAGGAGAAGTGAGTAGCGGAATAAAACAGGAAGTTTCTGCTGAGTGAAGCCGAAGTGTCTTAAAACGTGCCTTCTCTCTACTGGCCAGCAGGGGGCGACTCTTCCGGTTGCAAAAATAAGTCTGATTGTATCGAAGTCTATGTGAAAATGACTCTATTTCTCACTTGACTTATTACCTCAGTAAACATTGTAAACATTAGTTTATGGTCTCATTCGCTAGCTTTAATAAGTCTTCTTCAACACAGCATGATGTTCATTTCGTATATTATAGTCCAGTTTAGAGTAAAAATAGAACATAAAGCTGAGTATACTTCATGGTGGGACGTATATGACTACATTCACTTCTTATATACGTCTATAGGACAGAGCGAGAGATGACAATATGTGATACACAAAAAACATATATTTATTAAAAGGTGCGTGTTAAAAGAAAAATCTTTAGCGATTTTCAAAACAATGGTTTACCCTGGCTAAATGCCCTTCTGATTTTTTTTATGCTGTAAAAATATGTAATAAATCTATTGAAACTAAATAATGTTATCTCTATGTGAGCTAACATACTTAATTGATGAAATAAATAATTATTATCTTAAAAATTTACAGGAAGCATTTTCTTGCCACATTTTGGTGATTAGTATGGAAGTCCGGGATTGTCAATATTAAAAATAAATCAAGTTTAAATTAAATTTGTGTATTGAATGAATAGAATTAGCATTAGAATAGCATTGTATAAAGTTGTATCTCATCTGAATCCAGGTTTAAATTTGTTTTAGTAAGTAACGAAATAAGTCATATTTAGAGACTTGGTTGAGATTTGTAATCACATTGTCGCCATTTCCATTTGGGGACCGTTCTAGAATTTAAAAAAAAGTAGTCGCTAAGCTGCAAAGCTAACAAACCTCTTCTTTTAATTGAATCTCTCCTCACTCTTTTTTATTGTGAACCGTTATCCCTGGTGTCAAAGTCCTGGGCATTGTACAACTTCCGTCCACCAATGGTCCATCACAAGATAACTTCACTTTGTGTTACAAAACCTATTCTTCACTTGCCACTACTCATAATCCAGGCAGTTATTACGTTTCCTTCAAAACATATTTGGCAAAACAAATGAACAGTGTTTTAACATAATTCCTAGGAGACAGTTTCAAAGAGGCATAAACAAGATGGATGCAACAAGCTGAATGTGCTGCAAAATGCAAAGTCGTGAAAAGTTAAACAGTCATAAAAGAGGACACGCATTTCTCACAACACTATCCCATTTAAACAGATCGTCAACATTGTGGTGGAGTACTTTTTACTCAGCTCTCTGTTTCTATTTTGTGAAAGAAATACTTCAAAGGCATGTTTTTTGTACTTTCTCTCGTTGTCTTGAACTCTGCAGGCATCTGTTTGAATGCTGTTTTGTCTTGCTTTGACTCAGCTTGGAGGTGACAGTGATAATGTCCTCTTTTGAATAAAGCTTACTACCAGATTCTAACCATAATAAAAAAACAAACAGAAAGAGCATCCAAAAGTGTCTTGGGAGGTGCAAAGGGCAAAGGCCGGGATGCAGCAACTGGCAAAGACAGAGTGCAGGTCAGAGGCAGGCCAGCATGCAGGCCAGAGACGGTCAGTAAGGGAAAACAAAGGACATGTTAATGAAGTCAACATTCATATTGGTTTGATAGTTCAGCTTTAATACGTAACATATCTCTGATTCAGTTTATTTTATTCCCAGGATTGCTTGGCTGAACAAATTAGCAAGTAGTAAATGAATGGAGAAACAGATCATGTTTGCAGTATTTGAAGCATTTCTAATTTATTAAAGCTGTTTTGAAGAAATACTTTGACATTTTGGGAAATACACATATTTTACTTCTTGCCAAGAGTTATATGAGAAGATTGATGCCACCGATATGAAGCTACTGCCAGTATCCCCTAGCTTAGCATAGCATGAAGACAGAAAATGAAGAAACTGCAAGCCAAAAGTTTAGAAAATCTGCTTACCAGCAACGCTTGTTACCACGATATGTCATTTCTTAAAGGGACAGTTCCCCCTAAAATCAAAAATACCGTACATATTTTTCCTCTTACCCATTGTGGTAATTATCACTTGTGAGTTGTCTAGTTTTGGTAATACAGGCCATAGAGATGTCTGCCTTCTCTCAAATATAATGTAGGAACTATGGTTGAAAGAAAAAAGGCCCGAAAAGAAACTGCTAACAACAAGTTCTGCAGATATCCAGAGTAACCTGGTCCTGTTTCTGGTGCGAGACATTGCTGGTGAGTTTTGTTTTTTTTGGCCCTTTGAGCACAACAGGCCAAGTGTCATATAGTTTTATTATATTCGAGAAAAGGCAGACCTCTCCAGGGCCGATATCTCCAAAACCTGGCAACTCATACAGAAATAATCTAGATTGATGAATAGCACAAAATGGAAGAAGAAAAATATGTCATTTTTATTTGGTGGTGAACTGTCCCTTAAAATGTGTTTATCTCGAAAGTCACTGCATTCCAGCCAAACAATAGTCTGTCAAATAAGACTGTGTTGTTCCCAACAGCAGAGCAACATTAGCAACATCAGCATTCATTTAGAGGTATGTGTCTGGCAACCTGACATCTCTAACAGCAGTATTCACTCCTCTTTTCCTCTGTTTTGGGCTCCACCTACTCCACACCTCTGGCTCTGTAGCTGCTAAATGTTCCACTACGCTCATCGGCCAGTTGCTAACTTTGCCTGTGTGGTGCTGAGCAGGTAGCGTGCACTGGGTTTATCTGAGCGTTTTCTCTGAAAACATGGCTGACTGTGGGACGCTTTGCAGCTTTAAGAGGACAGAGAACAAGTGAGACTTGCCACAGCTCTCCCTATAAGAAGTTGCTCATCTGAGAGAGAGACGTCATATTCAGCAAGTCACAGTGAAACAAGGAAACTCTTTTCATAAAGCATTTGGTAAAATACCACAAATTAAAAGGAATGCCACAATGAGAAACATTTTCCTCAAGAAGAGATGATATGTACACCTTTTTACGCTAATATATGCATTGTTATGTGTGGTAGTGTAGTATATAAAGCTGAACGGTTAAGTTGAAGTCTGCAGTAAACCAGGGTTCACCAGGGTTGAACCACGTATGCTCAAATCTGAACATGAATTATGACTAAGATTTGAATATTCTTTGATAGCATGCACAACAACACATGAAATACAAATGAGGAAGTGGGAATAAAATGGGATAAATGCAATGGCTGGATGCATCTTAGAACCAATCGGAAAGCAAGGGCAGACTAGTAGGAGAAAAAAAAGTGATTGCCATATATTGGGGAGTGCATCCAAAATAACATGGAAGCTATAAATAGAAAATGTATAAATGGCATCGCACACAAACACACACATACACACACAACACAGACATGTTGTGCATTTTAATTGTTTCCCCGTTTGAAGTACGTGAAAGTGAATATGTGATTTGTCAATTGATTCTTTTTCTCCGAGGCTATGAATAAAATGCTTTAATTATTGATGCTCTGACGTCAGATGTCCGCTTGAATGTTGTATGTGGTGCAGACCTCTTTCTCCGGGCAAGCTACTTCCCCCATCTCGCTCTCAACCCAACAGCAACACACATCCCACCACCACCACCACCAGACACCCTCATGCTCCCCCTATAGCTGAGCATGCTCTACCTGGCATGAATGGAATGTGAACACTTTGCAGGCAGCTTGCAGACGGGCGTCAAGTCAACCAATTGAAAGGAAGTTATACGAAAAGGAAGTCTGCTTCTCCATATCTCCATATCCCCTCCATCTACTGCATTCCTCCCCATTATAGACGTGTCTGTGCCATGCCATCGTAGCTGCAGAGCAACTGGTATCTATAGTAAATTGCAGGTCAGAAGAGCTGGCTGTGTGTAGAAATGTTTAATTCTAGGTGTATTCGTCAGTTCTGTAAATATGTTGGTTAAGTTATTGTTTTCCACAGACATTATGACAAGTCAGATTCTGACGGTTGTTCATTTTTACCAAGATTTAAATCTCCATTTCAGAGTGTGTTGTTGTTGTAGTATTGATATTCTTTTCAGTTCTGCTCTGTACTCATAGATGTAGAGAAAGCAGTAAAGGGAGAGAAGCATTTAATAAAACAAACCTCATGTCTACCCTAGTAGGGACTATTGACACTCATTTACAAAAGTGTTTTATTTGTGTACATAATGATTATTTTGAACATTTACATAAAACAAATACATAAAAGGGATTAGGGCTGTCACTAACAATTATTTTATTATCAATCAATCAGCTGATTATTTTCTCAATTATTGTTAAATCATTTGGTCTATTAAATGTCAGAAAATGGTGAAAAATGACCATGACGAGCTTCCAGAGCCCAATATGGTGGTTTCAGATGTCTTGTTTTGTCTGATCAACAGTTCTTTGACTTGAACTTTAATTTTGCAGAATATATAACAAGTACTGTACAGTGTTGGCAGCATTTCCACACATTTAAAAAGGCCACAGTATGTTTGACTTTAAAAAAAAGAGAAAGCTTTTTGAAAGTGAATATCACAATAGTTGCAAATGAATTTGTTGGCAATCAAATAATTGTTTTAGCTCCTGAGACTTGTGTACATTGTCATTTGATAGTCAACACAAAAAACGAACCATTTGAAGATGTCACGTATACTCGGATACAAAGACATCATTAAGACTAATTCACTGCTATTTAAAACAGTATTTTACTTGCTCTAACAGTTTGTTAGCCTTAGATACGTTAATGACTGTGATGATAAATGTCAGTAATCCTTGTTTGGAGGATCTATTTGTCATCGTTTCCAATCAGTGCTGGCTGTTAGGAGAGGCAGGTTAAGTGCTGAAGGTTTACGGGGTACTTTGTTTCTCAGCGGTCCCTCAAAAATATTTGTTCTGCAAGTGATGGATGAATCATCACAGCTCAGATGTGCCAGCCCTGATCCATCACTAACAGTATATCCTGCATTAATGAGCTCCTTATCAGCATAAACCTACACTGCTGAGATACAGAGGCATTTGCTCTCTTAACCTGCACATGATTAGGTCTGGAAGATATGAGAGGATGTTGCGCTGTTCTTTGTCGACCAGTGTACAGCAAAGGTGTGACTCACTCCGCTTGCACCAGCAAACTGTGCTGTTGTTTGTACCATATCAATATAAAACTATCATTTTCACATAGCTTTTTTCACCTGATGACAAACTTGGGACTTATCTTGTTGGTTTTGCTTTTATTTTAGGGTGCTTCTTCGATTACATTACAAAATGACAGAAAGCTTTCACCATCATTAGATATAGAATATTTCATGCTTGATGAGTACCCACCCCAAAGTGTGCAGAGAGAAAAAGACAGACTAGGACTGGCGTATGCCATGGATGTGAAGAGATCCTCTTGAGGAGGCGGAGGGATGGAGTGAGGCAGAGGCACATTGAAGCAGATGCAGAGAAATGTGAGAGGGTGTCAGTGAGACTGGTGATGACGCGCTCATGGCTGCAGAGAGCTGGCGAGGCCGCGGCCCTGGCTCTGACTCACCTCATCCCCACGGGGCCTCCTGGTTGACGTCACTCAGCGTGCGCTGTGGCATTTCTCTGCTTCAACTTCTTTGTGAGCAGCAGCCACACTTGAGCCTTTCTCACATCTGAGAGACTCTGAAAAATGTGCATCCATCCATTAATCTATCCGTCTATATATCAAATATCTATCTATCTATATATCTGTCTGTCTGTCTCTCTGTCTAACTATCCATTTATCCAAAAATCTATCCATATATGTATGTATCTATCTATCTATCCATCTGTCTAACTATCCATCTATCTGTCTGACTATCTGACTACACGACCAGAGCTTTGTCTGTTGAGCTTTGTCTGGCTATCAGTGTCGAGCAATTGCGCAATTGTGACTCATTGCGCTTGAATCAAAAACAGAGTACACTCTGTACATTATGAATTCTAAGCTATAATTCTCACTATGTTACGGTAGCTGACAAAATCATTTTGTCCAACATCTTATGACAAAGCTGACTGTATTTTTCCTCCAAAGTTAGGTGTGGGATGTAGTAATTCAAAGTATAATGTAATGATGCAGATAACCCTATGTCCTGCGCGGTACATTTTTATCCATAACGGTGTAAATAATGGAGCAGTTGTTGCTCAGAACCTTCAGCTTCTGCAATCACCGCAGCATATACAGATGGTTTTTTGTATGCTTTTATTCCATGTAAATTGGCAGAGCAAGTGAAAAACACAAGGATATATACATGATGGATGTCTGCAAAGGCAAAAGGTGGAGGGCTTCCATTTTAATTCTACATTGTTTTCAGAGTAAATGTGCTTTAGGACAGTAGTAATATGACATGTTTGTTTTTTGCTATTTATTCTTTGTTTGTTGTTTTGTGGAACATTCCCATGTCTGGGCTTCAGGGAAATAAAGGGGGAAATCATTTATTGCTGTTGCTTCAACAAGTGCAAAATTACAAACATTCGCCATGGAAGACAACAGTATTTGTATCGGTTTCGGAAGGAACAGACAGATGATGTTGTCCTGCTGAAAACGTGTCATCGCAAGGACTTGGACAAACAATGTGTTTTGATTATTAAAGAAACAAACAAAGGACTTTCACCCAGGAGACTGGGCTTTCAACTTACTCCAATTTAAACCCTCCAGCGGCATTAGAGGACGGAAGAATCCGAGACGTAAGCGCACAAGAATCTTTTTGACCCATCCACCACGCCTGCCCAAAGCAAGCACAGGACTTTCGTCCAGGAGAGCGGTGTTCTGTCCATAGACTGTATACGAGAAGTGGACGTAGTTGATGTGTCATAACCAATCGGTTTGGACTGCGTAAGAGTGACGTAGAGACGGCTTTGATAGCGGTATCGACTTGTCAATCACAAGGTAGCCACGCCCTAAAGCATACCCTGCTTTATCGTCTAACCTACTCTAAATGGGATCATAAGTTACTGAAGAAACATCATGCTGTATTGAAGAAGACTTGAAACCATAAACTCATGTTCACAATGTTTGCCGATGTAATAAATCAAGTGACAAGTGGAGTCATTTTCTCATAGACTTCTACACAATTGGACTTTTTTTTGTAGCCAGAGGAGTCACCCCCTGCTGGCCATTAGAAAGAATGCAAGTTTAAGGCACTTTCGCATTGGCTTTACTTTTCAGAACCGGAGGTTGCTGCCTGGTGATGTCCCGTCTTTAGTGACATTAGTCACGTCACTCATGAGTCGCTATAGGCACATCACTTTTTTGTCACTCACTAGTCATGTGAGTCACTCATTAGTCAGTCAAGTTAACGTAAACCACGCTCTTTTCCTTAACCTAACTAAGTGGTTTTCTTGCCTAAAACTAACTTCCTGTGAAGACAGAAGTTTATTTTGAAAGGTCACTATGCATGTACCGAGCGTATGCTGATACGCCATCACTGACACGTGCAAAACTGACACTAAAGGGGTACCTAGTGCGTTGGTCTGCGATGCCAAGTGGCACTAACTAAGATGGGAGTGAGGCTGTGTTGAGTCATTTTAACCCAAACCAAAGTCTTCTTTCTAAACTTAACTAAGATGTTTTGCAGCCTAAACCTAAGCAAGTGTTTTTGTATGAATTCCCAATGTTAACCAGGTGTTTACTGCTTCCATAGTGTAGCTTCTCTGACAAAGAGTCAGTCTGCAACCAGTTGGGAATGAGAATGAGCTGGAAATATGAAGTGGGGCAAAAAGCATTGTAGCATTGTTAGTTGAGTTGCTCAGCCGAAAAAATTACCAAAAAGACAGAATAGATCACAGTCCTGTGTTAACAATCGTCACATCAAAATCCACAAGTTAACAGGGCTCATACAGATACGATAGCTAGAAGACTCCGAAGGTATCCATTAAAGACTGGAGTGAAGGTGTCCTGTGTTATTGAGTAATTTACACTTGCACAAACTCTATCATTTTAACCCCGGGGTGACTGTTCGACGTGTGACCTCCGTTTCACTGTCATTTGAGAGAGTGGTGCTTCTGTAAGAGCCAAATGGACGACTGCTGGGAATATTGCAGGCTTGTACCCAGACAGGCAATTTTCCCTACGGTGAGATAATGGCAGTAAGTGGGGGGTTGGTAAGATTTAGTCATATACTGTACACCTTCTTGGAGGGTGGTGATTTTATTCTGCTGCCACCATCCAATATATCGCCTCATTGGTGTTGATTACAGCGGTTCCTGGTTTCAAGGTTTTGCCATCTCACCTACAACCCAATTTGAAGGCAGTTGGGTTTTTGTTTTCTTCCACTGTTATTTTACCACCGTATAGGAAAAATGCCAGTTATTTTCCTTTCTCAGGACTGCTATGAAAGGAAACACATTTCGGTGGTACAGCTTGAACTAAATTTCAGAGATAACAATGTAAACTACAAATCCTCAACTTCCATTTTCAGTAGAGCCGGTTCAGAGAGAATATCATGATGATATTATGGATTCATGTCCTCATCCCATTCTCTACCTTTTGGGGATCATCATCAACATGGTTGATCATATTCCTACACATTGATGAAGATGAGTCCAATATGATGGATGCTATTTCATTTCTTGGTATATGTTTAAATAAAAGCATTTGAACATCGCCACAATCCTATTTTCTCCTCCTGAATAACGCAAACATGTTTTTGTTAAATGACCTATCCTTCAGTGATGAAGACATAACATGTGAGCTGCATCTGTATATATTATCTACGTAACAAAATCAGATATTTGCTTTTGCATCTGGTATTAATAAGCATTCACATTATCTCCATTCCCCTTGCATTGTGATCGAATCACAATATGGAAACAAACATGGCGCATAAAGGTCAAGTTGAGTGATGTGGGTGACTCTCAAAGGACAGCTATGACCTGCAAGGCGAGGGTCATCGGACAGCTGGCAAAAGTTACTGAAGATAAGAGAAGATAATATCCTTGAGAAACACACAAGTGTGATCAATTAAAAATAGTAATACATGATATACAAAGAAGACAATATAAAGAAGAAACATATGTAAAATATTGCTCATGCCTTCTGAGATTAAAACAAATCTATAAATACAGTGGCATTATAAATATGAGAAAATAAATCCTACAACCATAAAAAACAGTCATTTATAAAGCATGACTCATCCTGAGAAAAGGTCACTTAGGTCACTTAGGTCAAAGTGAAAGGGAGACGGCCTTAGTGAATGAATGATGGTGAATTTGAACCGTGCATCTTAAACGGAAACTTCTGCTCCACTGGAGAGACGAAAGAATGTCTGCAGATGAAAATATCAGATCTGTGTGGAGCGATCGATGATCCTTCCTCAAAACAATGCATGAAGGAAAAATAAATGCCATATTTACATCTAGTTTTCCACATGGTTTTGTATTGTTTTAGGTTTGACTAGCGCTCATTACATCATCTTTATGAAATCCCAACTCCTAATATTCAAGCAACAGCAGTGGATGGAAACGCGCATTCATTTGCATTTTCTTTTTCTGATTTGCCGGCAATTTTGTTAAATGTTGCACTGTATTTACATTCTATCACCACTGCACATTTGGAGACCCCTGTCGGTCACATGACCCTCATCTTGCACTCTATGACATGCAATAAGAGGGTCTCCCAAGGCAACGCTGCTGCAACTTATTGATCCAAAACTTTTGGACTGGTTAGACAGGGCAGCTTGAGATACCAGAGGGATGCATGTAAGATGACAGCCAAACTGTACATGTTGTATTCACACTTCGCTGAGATCCACACACAATGCAAGCCAGACCACATCTGAAAATAAATACCACTACATCCAGATGTGGTCTAGACGATCTGATTGAAATGTTTTCTGTTTCGTGCATTTACACTTTGCATTATTGTGTTACTTCGATAAGATATCCAGGTACTGATCACATGTTATACATATTTGCCATTTAGACTTCACCATCTCAGATATCAGGATTGTTTTTTACAGGACCCCCCCCCCCCCCCCCCACTTGGCTGTGGCAGGGTGTGCTATACAGTCCGACAGGTGCAAAAATATCATTGGCTGTCATAGAAGGAAAGGTGTTGTGTCTCCTTCAGCTCGAGACTCTCGAGTCAGCTCACTGACATCAGGTCACCCTGTAAACCACCTGACACAGCAAGAGGTGCTCTGATGATGGGTCAGACATAACGAAGACGCTGCAATCAGCTTAAGCTTCAGGATACACTAAACAGCTCTGGTTTATTTTTGGCAGCTTACTGGTGAGGAAAGGACTTGTAATGAATGTTTTCAACGTCACACACTTTAATCCCTTGAACTAAATTCCAAATTGATGTCAGCAAAATGCAGTAGTAGCCCCTGGCTGTGCACTATTGCGCTACTGTCCAACATGGCTGTCTTCTTTCACAGTTGGACCTTCTTCCTAAGAGACCTGCAGGCCCTGCGTCAATCACAAAAATTATTCAAATGGCTTTGACCTCAGTGTTTTTCAGTGACAAGTCTTTTTATAGCAGGCGGAGCAGCAGAGATGGGCGGGGAGTGAGAGTAGGAGGGAGGGGAGAAAAGATGTGGATAGAATGAGCTTTCTGTGGACACCTCAGTCTGTCCTCTAAACTCATACATTCTTCAGTCTGTCAGAGGGGGAGCCACAGGCTGACGCATGTCTCTCTCCTCGCAGACAGTTAATGGTCACAGTGCCACAAAAAGCTACACTCAGAGGTAGATGAATATCCAGAGGTAGTGCATAGTCATTCATTTTTGGGGGGAAGACAACATTGGGTTATTGCTTCATGCTTCATCTATTTGTTTCTTCTTTTTTTAAGTTGTCATGTTGTTTTCTTGTCTTTGTCTAGTTAGTTTTTAGTTCTACATGCTGCTGCTGTTCAGAATCCCAATATAATCCCCCAGTACAAAAATACACAATATCTATCAATAATTATAAATTCCAGACTTTGACCTCTTTTTCTTTCAATTAAAGGCTCAGTACACGCCTATAACTGAAGTACTACAAATGATCAAGTTTCAAAGGATCATACTTCACTCCAGAGCTTTTACAATGTCCTATAGGTATACATTTCACATCATCTTAAACCCCACATCTACAGAATATCCTGGAACCACCGAGCATTACATTCAATAATCCAAATGAGATTATCCCAACAAAAAATCACAGTCTCTGATTCTCTACATCTCATTTTAATGTGCAACAGTTTTGTATTAATATAATTAGGTTTGCAAATTATGATAACTTTTTAGTTAAACATTGATTGTTTAATCCATGAAAAAAATCCAAATCCAAGGTGATGACTTCAAAGGTCTTTTGAAGTCATCACCTTGGCCTTGCTTTACAATAGCCTATCCACATACAGCCCAAGAAATACATAAATGTTCAATAAAGACCAATTGTTGTTGTGTTTGTTAGACAGACTCTTTATGGCTGAAACAGACCGAAAGGAGGTCTATTTTGTATGTGGTAGAGACAAATGACAGTATTTCATTCTTTTGGTGTGCTTTTGTTTCTTATTGATCTCTTGATAATCATCTGTTTACCCAACATATAGAGCTGCAACTAACTATTATTTTCAATAATAACTAATCTGACCGTTATTTTCTTGATTAATAATTTGTACATATTGTCATCAAGATATTGCAAGACATGGCTGCAACAGTCTCCTAAAGCCCAAATTGATGTCTTCAAATAGCTTATCGAGTCTGATCAACAGTCAAAGACAAGAAAATATCTATTTACTGTTATACGACAAAGAAAAGCCAAACATTTTATCAGTTGAGAAGCTGGAATGTCAGGCACAGAATAAACAAAAAGTCGAATAAAGCACAGACACAAAACACAATATTCCAGTGAGATTCAATGTCAACACCTTATTTTCATTGGTATTTGTTCTTGTATTTAACGACTTTTGACTCAGTGGGTCTCAGTGGCATTTCTTGTTTCCAACAATCCTTTTCAAACCTGGCTTGGATTCCTGTTTTGGAGACACTTCTGCTGCCCATAACTCCTTCAGATGAGTGAGTAAATGCTTGGATTTCACATGTTCAGAGTGAAAACAAAACAATTCACAATATTATACCAATTCAATGCTCAAACACCAACATTTCACAAGAATAAAACACACATGCATTTCTACTGTATTATTAGTGTCCAATACCCTGTATTCAAAGGTGTGTCATGACAGTTGAAGGTCTTTTGAAATTGTCAATCAATATTAAATGATCATTGATGACGATGCGATAATGTGTAAGTAGCATTTTACTGCTGTTAAGGTGACGCATGTTAACTGCTGAATATGTTGTTGGGTAGTTCAATCTACATTAGTACAGTTTAAGCCAATTACAGTTTTGTATGTAAAATCTTAATTTTTACTTTTAAAACTAATGACTTAAGCCGTCAATTGTGGTGGAGTAAAAAGTACAATATTTCCCTCTGGGATGTAGTAAAGTAAAAGTATGAAGCTGCATGAAATATAAATACTACATGTAGCTCACATTTGTACATAATTACAGCACTTGACTGAATATGCTTAGTTACATTCCACCACAAGATTTTATTTATACATTTCATGACAGTGACAAACCTTGTTTACGAACATATCTATCTCTTCCTGTGCCTCCTGTTAGAGATCGGATGGTATGTTAAGACGATGATTAGCATGTATGATGCAAATGAAAAAGTGATAAAAAATGAATGAAATAAAAACGGCAAAAAGATACTCTTGGATTTTTCATTCATAATTGTTTAATGTCATCAGAGGCAATTATTGAGTCTGTGAATGATTGCGTCGTGAATCAAACACCCTGTGCTGACGTATACTGGGCGCGATCTAGCAAGATGGACTCATTCATTGTACCTCTGTGCTCCTAAAGCCTCATGTCCACTGCAAATCTCTAAAATTAAGAAAAGGTTTTCTGAGGCACTATTGTTTTTTAAGGCACTATTGTTCATCCTGTCTGCAGGTTTGTTCGCAGCAGTTTTGACGATGCTCACTGTGTCTGACTGCCGTTTCAGAGACGTGATTCAAAAGCAGTAGCTATTAGCTACCTGCTAGTCTATTTCTGGATTGATCAAGTCTACAACAGCAGCAATGTCTTACAGTATATTTACTGTTAACCGAGGTTACTGTTTCCATGGGGATTGAGCAATCGCAGTCGTAGATAACAATAATTTATAATCACTTATTTTCCTGTCTTATCATCTGCCCCTGCATCGAGAAACAAACATCAGTTTTAGTGTATTTTAGTGCGTTTATATGTCACCGTCCACCCTGACACTGGTTACACTGGACATACAATCGCCCTGCAACTGAGTCTGTCTCTTGCCTAAAAAAAAAAACTAAAAATAAAATGTACCTGTCGAAACAGTGGATTCGAAAAATTGGAGCTTTAACAAATATGAAGATATGATCCGTTTTCGTGCACTTATTCCTGAGACAATGTGTTACAAGTAAACACGGAATACCTGAAATGTAGTGTAGTAGAAGCATAAAGTTTGGAGATTGAAAAATTGGGAGCATTTTGATTGCCTCTCAACGGCTCTCAACATCGCAAAAGCAGCTTGCAACTAGCAATGCTAGCAGCGCTAACAGTGCAAACAATGAGAAGACAAAGCAGTGTTCGCCTGAGAGTGAACCGGAACGTGGCTGCTAAGCTTCCGTGACAAGTGGCGGCCATGAGCTAGTTAGTGGGGCCTCTACTCAGGAAAACATTACTCCCCTACATTTTTAAACATCAAATAGTTGTTTACTGCTGTAATACTGTTCAGAATATCAAGTTTAGCACCTTTACATTTTTATCTCCACCGATTTAGCATTTCATTATTTTTGATGTACAGTGTAATAAAAAGGATAAACATCGATGCAGCAGAACCAGAGATATCGTTTTTTAATCGTCTTTAGCTCCTACATTAGTTCCTTTGGAGATTCGGGTGTGTCATGCTAGGAGCGGCTAATGTAACCTCGAACCACTAGACACAAGCAGAGGTGAGGAGCGAGCTACAGAGGTCTCACTTCTTTTTAACTCCACATCCTCAGATTCTTCAGTCTCAAACCGACGCCGACTCGTTGAAATCAACGATATATTTAAGATGTTGCTGTTATGAGGCAACAACTTAACACGTTATTCTGAAATATTTCAATGACATCTGACATTCAAACATCCTTAGGTATTGTATGTGTGCCGAGTTTGTAGACGCTGAGTTAGTGTTCAGAAGATTGTACAACACGTACCCACACACACTCATATTAACTTTACAGCATTACATCCTGCATGGCGAGTAAAATAGTGGCAGTACATAACACCACGTAAAAATTGAGGATAAACCTTTCAGAACTTAAAAAAAGTGGTAATCTCTCCCATGTCTTTTTATTCTCATATGGATCCTTTACACATCAATGTGTAAACAGTGGGATCCAGTGAAGAGTTTAGTGAAATTAAAGAAGCAAAGTATCTAAAAGATGAAATGTCTCGACGTAGTCCACATCCACTGACGTCAGGAAGGAGGGACATTCAAACTCACATCATTTCATATCAGATGAAAACGTAATTTTAGACAGTTACATGTTACTTGCGCCATTTCGTTTCCAAGGTAACGAGAAGGGTATATTTAGAGTGCACTAAACTGAGACAGAAGAAAAAAGGTGTTAATAATCTTGATGGAGCAATAACAGTTTGTCACAGTCCAATAGTGACGATCAAAACACCTCAGCTGCTTACAGCCGATGGTAAGAGAACGCTGAAGAACAACCACCCGGCTCATTCAGCACCACTTCTGACACTTCATGCGTCATTCAGTATTTAGTGGCATTACTGATTCATATGGTACAGTAGAGGTTTCACTTGAGCGACTCATCAAGGGAGGTTCATGGGAAATACAGACGTCACTGAGAAAAGGTGTTTTTTTTTGTTTTATACGTTGAAATATTGAGCTGCAATAACAAACTTATATGCTGTCAAACATTGGCAATGCAAGAAAATCTCATTTATTAAAATAGCACACATAAATTAAAGTCATTCATCACTCAAATGCAGTGTCATCATTACAGTGCTGTACCAAACAAGAGGTGCTTGTGTTGTAAAATTTGGGGGAGAAATAAAAAAAAGCAGAAGGCCAACAACACAAAGTTCACATATTTTTACTTGGGTAAAAGTTTTTACTTCAAACTTTAACCAGCTATCACACAAGCTCTTATTAGGATTTTCGGTCTGGCAAAAAGAGAGAAAGACAGACTGGTACCATTATATATATATATATATATATATATATATATATATATATATATATATATATATATATATATATATATATATACACACATATAGCAGCCTTTAGTCTGCTGCAGGAATGAGTTCTAAAAAATGAGTAAGCATCTTTTGTACTTCTTTTGTTCCCAATCCCAATTTGGAAAGTCCAGTTTTCTATGCACAAGAGTCTTTGTCGCTACTAACTGCTATAGACATTTGCGACACGCGGTGCCGACAATCATTTTTTTCACCTGCATGATGAAAACATTAATCTGAGCACCAGTGTGGAAATCCATTCTCTCTCTTACCCAGAGTTCACCCATCACTGTGCAGTGCCCGAACCAACCACTGATGCAGTGTCAAGGACGACCACCCTCACTGGCTTCCCACCAGTCCGATTGTGTTCGTTGGGTCAAGTTAGTGAGGTTCTCTGAGTACCCATGTGCAGAAAGAAATCCTACTTTTACAGCCAAGAAGAAAAAAAAGAAATATAGCATCTGAAGAAGAAATTATAAAGTGGAGAGCTAATGTGTAACTGCATCTACACCCTTCACCTAACTTGCTTTGAGTATCAATTTTAAAAAAGTTACTCTGGATGTAAAAAAGCTCAAAAGATTTGATGAAAAAAAAGACAATTTCTGTTCTCTCATAATTGTCGTCACATAATTAACGTCGGAGTGCTGCCCTCAGTTTAGCGGAGCGTCCTCGAGGATTCTCCTTTACGTCGTCCTTTTCTGGTGTGATCACCTTTCTTCGCAGAGGAAGCCAATCAACACTTCCGCCATCTCTTTTTTCATCCAGCAGCTTTCCCTTCCCAGCGCCTTGCTTCCTCGGGCTGAAGTGATACTGATCTAGATTAGACAAGTCATCTCCCTGGAGGAAACGTTTTACCAGTCTGTCTTCTAGCGAATGAAAGGTGATCACGCAGAGACGTCCTCCAGGCCTCAGTAGCGACCGGGCAGCACGCAGCCCTGCATGTAGTTCGTTCAGCTCATCGTTCACAAAGATACGCAGAGCTTGGAAGGTCTTAGTGGCCACGTGTGCAGGTCTTTGGAGTCGGTCTTTACGTGCATAGAGAACCGCTGCAGGAAATGATCCTAGAGACAAAGAGATGGGCAGAGTGAGTGGGTCTAAACAGAACTAGAATACCTGCCTCAACCAGTCATGTTGCAGTTCATTCATGTCTGTCCAAAATGTAATCGCTTCATCATTTTATCATATTTGACATTTGTGTAAAATTGTCATAATTAACATTTGAAATCTTGAGTTATGGCCAAAAATATGTTTTGTGACCTTTGACCGCTAAATTCTAATCAGTTCAACCTTGAATGCAAGTGGACGCTTATGACAAATGTGAAAACATTCACTCGGAGGCGTGAATCCTGCGATACCGCATCCATGAGAATGAACCAGACAGACGGACAACGAGACGGCTTTCCAAAACAGCTGTCGCCAGCGTGGAAACAATAAAAAAAATTTGAAAAATGTGTAAGAGGCTTAAAATATTTACAACTTTAAAAAAATGTAAAATGAGACCCAAACAAGAAGACTGAAGGATACCAAGAGGGGCAGATGAATACAACGAGATGAGTGTGGTCATTAAGGCTACAACGATAAGTTGATAAGTGAACAGAAGGTTAAATACATTTTTAAAACAAATAATCATTTTAGTTATTTTGCAAGTTCATTTGAATGGAGCAGGATGTCATTTGCTTCCAGACACAAATTAATTTGTCTTTCTCACTTTGCACAATTCAATCAGATTTAACTCAATCATACAAATTGGCAAAACTCTCCAATTTCCGACTCCAAGAGCTCTATTTATGTTATTTTCTGCCCCGCGTGCTTTCACCTCCACCATGGGAAAGGGCTGCCCCCTCTCGGTCGATTAGTCGACTAATTGGTAATTTTAGTCTTCGTCGCCAAAGAGTACTTTCGTCAATTTAGTAATTTTCATGCTGAATGACATATTTCCAAGAAAGGTATTAACACAAGCTTTAAAGTGATGCTTTTGTGCGAGTCCTTGTTCGTAACTCAGTTTTACACATCTATCAATTAAATCAAGTAATCAGTTCGACACAATCATGTGAGTGTTCGTCGACACTAAGAATTTCTTTGGTCGAGGACAGTCCTACAATGGGTTTGATCTCCAGTCCGACTACACCCTCAAAAATTCATCCACCACAACAACTAGAATGACATGTGGAGAGGTTGTTAGCGTTCATAACCAGTTTCAGACTATCAATTCGTGTTTTGGGGTTTTTTTGTATCATGATTATGTGTAACACTTTTCATAACTCTCACCATAACCTCGGTCTTTCCCTAACCTTCACCACGCAAAGTTTTCTACAACATCAGAAGGACAATGTCATCCAATACGTAAACCAAATGCAATAAAGAATGCACAGGGACAAGAAGAAAACACTGAAAAAGCTCAAGAGGTTCAACTCTGAAGGTCCATCTACAAAACAAGACACGCTACTGTGAGTTCAGCAATATATAAGTTTTGGACGGATAAGAGAGACCATCTGAAGGAGGAGTGAAGGAGGCCTTATGCGTCAAACTTAAACAACCTTCCATGAACACAGCGGGGGACTGCCACACCACTCATCAGCTACCGCATCACCAATCCATACCTCCACTCTTGTAACTCTGACTCATGTGACCTAACCACTTATATATGACCGTAACATCCAACAGGCTCCAACAGGTGTTATCAGTGTGTGAACAACACAAAAGAGGTACAGAACTCGAGATCTCTCCACCAGTCAGCGGATCAAAAGACGCTCCTGATTATGAAAACATACAACTGTCTTGGTACTAGTTACTGTGATATTTTGTAATTGACTGATAATCATCAGACGTACGTAGCCGAGGAGTCATTAAATCAAGAAAATATAACGCAAAAAAGAGATTAATTGACGTAGCACAAAACATAGCTTCTTGGAAAATACATGCAAGCCAATGTCAGCAGTGGGGAGAGAGACTGTCCGAGCAGCAGGTCCTTCAGAGGCTCAATGCGGAGCAGATGGAGGGTGGAGGTGGTGTTGATATGGCGGATGTGTGCCTACAGTACCGATGTAAATGCAGCCAAAAACCTCTCATGATCTCTCCAGTTCAAGTTAATTCTTACTGAGCATAAGACATTAGATGACAATGCCATGATTTATGTTTAAAAATACCAAAATATTGTGTTTTCTGTAGTTACCGCCATCTGACCGGTGCACTCCGTATTGCGTTCGGTAAAATAAAAAGTGATTTAAGTTTCTCTCCTTCACCAAAACCTCTCTACTACTGAACAATGTGCACCTGCCTTTTAGAGGCGGCAATGTTTCCATACTAATCTTTTCATATCTCATCCAGTTATTTGAGCGATCCTCAAAATGCATGCGCAATTAAGAGAAAGGCATTACTAACTGCAGACATGCAGAGAGGAAAACTGCACTGAAAGACTTATGCACCCTTTTGATGAACAGCATACAGGGTGCAGAATGCATGAGGATTTCGGCATCAAAAGGTCAATAAAGGTACAACATATGCGATTGGGAGCATTTCGATTGCCTCTCAACATGGCGAAGACGAGCCGGCGGCTCATTGTTAACATTGCTATTCGCGCTTATAGTGCAAACCAAGGAGGGTGGGTCCTACGCTGTCAGTTGGGATGGCGTTGTCAGCTGTACTTCATCAACAAAGCAAGGAGAAGCTTGGATAACAACACACACACAAAGGGAGAGCGAGTTAATTCTCTGCTCAGACAGACATTACTCCACCATGTCTTTACGTAGCAAATAGCCGTTTGCTGCTAATGTTAAACTTAGGTCATTTAAAAAGGTTAGGGCTATTACTCTAACTGAAACTGTTAAAAAAAATTGCTGCACATGGGAAAACATTAGCTTTATGTCAATACATGAGACAAGTTGATCCCACCTTGACCAACTCATAACCCCCACACAGAAGACAAGTGAACAATTAGATACTCATATAGACCCGAAGAGAAACTGCAATAAACAGAGAAGTGAGTGATGTGGCATTTCTCTCCTCCTGCACTAAACAGCCCAAGGTGTGACTCACACTGCAATCAATACAAGGACCAGCCCTGGTCTCGCCTCACCAAGCCATGAGCTCTCTGTCCTACAGACAGATCCATGGAAAAAAGAAGAGATTAAGATGTGTACATAAAGAGGAGATCAGGTAGGAAACAGCACTGTGAATGTACTCTACCTTTGTGTTATGTCTCGTCTTAAATTCCTATATTTGATGTTTGTAGTGCGCACTAACAAAGGCAAGAGCACAACTACATTCCACAATAAGATATAAGACAAGTTGAAATGTTGAAATGAAAAACGTGGGGATGTTATGACCACTTGCATTGCTAGCTCAAAATGCTGTCGCTGGAGCTGGTGAGCAAACTGGTAACATGTCATCTAACTGGGAATATGCTGGCACTAGCCAGCCACTACTAGCCCACTAAGCTTGTTAACTTCTAGTTAACAAGCAAGCAGCTCGGTAGTTAATCATGAAATAATGTAACTTTATTCAAAATAAGTATTTGTACCATTGACTCCTGCCTCATGAATGACCGCAAAACATGCCTCGATGTGCACTTAACACATTTTTTAAAAAAATAAGAGGATAAGAAAACTGTCCCAAACTACAAATCAGCTTAGAGCCGATATTCATTTATTGAAGATATATTCGTATGTTGTGCAACTTAGTCCATGTGACCACATTTATATTCATCAAACATTTAAGACTGGAATCTTGGGCCCGAAAGGGAGGCGACCGGGAGGCATCCTGATGCCGGAGCCAATCACCTCATCGGTTATCGCTTTCGAGGTTCTCCGGGCATGTCCAACTGGTAAAACACCCCGGGGTAGACCCAGAACACACTGGAGAGACGATAGATCTTGTCTGGCCTTTGAACATTTTGGTGACAGGAAGAGCTGCAAAATGTTGCTGGGGAGAGGAACGTCTGGAATACCCTGCTGCCCCCAAGGCCTGGTCCTGGATAAGCCGAAGAGAATGGATGGATGGATGGATGTGAAGTGTTTCGACAGCAAAAGGCAGGATGCTTTTGTTGCCATCTTGCAGAACTCTGCAACAGGTTGTGTTTTTCTTAATGCATTTTAAATTGGCAGTGAAAGCTGATGTGCTAATGTTGAATTAATTCAAGTAGATCACTGCACCCGATTTAATGTTGTTGCTCTGGGTCGAAATTAAAGTTACACAGCTTGTTGGCATCTCTAAATCAATGCATCATGTCCGACCCACTGGCTATTTTCTCTCTCACTCTCACTCTCTCTCACACACACACAAACACACACACACACACACACACACGCGCACACACGCACGCACGCACGCACGCACGCACGCACACACGCGGTGATTATGCCATTTATTGGGTTGTTGTGTTGAATACATTTGGTGCTGTAACGTAGCTAAATGTAGCTCACTTGACTCCTGCCGTCAGCATTCAGCAAAGTAAACAAATGTTCCTTTCAGTCACATGCTGGGTAGAATTCAGCAAAGCTGCTCTGCTTTCCATTCCAGGCTCTTTAGGCACCTTCACAACCACAGTTAATGGCTGTGGGATCTTTCTGTTACCTTCAAAGCTGGATGACATGCGGTTGTGTCTCCATGGCTGCCTCTTGCCATGTTGATGTGTTTTTTATGCTACATTTTTAGGTCACACATGACTTTCGTGGACAAAAGCCGGTAGCGGATTATTCACGATACCTTTTTTAGAGATACGTCTTTTGGAGAGAGATCATCTGAAACGGGTCAGATATGACTTGTTAGCTGTTCTTGGGACGGCAAAGTTTTAGCCCACATTTTCGTACACTCTCGCAAAAATGATGTGTTGAAGGATTTTTCATTAAGTGGAGAATAACTTTTCTGAAAAAAAGAACTCAAACAAACAGCTTTGGCCCCAGGTGTGCATACAACTTCAAAGCCCTGTTCATTCACAGCCATGCTCCTTTAACGACCAAATGCTGTACGACGAGGTCACCCAGTCATTGCTGACGCAAACAATTAATGCAGACAACAAAAATGTACGTAAAAATGTCACACGTTCTTTGCTGCACTTTTTGTTATTTTAATCTAGAAAATTCAGCATTAACTGCTGTGGAATGTGTAAGACAAGCTAAAGTGCAAAATAATTTTTTTTTTTTTTAAAGCCACCAGATCCTCCTACCCTCGTCATTTCTGCTGTGACTTTAAATTTTTCCTGTCAGCATCAACGTCACAATTGTTCACAGAGCCCCCCTGGAACTCTTAAATCAAAAGCTCTTGGATTGTTTGAAATACACATTGGTGGTGACTCGCTTTGCTCTTCAAGAAAGATCAAACAGCTGCTCTTACTCATACCTGTTCTCCCACGGTGACACTGCTCTGCATACTGCTCTGTGCAATAACTACTGAAAAGACATCTCACTCGCTCAGCCGCTGAGACACACAGTGTCATCGGTGAAGACAAACAATGTAATCCCGGCTTTATGCATGAGGGTGTCATGTGTGTGTGCATATTTGTGAGCAGAGAAACAGGGAAAAAGAACATAAAAAGCAATGTGGAAAGAGAGAGCGAGAGAGAGAGCGAGAGAGCGAGAGCGAGAGAGCGAGAGCGAGAGAGCGAGAGCGAGAGAGCGAGAGAGAGAGAGAGGGGTGTTTGCTTTCAATGCATTCTGTTGCAGCCACCTCCAGCTCTGTTTTTGTCTCAGCTCCCTCAAAGGAAGACGTGGAAGAAAGGCACCCAAAACAGAGGCGGGAGAGAGGATACTGACTACGGTCACAGTCCACATCATTTTCTGAGACAAATTTTCCCTCGTAGCCTCCAGAATGCTGCGGGGGAATTAGTCAGGATAGTGTGTAGCTACCTGCCACCACGCTGGCCAGCTGCTGTGTCTGGGTGATGGGGTTGACACGGCGTGCCTTCACAATGGCTGAAGCTATTTTCCTGGCGTGTCTTTCTTCCCCATATGCAGTGAGGATGGACGCAAGAGCCTGTTGATCTAAGGTAGCCACAACGTCAGCAGCACAGGGCATGTCGGGGTACCTACGCACAAAGAGAAGCCCAATTAAGCTGCTTGACGTCACGTCCTTGACAGTGGTGAATTGTGACAACTCGGAGATACAGCTGAAAACCTTTATGGCTGGCAGTTATGAATAGAATGATTGTGAGGGAATGAAAAGAAAAATGCAGCTTGTGCAATAGCTTAACTATAGCGTTAACGTTTAATGTTCACACACTACGACACAAACCCAATCATGCTTAAAATTAACAAAAAAACTAATTCTGCCTTTGCTACTAAGAAAGGACAGCTTTTCACTTATTCAAATTTAAGAAAGAAGTCGTTATTGGTAGCCCATTTTTGCTTCGCCTTTTTTATTAGCTGCACTTCAACATTACTGCTCCAATGAGTACTGAAGCAATTTCAAGGCACCAATAACTGTAATTATCCAGCACCTCCCAGCACTATTTATTAGGAAATTGAGTCAAGTGTTTTTTTTAATATGCAGTTTTGTTAATGGAGCAGTGTTGTTGATCAAATTTAGATCCATCAGCCAGACACACCTACTGTGTCTTACCTCTCTCCATCCATTCTCATGTCCAAGGGCCCGTCCTTACTGAGGGAGAAGCCTCTCTGCGCCTCATCCATCTGCATGGAGGAGCAGCCAGCATCCAACAGGACAGCATCAATGCTGCCGGGCTTAATGTTCATGTCGGCCAGCAGGGCTTCAAGCTCGCTGAATCGGCCAAGCAATGGTTTCACACGACCGCTGGAGAAAGGATTAGGGAACGTAATGGCGTTATTGGACGTTTGTATATCAATGCACATGGCTGATGTTTAAATGGATTAGCAAAAAAGAAAATGCTACTTTATTTCAGTGACATCCAGTGTTTTCAAAAGGATGGTAGTATTTCATTGTTATTCAGCTCATTGGCACGGTGAAAGGCAAGGTACGAAACTAGTAATAAAAAGACAATATGAGAGAAACACATTATTTTATTGTGTGTGTGAGTGAAAGATGATTGCCTTTCTGTTGATGTTTTTAGGGAATCAGTTTCAGTTGGATAATAGACATTTTAATACAATGAACTGGTGCTTCATAAACACACAGCAGAGAAAAAAAACACCAACATTCAGCATCCATCAAGTCACGGTAATATTAAGCATTTTAAGCAGACGTGTTCATGGGAAGACCACATGAGATATTTGATTCAATGAAAACCCACAACAGCTCAAGTAACTTTGCAGTCAACCTTTTAAAACTGAATCAGGTGTTTCCTTGGAAGCCCACTAACAGACTTTGCTCGCCTATTCAGATCCTTCTTGTCACCGACAGAGCAAGACACTGTGTACACAGTCACTTCCACATGCACGAGTGGTGAGGTGCTCCAGCCACAGTCATGCATTTTTCATATGACCTTTTAACATTGTGTGAACAAAGACGATGGCGGAGGCGAACAACAGGAGCTATCATCTATACATTAGGAGCAAAGGGTCTTCTTCAGCCTTCTGCACCCGTTGATTTTAGTGAAGTTATGGCAGATAAAAATATCAGATTGTCATTTCCAAATCAGTCGTTTTGTACATCACAGAGCCAACAGCAAAAACTAAGCATCTCAAGTTGACTACAGCCTCCTAGCACTCAGTACAATGTGAAATCAGTGTGAAGTCAACACGAATCGGCTTTCAAGGCTAAAGTAATATGTTTTAGACCTCAATTATGGGACCTAAACACAGGGGATTTCAGCTCTAGCTGTGAGGATCCCTCCACATGTCTTATGAAATACTACCGCTGCTAGTGGTGTCCTGTGTCATTCATTCACTCATTTAATGGCATGCAATTAAGCTTGCCTAATGTTAAATAAGCTTTTCCCTCAAATTTAGTAAACTTCGCACAACTAAGTCATGGTTCTGTTTACGTTCTACGGACTGTGTTCATGACGGACATGTTTAAATGAACGGTAGAGAGCGGTAACATTAGGGGTAACAACATTGAACTGTCAAAAAATGGTTTTCAGAACCATCAATCAGAATATAATGACGTTTAACTTCAAGCCTTGTCAACATGTATTACAATTATCATGACATAATTCAAATAAAAAACAAAGCATTGCAGAACAATAGGCCTGGTGTGAACATTCATTTATGAAAACTAAATATGAACCGCGCTGGGATTATCAGTATTGTAACAGATCACACAAACTAAAGAGCACACTGACTATGGCTCTACCACTCTAATTGAAATATTTAGATAACTCAAAGCCTTGCTGTTAATCATTCCTGCGTCTGCTTCCAGACCGTGGTCGAGAAGCACAGGGGAGACTTTGCTACGCGACTCGTACAACAATGTAACATGTAAACATGTGGGTTGCCCTTAAACCCGCCCCCTTGGCCAACTTCACACAGTAGTGTGGTCAAAGGTTTGCGTGGCGAGGCATTTTTAAAGTTGTTTTTTAATCATCTACACCTACTCTCATATGTCACATGGAGCGTAGGGCAGCGTCTGTGCAAGTGAAGCCCAGGGGGCAACAGTGTTTTCACCCCTCTGGTTGGTTAGATGGTAAAAATGTATCCTTTCATAGCAGCTTTTGCCATTTCAAAATTACATTCTATGAAATCGTGATCCATTAATCGCTCAGCCCTAGTGTGCCGCACTTCCCCAAGATCAATTTGAGAGGTTCTCTTACGCTCAAAATAACAGTTCACCCCCTGTCAGGGTAACAGTCGCTATAAGATAGAGCGGCTTCATAGCTGTTAGCCTTTGTTAGTGTGACTCCATCTATTTCTTGAAAACACACACTTAAGTTGCTGCCACTGGTGTTCTCTGAAGTCCATCTAGGGAGGATGTTTGTCCCCCGTCTGTGCAATCAATGCAATTTTGAATGTGCTTTGTCATCAATTATTTTGCTGATATTTGTCAAACACTGAAGATGACTTTCCGCTCTCTACTCTGCAGGAGCTCCCATCATTTCCAAAGGTATGACTCAGACAAAGTTATATATCTCCAATACAGAAACGACGAGAGCGACGGCAGTGTTTGTCCATCACCAACACAAGATTCAATCCAAGAGTATGAATCTAAAATGCAGAAAATAGAGACGCGGTATCTCAATTGAACCTCAATGATACTACCGGCAATATTGCCGTGTATATATATATATATTGCCGACATCTTCGGACAGTAGAAGCCACACGTCTTGCAAAATGTTCTAGTTGACTTTACCTATTGGAGACATCAGAGAAAGAACTCAGATAAAACATGTTGTTGACACAGTTTTCCTTTGGGGACATAATTTGAAGTTGAAAAAAGTAATACATCGCAATATATGTTATCACAAGACTCAGAATATCGCAGTATGGTGATAATATCGTATCGTGACCCAAGTATCGCGATAATATCGTATCGCGAGATCTCTGGCGATTCCCACCCCTAATTGATACCAGTAAGCAGCATCGGTATAAATACAGGTATAGACAACCTTCCCTTTTGAAAAACATTTATTTTCCCAATTATTTTTGATATTTGCCCCTTTTATGTAGACAACAATGACTCCACCTTTCTCATGATTGACGAGGGGCATGCAAGGAAAGAACACAAATTGGCAGGTCCTCTATTTCAAAACCCACTGAAGACAAAATGGCAAGGGAGCATCTCACCCACGCTGCAAGGGCCTTCCTTTGCTTTTCTGTTCTTCACCATCCTGCAACGTGATTGATTTGTTGAAAAATCTATAGTAAAGGCTTTGTTGTTCTCTCCCATCAACTGCGCGAGCCTTTTCCTTTACTTCCTCCTCACTAACACTACCTATTTTTTTTGGTCTTTTTGGTGACAGATTACAAACTTTTTATTTCATTCGTTTTCAAAAACTTTGTGGGTTCTTTTCTTTTCAAGCATTTTTACTGGAGGTCAAGCTGTGCGGATGATTATCTTGTTACCTCGAGGCTAGTTGCTAACATACAGCAACTGGCATACAATGAATTTATCAAAGCCTTGTTTTTCTTTTTTTGGGGGGGGGGGTTTGTTATCGGAAAACAGCTCCGTCCCACTGCTAAATGATGAGACAGAACAGAGTTGTAAATGAAAACAAAAGAAATGCAACTTTAAAGAAACTGTAAAGGGACTTTACGGTGGGGGCAAAAAAAGGTTAACGTGAAAATCATGTGATTCGTACCCTCTACATTTCTGGATTGGTTTACAAATGTCTAAAATCTATGTTTGTGTGTTAATTACTGTAAGTTGACAGATTCTTAATCAAATCATGTCATTTCTCAGATGACAAAAATATGAACAGTAATGATTTACTTAAATCTGAATGATTACAAATATTGAAGAGCAGTAAGTTTAGTCAGTTCAAGTCAATTTCCAAATATCAATAAATTGTTGGTTTCACAGATGCTGAAATCAAGCGGGTCATTTGACCACATTTAACGCGGATCCCAATTGTAATTATGCTGTCCACTGATAGAGGGTGCTCCCTTGAAATACAACGCCTGTAGTCAAGCAACTGCTTGCAGAAGGTCTTGACTTGGTCTAGCCAGGCCTCTTCCTCAACAACACGCAACGAAGAGACATGAACGGCCAAAAGAGAAAACTGGACCAACACCATATCTTCCACGCAAAATAGGAAACAGAAAGGGCAAACCTTTGTGTTAAATGTGCCTGGAAACAAAATTAGCCACGAAGGATTTCAACTTGAGACGTCACCACAACATTATGCACACACTCAAATATGTAGACCAGAGCTGCCAGGGAAAGCTGCTTGAGAGGGGGACCTATCAATTGCGTACCCTTCTTACAATAACTTTATAACACAAAACAAAATAAAAAAACACAACTAGGTCTATAACAGGTACAAAACCATGGCACAATTTGTGACACAAAAACAATTAGTAAACCTAATAATTGTACATTTACACATTTACACTGCCAAAAGGCTGCGAGCAAGCAGCATAACTGCGTCTCCAGAACTTGTGTCCAAGAGAAGAGCTGCGTCTGGAAGTTTTTTTGGTTTGAAAAAAAATGGGACACAGCCACCATTGTTGCCATCGCCTCAGCACAAAACGTGATGGAATACAGAGAGTTTGACCATGGTCATCTGATTCGAGGCCATAAAACAGCAAAGCCAAAGTGTCTAACATCGCTTGGAGAGGCATTTGCCCAAGGCACTGCACATGGTCCCGCTACAGTCGAGAAAGACGGGTTCAGAGCAACGAATAAAACACTGGATTCAAGGTATGTTTTGCCGGGCCCAAAATACTTCAGCCAAACTGCTATCCCAACATAATACCAGCTACATCGCAAACTGTTATCCCAACATAATACCAGCTACATCGCAAACTGCTATCCCAACATAATACCAGCTACATCGCAAACTGCTATCCCAACATAATACCAGCTACATCGCAAACTGCTGTCCCAACATAATACCAGCTACATCGCAAACTGCTATCCCAACATAATACCAGCTGCATCGACGTAGTCGCCCACTGACCTGTTGTCAGTTTATAGTGTTCATACAACTAACTGAAAAGATTTTGGTTTTAAGAGAATTATTCCTGACCGCAGAATAAGCCACCATAAACCTACATAAAGGCCCAGTCATGCAACAAATAGAAAACATATGACTGTGATATGCCATGAAACCGCTAGAATCTTACCTTTGCGAACTAAAGTCAGACCTCTTTCAAGCAAAGCGCAATGAGAGGGGAATTCCATTTTGGAGACGACTACCCGCGTCTCGCTTTCCACTCCAGGGATTTAGCAATCTCAATGGCCAGCATGTTTGGCAGCACTTACACCTGCGAGAGCAGTTTCCTCAACAATGAAGCACATAAAAGCAAAAGAGGGAAACCGGCTGACAGCCTTCCAGCTCATGCAGATTGGATGCACAAATATTGACATTCAGTCTATTGCACAGCAGCAGGAGAGGCCAGAAGTACCTCATTGAGACAGAACTTTATACTGATCCACCTGTGGGTGATTCTGTGGCCCCCTCCATGATCAAAGCCCATCCCTGACCTGCAGTGGATCTGCATGAATGGCCAGGGGGAGAGAAGAGTGACTGTTGCGTTAGGGAAGAGAAATATTGAGAGCTGGTCTATGTAGAGTACCTTCTCTGTGTAACTGCTGACACATTTTTGCGGTGCTTTTGTGCGCAGCGCCAACCAGCATACTGCAAAAGAGGGTTGAGGGGAGCAACTTGGGCAAGAGCTTCAGACTGAGTGGGACCGCACAGCTTTATCTGAAGGCAGGTATGGGAGGAGTTTATGCGTTATGTGTCCAAGTGTTAAACTACTCTACGTTATGAAGCAGTGTTCTCAACCCTGCCCAGTTTATATGCATGAATGGGAAAAGGTGAAAATAAGTAAGCTGATCCAACTCAGCATTCTAATACAAAAGAGATCCGTCTTTCTATTAAAGTTCTATAAATCGTTTTAAATACAATTATGAATGCTTAAAAATAAAAACAACAATTTGAAGGCCATATATATATATATATATAAAAGGATATAAAAATATGCAAAACAGTTATATAACATTTCTAAATTATTAACTTCTTTATGTGGCTTAGACAGTGTTGGAGATATAAATGCCTTACGTAAGGTCTTGTATTATTAAAGAGGACAAGTTTCAGTGGTGTATGTGCTGTGGTTCAAGTGTGGGCTCATAATTGCTTCAGTGACCTGAGCTATTTTTAGTTGTAGCACCCCACAACATTGACATCATGCAAGTTTTTGTTATTCTGGCATCCCACAGGATCAACCTATCACTGAATATGATCTTCCCGAAACTCACACAGAGACAGTCCAAAGCTTCCAAGATTGAATCAAGGGATATGTGAAATGCCAGTGACAAAGATAAAGAGCCAGAGCTGATGATACTAGTCGATGGTGGATCCAATGACCAAAAATAAATGTCGGTAAATAACCATTTACTCTGTAGCATCCTTTTTTAGCGAAGAACCCATCGGTAAAACTAAACGTTACAAGTTTAAATAAAGTCAAACTGACTTTGAATTCTCCGCATATTTGTTTTTTTTACTGTTCAATGTTTTGGTTTACAACCAACTACTGGAAAAACAAAACATTTCAACTTGCAGGGGCGCATCTTTGCATCAGGCTGCATTGCCCCATGCAAATTTGAGTTTAATTTTGTCTTCACGTACATTCCACTCACAATTGCACCTGGCCATCCACTTAACAGATACTACAAGGTTTAAAAGCTACAAAATTACAGGGAGGCATACGTCAGAAAGAAATCAATAATCCATTCCAATCCGAAATATTGATCTGATGTATTACATTATAATATCTACACTAAAGAGGATTTTCTTTTATCAAACAAGTTTTAAAAATTGTATCTAAACAAATTGGAAAAGTATAGTAGAATAGGGTATAATGTATCTTTATTCTCAAACTTTAATTTCCACGATCAATAAAAAAAAACATCAAGCTCAATTAATACATTGTTTACTTTGCATAAAGCATTTGGCTACACTTTATGTCCTCCCTTCACTAAATATGTCCTTGCGTTAACTTGGTCTTGTCCATCTGGAAGGAGAGCACATTCACAGGTCAATTCACAAAGAATAGGTTGTGGCCGCTGATTCCGTAAAACCGCGATCTGCCTCATGGTCCAATTCAAGAATGATATCGCACTTATTATATTACAGCGCGAACGCATCCATACAGTTTTGCAGCGGAGTGCAATTTTTCACTTTTCTGCATCGGATTGCAATTATCCATGTGGCAAAGTATAAATGTTCCCTCTGTGCAAAGATCACAGCAGGCCGAACAATGGCAGAGAGAAAAATAAACCGCAGTCACACTACGCGACTCCGGTCATGCGATGCATTCAGTGAGCGCCAGGCAGAGAGCCACTTAAAAGATGGCCGAGTAGTACTTGCTGTCTTACTTACTTTTGAAGCAGAAAGCACAGCTGTACCTCGTCCACTGTGAGCTGTCAAAGCAACAGGTATCACTAGAAACTGAGCGTTGTGTTTTTAAAAATGAATATTCTAAGTTCATTTTTGGCTAATTTAAACAGCCCTAAGACACTCACCAGCTCTTTGAAGACTAATAATTTCACAGTTTACGGCATGTGGCTATTATGGCGGATCTTTAAGAATTGTACTGTTTTTGCAATGAAAAGGTGCCAATTTTGCACCAAATGAATGCACATTACCATACTTAAATATGGGCAAATAGCACAGGAGCACTGAGAAGCTATTTGCTTAGCAGTGCATTTAGGGCTGCATTTCATCCTTTGTGGGTGCTTTCGCCCTTCAGTTTGGACCTCAGGAACCTTCACAGCAGACTGTTTGAGTGCATTCTTGTTCAGCACGATGCTGCCATCTCACAAATCAAGCCTGAAATATTCCCCTGTGTTGACCCGCTCAGTTCCTTTACCTGCAAAAAGCCAAAACAATCAGATTGATTGTTTTCAGCAGGGGAGCAGTGATGAAAATATCTACAGTCCACAGAAGAAGAAAGGCAGAAAGAGTCAACGAACACAAGACAAACACACACAAATCATGTTTTGTTCAAAATTTCAATTTGTGCTACTTCAGCTGACCGAATGCATGTTATAAAAATTGTGAATTTTGTGATTTATTGGCTGTTCTCTTGTTAGTGGCCTTGCCATCGTCTCCTTGAAATGTCTATTTCTATTGTGAAGAAAAACAAGCAAATCTTTCTTGGAACATGCCCATCTTTGAATTCTACCTTCATTGCGATATCAACTACACACCTGTAAAGATTTGTGACTGCATCTCGAACACTTGCGATGCTGTCACGATGAAAAAAATCTGTCCACGGACAGACAGACAGAAAAATAACCAACTGGCAAAGTTCTTAAAACCGCCTCTGTGGTAGTTCTTGATACAGCAGGTGTCTCCAGGATCACATTTTGCCATGATGACTCTACCATAGACTCACACGGTGAAAACAATACCAGCCCCGCTGTCTAACAATTAAGCCACATGAATTTCTCGTTTTGTGTGGTTTTTTTCACCTTCTTTTATTCAGGTGGGAGAGCGATGCTCTCTTATCCAGGAAGACCCCGATCACTTCAACACAGATTCCGCAATACTGCCATAAAGAAGATGCGCCATCACGCCGGCTTTAGCTTTTTCACACTGAACCAAACTACGGCTGCATAACGCTGCTCCGTTGTGTGATTTCGAGATAGCATGCCGGCATTATGGGAGCACAAGAGGCGTGAGGAGTAAAACAACAGCGTCAGCGTCTGGTGTGTGTGTGTGTGTGTGCGTAGTCCCGCCGTCGTTTACATTATTTACAAGGCCCTTTTTAAATCGTCGACCAGTCAGAATTTAGAGGGCTGGATTCAGGCCATGTTCAGACCGTTGGCCCTGCGTGACAAAACACAGCACTCTAAATCATTTGAAGGGAGTCAGTACGCAGCGGGGGTGCAGAGGGGTCTGGCAAAACAACGCTGGGTCATCCGGCATAAAAGTTCAACCAGTCTGAAATGTTGCTGCAATGCAACATCATCCAGCATGGCACTCACCGGTACCTCGAACTAAATACCCCCAACAACGCAGCCCCCTGCTGCGCTGTTTTCTGTCTGAATCGCAACTAAACATGGCGATGTCATCTTCCTACACAGCGAACTACCTCGATTCATCCATGAAAAATAGCGATAAAGAATGGCAACAAGTGTGGACGAGATGAGCAGCTAATGGAGTCCCAGAAATAACTTTTAAATTGGCAGATGTCTTCAATCGACAACATGAACTGCTCTTAGCCTCTGCTACCGCAGTCAGTGATAGCATTACTCAAAGCACACGCAATTTGTTATAGGATAGGAAAATAAAACATTTTTAAAAAAGAAGACGGAGAACAACATTTTCAGATTCTACTAGCCCGATGTGGCATGGCACTTAAATAAAAATCAACAATGTGCATACGAACAGTTAATACCACATCTCATCAGTCTGTGAGCCCATATGCACACATGTAAATCCAACGTTTGCCTTACCGGGCTTTTCAATAATGCTTGGTGCCTTTTCAGATTCATAACATTTATTGTGGGCACAACTCCTGCGTCGCTTCAAGCGCAGGGAAGTCATAGCAACAACAGGAATGGTAAAAAGCAGAGAATAGCGAGGCTCAACATGCACGAGACAAATCCCATTAAAGACATTCGGGAACGGAGGGTTACTTTCATAAGCTAATGCTTTTAAATAAACTTTAGGAGGTGAAATTATTCTTTTTGTACTGTACAACTGGGTTCAGATTCACACCGACAGTAAACAGTTTGCACTGAGGTTTTACTTTCCTCAAGAAATGAGAGTACAGAGGCGAGAGAAAATCCTCTAACCCCGTTGTGTGGATGCACTGCGTAGGCTGCCAGGGTCTTTTACTCAGGCTTCCAATAATATTGGTTAATTGCTGGATTTCTCTAGCTTCTCTCAACTTGCATCACGAGTAGGCGTGGAAGAGTTTACAGCAGGGGTATATTGCTGCTGACAGAATACAATGTTCTCATTCTCTCGCTCTCTCTTAATTGTCATTCCCTGCTCACAGGCAGATTTCTCTAGCAGATTCCCTTGCGAGAGGTTTCCCCAGAATCTACGTAAAAGGATTTCTTCCCACGCCATGGTCTTAGGAACATCTCATTTTCATCCTCCCGCGCCTTGCTCATGCTCACACGCACTCCCTCTCACCCTGGCATTGTGTCCTCGTGTCTCCCTGTCTCCTCTCTCTCGTGTTTTCATTTTCTTTTTCTCTCTCTCTCCACTTTTTAACTTCTCTGGGCTTCTCTCTACTTCCCGCCCTTTCCTCACATCTTATAGATCCTCCGTGGGAGGCAGCATCTCCTTCACACTGCAGGCGTGGGCTCTTACTCTGACAAATGACATGCCGGGCCCACCAGCTTTGCGTGGGGGGAGAAAAGCTTTAAGTTAGGAAGGAGGAAGGGATTTGATTGGTTGGTGAAACTCAGGGGCTGTATCTTGGCGAGCAGTATTTGATCGGGCTCAGAATATGCAAGAAGTGAGAAACACAGGGAGAACTGCAATACTACATCACACCTACTGTACATTTTAATAAATAATGACCACAACACTGCTCAAAATGGTCACGCTGTCAGCAGCAACAATAAAAAATGATGGTAAATGTATTCAGTATAAACATTTGTCTAGACGGCTTATAATAAACATTTACTTGTGTTTTGGTCTCCTTAATGTCTTATAATAAATCACTTACGAGTGTTCCTTGGCTAACTGCTGGGCCAGAGAAATGGCTGTAGGATCTCGGTCTAAGGCCAGGACTGTGACTTCATGAACCATATTCAGTATTTCTTTGGTATGACCGCCACCTCCAAATGTCATGTCCAGGACCACCTACATGTGAGAAAGCAAGAAAACAACACATTCTTCTCACACCAGGACTCCAAATACAATGGTATACAGGGAAAGCTTGCATCGTCACGTACATCAACTAAAAATCCTTTTTTATTTTGCAACAGACATACCGGTACTCTGAATGGTATTATAAATGTCTCGCTCAAGGAGAAGTCTCAATCTTAAATCTCGCAAGGTGGCATTTTGCTGGAAGTCAGCGGTGAAAACGCGAGTGCTCGCCAGGCAGAGTTTTTTGTGTCAGTGTACGGAAAGCCTAGCTTAGCTTTATCAAACAGATTTCCAATGTCATGGCTGAATATTTAGATGATTTCGACAATGTGGATGAGGTTTTTAAATGTATAGCCCTACTTATTTTAGCCAGAGTATACGGATAAGGAGCTCCTACAAAATTGAAGAGTGGACGAAGAGATGGAGAGAGGAGCAACCCCAGACTCTGAATAAGAAATGGACGATTGGTTTGTGGGCTGCCGTTTCACCATCTTGGTTTTAGGCTGTTAACATCTTTTTGGCTTTTTGCAAACAAGAAGTGACGCGAGAGGTTGGAGCTAAGTACAACTGAACTCTGATTAACGATATCATACTTTCTGTGCAACCAAAAAGGGTTAGAATTAACTAGCATGAACTGAAAACACACTGAGAAAGGGATTGAAGTTGTAAGATGAAAACACCGAAAACTCCCAGACCAGACAATACCATGGTGGCGACCTGTCAACCACAAGACAGCCAAGCCCTAAAACATGCCCTGCTTTGTCCTTGCAGAACTTGTTGTCCCAATTAGTCAGTTAAACATAAAACATGGGACAATAAGGTCTGTAACACAGACACAGTTATGTGCGTAGGTCACAATACACAACTTTAGCCCTGATTTTTCAATCGCCAATCATTTTTGGAGCTTCCAACCAAAAGCCCCAGATCAGAGGCAAAGTGCTGTTGGCTCGGTGCTTGCTGTTTAAAGACGTTAACAAAGAGGATTGCAGATGTTCACCCAGCAGGCAAAACGTCTGACCGTCGGGGAGCCACAGCCAATGAGAGCGCAAGACATGTATCGAAGGACAACTTGGGGGAGGCATCTCTTATTGGTCGTCCAAAAAACTGAAGACTTTGACACCAATAGTAGTTTTGAGCACTTTCCAGAAAGATTGAGTTTCCCATCCTTCCTAACTGCTACTCTGGTTAAAAAGCAAAAGTACAATCAATCAATCAGCTACCAAGCTGAATCAGACCGATCCTGCGGGATCTCGTCTCTTCATCATTTTTTTATACATGCCACCAAAAACATTGTCATAGTTTCTATTGGAAAAGTATTATTGCCATTTGGTTACTCCAGTAGAGCATTTCTTAATTTATCCTCAAAATGACACCGGCTATTTGCTGAACTAACTTTTGGGTTGGCCCAAGAAAGATGTGTGAGACGACGATTACTGGAGCACTCAGCTGATTTTCAACCGTATTACTTATACAGCAAAGGATACCTAGAATGTGCACTTTGTATTAATGACATCCCATCTTTATAGTTCATAGAACTATTTCAGAATATGTCCAATACCTGCCAACCACTCTGCCACAACATCTTAGATTATCAGGCAGCTGTAAACTCAACAAAACTTCTCCTGTCCAGCCATATTTCCTTATATATTTCCTGACTGCCACTGCTACAAAAAAAAAACTGCACTGACTGAACAGTCTGAGCTTATTTGAATAATTTGTTGGATTATGCTTTACTTTGTATTTTATTACAGCAAATTATGTCAGCAAATGACAGAGAAAAGATGTAAAATGACAGAAAAGGAAATGCCAGCTATTCCCGACAAAAACATTAAACATGTCGATTGACAGTGACGTTGAAGGTGGGGTGTGTGCGTGCATGTGTGAGGGAAGAAGTGATCAATGGCGGTTCCCTCTCCTTTCCAGCGCACAGCAGCAGATGGGGAGGGGGTGTGGGCTAGTGGGATGAGTCACACGCATAATGAACCTGCCTGTTGTGCTATTCAATACAAAAAAGGAAAAGGAAAACAGAAACACAAACAGCAAAGTAGGCTGGCTTTTATCGAAACAGTCGACACAAGCAACCAGGAGACAAACTGGTCCTCTACTGGAGTGTGCAGCACTTGTCACAACAATGCTTTGTCACATCCTATGGAAGCTGTGGCCCAAATACCAAAGGTAAAGCGTGCTTTTTTTCACTGTTGCAAATGCAGACTGCCAACTGATGCTCAATAATCTTTGAGGTTGGTTGGTTGAAAATATAAATACTTCACATTTGTATCGCTGGTGCACTGAGCACGGACACTGTGCATCTGTATCAGGTTTAGTACACGTTTCACCCCTTTTACTCACTCAGACACACACCTAATACACTGAGCTAGAAATTAAGTGGGTGCAAAACAAAAATGGAGAATTGGATATTGACAAGGTCATTTATGAAGTAAATTGAAAATCTAGTCCCCCTGCCTGAGGGGAAACAAGCTTCTTCAAAAGCCCAGAATGCTGTTGTGAAAATCTTCCCTCCTTTTTAAAAAGCCTGCTGCTTTTGCCACCAGATGGACAAAACTACTTCTTGACAAGATTTGGTGGGAATGGGTTTGGCATTTGCAAGGATGATTGACATCAAACTTGGTAGTGAGTCATTCACATTGATATTTCATCCGGAGGGGTGTCAGCGAGGCTGTCGCCTAGACCAGGCCTTCCTAGCGAATGCAGCAGTTTGGAATTGAGCCAGAACACAACGTGGGTCATCTCAGTCTCTACATGCAGAGATGATTCTCCAAACACAAGTAATTACTGAAGTCTGCGTTTTGTACTCCGTTTAGGGTGTGTAATATCTGCGTTTCCCAGCAGAGGGAATAGGAGAGTTAGGAGTGGTCCGAGTGGTGCAGACCGACAGTGAAGCTGCAAGGTGCTATAACGCAGGACACTTCAGCAGTCACCCCATAGCATTCTTAATGAGAGCTTTTCTTCCCAAAAAACTAAAATGTAAACACACATTACAGTCACTCATTTGCTTTATTAAAACAATAAAAACAGGTCAGAGCATCTATTTAGAGTGATTTTACAAACATAGATGATGTGGGGAAAGGAGTCTTTTTCCCTTATTGAGAATTTGAAAACATAATACAGCTCATACAACAGTAAATAATATCCTGGCCATGTGGAAAAAGGGGCCTCATCTCAAGTCGTCTTATGGTTGAATTCATTAGGAAAAGGGGAACAGGAACCTGAGAGAAGGCTGAGTACTCACCTAAATCCTACTTGTGACTCCCCAGCCCAGGTCAGTTACAGTGGGGGATCTAAAATGTCATTGAGGGGAGTTTTTACAGATCTTGTTACACTAACACACAGACCATTAGGGAGACAGATACACAGGTACAGGATCGCTTTTCTTGTCGCGTCCGTTGCCATGGCAAGAGTGGAGGTAACCGGTTTGCATTTCTTTCTCTGTCACACAAAGTTCATGGCGAGACACGAGCGAGCACACATTTGAGCCGGTTTGCGACACGAGAGCATGTTATGAAGAGATGAAGGTGGAGGTTATGATTACGGGAATGATGATGGTTTTATCGACTTCAGAGAGCAGCGAAGTGTCTGGCTGTTGCCTTAATGCACTTGGACATCAATCTCGCACTTAAAACTGCTGCTTTGCTCAAACAATATCAAGACTATCTGACAATGAAATCACTTTTGAACCCCCTTATGACAACTTCAGTATTTCTCCGATGTCAACCTTTTGTAAAAAAATGTGTAAAGAGTCTGTAAAAGTGTGTTTTTCGTCTCTACTTTATTTAAACGACTGGGATACGTGTGTATATTAGTCGAGCGTGCAGGAGGTGGAGGTGAGGGTGTGGTGCACAAAACAGATGGCCAGTGAGAGCAGACTAACTCAAAGGGCATGAAAGCGTCCCGCAATTACTCTGTCAAGAGATTATATTGATGGTGATCAGCGATGTCGGAGAGGCACGCAGCTTTTTGCCTCATCTACCTAAATTCAAAGTGTACTAAACATACCACCTGTGTGTCTGAGAGTGAGTGAGTGAGTGAGTGAGTGAACAAGTGATACAGGAGCCCAAAAATATTGACAAAACTCTTTGCCAGAGGGCTGCTTCCAAATGCCTCTCTTATGTTCAGATAATCTCTCTTTTGTGAGAGGAATGCTGAAGAGTTACGACAAATACTTTCATTCCTCGTCTATTCAGTGCTGTTTGCACAAGTTTAAATAAACGGCTCATGAGGAGGTATTTGAGCCAGTTAGGACAACACAAATGTACACAGAGAAGAAAAACTGCATTCGCTAATTTGCTTTCAAAAACACCAATCTGTTGTTTGGAGGTCAAACAAATAAGTGAGAATCAACGAATTCTACTGAATTTAGAAACCATAAAGAAAAAGCCAGTAGAGACGTAAAGAATATTTTAGTTTTACTTTTCTTTTATGTGTCCCCTGCTGCGTATGCCAATTAGAAACAGAAATGAATCATAGGAGTTCTGTGAAGAAGGAAGAAGTGACCCAGCTGTTACAGAACTTTAATCGGAGCTCAAATAAGAATCATTACGTTTTTTTTTACTAATAAGGTCAGTTTTTGTGTGGGATTCAGGATTGTAGATGTAAAAACTGCTTAATAGGAGAAACTCTACATCCTATAAGGCAAAGCTTTGTGCTGGCTCTATGCTTCCCTCCTGTAAGGGGGTGAGGTTGTTCTGTTATTTGTGGGAGATTACAAAGAGATCATACAACAAGTTTGTTTATGTGTAATATTTGAACATTTTAGATAATAAGGCCCGTGATTATTTACAGGGTGGCAACGTCTGCTAGTCCCACAGTCCTTTAGTCCAACACTTCGGTCTACAGTAGTTGAATGTAATGAACACTAATGAACCGATAAATAGCATGAAATTTGGTGCTGATATTCGTGGTCCCCAAAGGGTGAGTTCTAATTTGGTGAACTTTATCATTCTAATTGTGTGTGGCATATGATTCACTGTGTGCTGGTGCTGAGCAAAAAAAAAAAAAAGATGTAAAAGGGCTGCAAGAAAAAAAGAAAATACAAGAGTCAAATAATAAAATGTCAAATTCAGTCTCAATTGTTTTAAAGTAGGGTTTAGGTAACTGTGAATGATTTTTGTATATTAGATGAAGTGGTATTGAAGCCTGACTGTGTCCACCTACATATAATGTATTTATTACTTTTTTATCTTTTGGTTTTATCTCAGTCGAGCCCCTTTTGTTTCAGACTGCACCATGCAGATTGCCGTTCCTGCTCACGTTTTTTAAACGAGTAGGCTGGGCCACATTGTTTGTTGAGCTGGAAATGCTCCCCGACCTACAGACATGTACGCACAGGTATACCAAGGCTAACAGAGTTTTAATACTGCTGAGGATCAAACAAAATCTCATGAAGGCATGATTCTACATACAGGGCTACTATGTAAACACTACAGACATGTTCAAACACACTTCTGAGAAGTTCACACGTAACTAGAGTTGCAACTAATAACTCATTCAGAGATTCATGCTCCCAAGATGATACAAGACCCAAATTAAATGTCTTCAGTTCGTTATTTTGTCCTGCCAATGAATAAAAAAACATGTTCCACCCAATAGCAAAAACTATCACAGCTTTCACCAAATGCATTTGTGAATGGTCAGCTCTTGATCTAAACAATCATAAAACACTGCTGACACGATTTTGCAAAAGAAGCAGCAGCAAACTGCAAATGCAACTCAGGAATCTTCCCATGAGGACTGGGAGCGTGAGCGGCTGACGAACCATAGACTGACATAGACTGGTAGTAAATGTGTATCAAATACTGCACAGCCTATCCACAGAGACACAGAATAAAATAGGACTGTGGCAACCATGACACTGACAGTGACGATCACATTAAAGATTTGATGTACGGTACATAACTTCCGAGAGAAATATCTTCAGCTGCTGAAGTGTCTTCCGTCACGATAGCTTTCTTTCTCTGGGAAAACAAAGTCACAAATACTACCTGGGCAGTGTATTTTTGACATCCCTTCTTTTGGATTGGCTGCAACAGGACATAGGCTATTGGTCCACACAAGTGTGTGCTCTCAGTGTAGCACAAGGCAGAAGACATACTGGAAAACTATCTAAACAATTTCAGGAAGCTGGCTAGTCTGTCTGTCACAGTGTCTCCCAACACCATATATAGCCAATTTCAGACACAATCTAGGCTGTTATGAAAGACATAAGCACGGTTCAGTGTCTTTGTGTTCCTCCTGGGTTTGCCTTTAAGCTCAGGAAAGATTCATAAAGGTTCATAGAGCCATGGACAGCAGGCAGCTTCTTTACTGTATTTGTGGAGAAGCGAGAAAATCAATAGTGTTGATCAAATATGTGACATTGGCCAAAGTCAAATATTGTTTAGGTCTACATAAGCAGCACAAAGTAACTTTGACATGTAAAATGAATCAACAGTCAGTTAAAACGGCTTTATTACAGTTGCTACTTGGTCAGAAGAAAAAGCACTTCAGACAGGAAAATACACTACATGTATGAAAACCACAATACACAATGAAATGTCCTGTTTAGTAAAGGGAAACCCGCTGCCATCCAAGCTAGTCCCTAGTTTGTCCGTATTTTAGGTTGCAAGGAATAAGAAGAAATCCCCATTCAATAATATAATGCCTCCAGAAATAAAACTCCATTCAAGAAAGAGCACAGAAGTGAAGACGTTTCAACAAGGAACTTCTACTAGCTCACTTTATGTCACACAGCACTGTAATGCAAATGTATGGGCGACTCCACAGCTTGTCTTTAACAAAGCACGAACACAACGTCTCTCTGTTTACTGTACGAGGACTCTGATCATGATTCCACCTGAGCATGCAGCCACTACACGATTATGTTGCTGATTTGCTGGTCACTGGGATGAGTAAAAATAACAAGGACATGAAACTGCCATAAACTAAATTTAATTTGACAAAATAGCAGCAGGATACTTGAACAAAGACAAGAAATAACACCTTTAAACAGGTAATGGGATGACAAACAATTCTAATGGAATGCAAGCGAAGCTCGCTTTCCCAGAGAGATGATTTGAAACGGTTAGTTATGTATATATTTTTCAAAGATAATATAGTATAAGCTTGTTTCTCAAGTGCTTTTATTTTTCTAATACGAGCAGGGGCTCTGGTTAAGGAGGCTGAACCTATCTGAAGGCTCCTGGATGGCAACCAGACTACAGTGAACTGAAGACTTAATCAATCCAAAATGACATTATGATCAGCTGTTGTAAAGGTTTAAGACGATCGATTGATCCTCTTGCTTTCAGCTCAGGTGGATCATTTTTTTGCATTTTGAACATAAGTGTGCCATGACCGCTGTCCAAGGTGCTGATCCTTGGACAGCGGTGGATGTGGGAGCTGTCAGAGGATACTCAACATTGTCCCGTAGGTCAGGTAAACTGGTGACGAACAAATGTTTTTTTGCCTGTAGGTGTGAATGAATCACTTTGAATTGTGGGAATGAGCACCACAACAGAAATACTGCTCACCTTCACTGTACTTGGGTGGCAGCAGATTTTTCAGAGAAACATATCAACAAAAATTGACACGTGGAAGTCAAACTATGGCCTGATACCACTAGAGTCGGAGGTATATGTTTTGTCATGTTGTGGGTGAAGTGGATCCTAAATGCCGCTTCCCAAACAGCAACACAAAAAAAATGTATTTGACAAAACTTCTAATACTACTGCCAATTTATTTTTGCCATGAATGCATACACTCAGTGGCCACTCTATTAGGTATATCAGGACAATCTATTGTAATCCAATACTTTTGCAATCTAATGATACTATTCAGCGCCACAATATACAAAGGAGCAAGCCTACAGCAAAGCTGTTGTCAGATTCGATGGTTAACCACAACTGTAATGATAGAGCCAGTCAGCTTATTGGTTTTAAATGGAGAGAGATCCAACTGGTATTGAAACAGTATATTTAAATACATAAGCCGTTTGCAATCATTCTGCAGAAGCAGCAATGTCGCACACAAATTACCTGCTGGTGTTCCCAACTAAAATGTCAGTGTAATCAGTCAAGAGTTTAGAGCCCTGATTACATATCACTTTATCACTATTTAGGGTCACAATCGCTGAAATGCCAAGCTAGAAGTCCTAATGACTCCTAATTTAATGGATGGTTGTTTGTCTTACTGGAATGATTGCATTTAAAGCTATTGTTTTAACTCCCTTGCAAGCCCTAGATTATGTGGCTTGAGTGCCGACATCACCCTGTTACATGACGGTGGACATGAAGACAGACAACGTTATCCAAGCCCCTGGAGACTTTCCTAGATGTTATCAAAACACCAGTCCCTCCCCAGCACCTTCCTTTACATGTGCTGCTCAATGATAGAGTGATCTTGCGCCGAACGAATCTGAAATGACAGAGTGACGAGAACCAAGTCGATTTAGATCTTGAATGACCCGTGCTCCGTATCCCCAAACATGCACTGTAGTAGCAGACAATAATTCGGAAAAAAATGAACGCTACTCAGAAGAATCGTACTTGCTCTTTTACCACAAGACATTTGATTGCTTCTTCTTTGGACGTCATCTTTTTGGAGCCTAAACTTTAGTTTAGTTTAAAGTTGTAAAGCTCCATGTACGGCTGATGATATATTATGAAGCCTCTTGTAATGTTGTAATGTAACCTCCACTCACTCTACTTGCCCCAAGTCAAACACCACAACATCCACAACCCCCTCACGTCTTCTTCCTTTTCCTTCTTCTCCTTATGTACTCTTTTTTTTCTCCCCACCACTTTCAGATCATTTATACCAGCTCTGCCGATATTCTACAGTTACACTTGTTATATTTTTTCAATTCAAATCTCACTGCAAAGAGGAAAGCCCTGGTCCCTGTCCTCTACATCAGGGATTCCCAAAGTGTGGTGCCTCTAGGGGGTGCGCGACAGGAAAAGTGTAATGGCGTCTGATGGTGTAATAATATTAAATATAAAAACAAAAATTTAATTTTAATTTAAAAAGTGGGATTTTTCACAAAATAAAAACATGAATTATAAAAATCCCCTTTGTAAGATTTAAAATTAAAAACGTACAATTTAATAAATTCACTTGAGCTCCTTCCGGCAGACTTGCCGCCTGCCGCCAGTCGTACACACTAGCCAGCCTAGCTTGTGCGGATAACGTCAGCTAACAGCGAACTTCATGCATTCAGCAACATTCATTTAAATATGCTAAACTGGCTGAAATCGGGGAAACTGTCAGGTGGGACATCTGAAGCCATCAGTCGTAAAAGAGGAGAGGGAGGGAGAGAGAGAGAGAGAGGGACAGAGAGAGAGGAATCGGAGGCGAGGGGAACGGAGAGGTGCGTTGGGGAGAGACCGGGAGAAGAAATCGAACGGGAGTCAGAGGAAGATGACGGAGGAGACCGAAAAGGAGGAAGGGATAGCACAGACAAATCGGGAGCACATCGGCCCATCGAGTCAAGGTAAAAAAGAGAAACGAGAGTGAGCATCAGACTGGGGAAAAAAAGAGGAAATATGATGAAAAGTATCTGTGTCTGGGCTTCACTTGGATTGGCAACGCAGATTCCCCAAAGCCACAGTGCGTGGTGTGCAGTGAGGTTCTGGCTAACAGTCTGAAGCTCTTATTTACGTCGCCACCTGAACACCAAGCATGCCAGTGCAAGTCAAAAGCTCCTTACATTGTTTATATCCAAATTGGAGGAGTTACAAAACAGCCCAAAACAACTGGAGTCTCATTCATGTGTTGGGTCTATAAATGACGCACTACGGGCTTCATATCTGGTTACAGAATAGCGAGAAAGGGGCTACCGCACACAATCGCCGAAGACGTGAGCTTGCCAGCTGCCAGAGAGATGGTGGAATGTATGATTGGGGGGAAAGAAGCAAAAAAGTTGGACATGATCCCGGTGTCCAACAACACTGTCGCGCCGCATCGATGCTTTGTCCGAAGACATCCTGGCTACATTAGTCGCTCATTAATTGTAAGTTAAATGTGATAATCTGCCTCTGAGCCTGTGCGTGTGTGCTCGCCATCCTGATTGCTCTTTAAAAGTGACGCCTCGTGTCACTGAAAGTCATTGAAACTTTGTTGCAGTGTTTCAGGGCGTTTTCACCCCCTTAGTTCGTTTGATTTGTTCCGATTCAGGGATTAATATGATACAATGTTGCAGTTGCCCCTTTGTTCGGTTTGTATTCACACTGCAACATTTAACAGTGGACTAAATCTTGTAAACAAACGCCACACGCGAGCAAACTCTCATTGGTCAGATTTCTAGGCTCTGTTGCTTTTTTAAATTTATTTTTATTCAGGGGGGGCGGGGTGCGCGGCCTAAAAAGTTTGGGAACCGCTGCTCTACATAAAGCTCATAAAGCCCATGTAAAGCATCCGCCCACTTCAAGGACTCCTGGCTCTTACACCACAGTGGTGATGAGGAGATCCCTGGAGAAACACGGATAGCAGGCACTTGTATCATCTCTGAAACTATGAGCCAATAACTCAATATTTACTGTACGTGGGCAATCCAAGGCAACGATTAGTCTTTCTGCTGCCTTATAGGCTGCCTGTGTTCTGAAAAAGTAATCTGAAAGTAATTTCATTTTAAAAGAATGAGTAATTCATCTAACTTCTTGGAGACCTATCTCAGTATTATACTTTTTCTATTAAACTAAAACATATTTTAATGTGCATTAAGTAGCAACTTTAAAATATCTTCAGGAGGATCAGAATATGTGTTGGTGTGTGTTTCCGTTGAATTTGGGGGTCACACATGACCAAAGCATCCTAGATGCAGAGGATTATGATTTGCACTGAAAATCACATTATCAAGTAACGGTATGTGTCCAAATGATATGAATATGGCATTTGTATCTGTCTTTGAAGTTGCAAACCTTTGCAAATACAGCGATCATTGCGAGGATCTGATTTGGTGGCCATGAGTGACAGCTGGGGAAGAACTGATTGGATAGTGAAAGAAATGGAAAGGGAGGGACCTCTACTGTGTGCATGAGTCATCACTCTCCTCCACCCCCCCCCCCCCCCCAGCCAGCCAAACTGTTTTTGTCAAGCAGGTTGGAGATTTACTGAGCTACATTTTCTCTGCTGGAAAGATTCATTTTTGCATAACACTGAATGCAGACTTTAACAAGGAAATGATTGAGTAACATCATGATTCAAATGTGCAGGTATAAACTACAACAAATATCCAGTGACCGTGATAGAAATCTGTCAAATCTAAGATACATTTTTTGACATGTTCCTTAATCAATATAACTGGCTTAAACTATAAGGATTTATTAACTAAAATCACAACAACCTACTCCACAAAACAGAGTCTTCAGTATACTCTGCATTGTGGCTCCAGGAAACACATCCTGACTTCGTCACAGACTACAGCCCCACTTCTTTGCTCTGTAACCGTCGTTCAGGTTCGTTTAGGGGTTGAAAATAGGGGCCAGAGGGTTACCATGTGTGAAATCCTCCTCATTACTTTGACTAGGCTGGTCAAATCACAATTGTCATACCTGAGCTGGTACGTACATATCCATAAAGACTGAACTATATTTGACATTTTACTTTCACAAACTGACATTATTATTTCAGTCTCTGACTTATTTGCCAAAAGGAGGCTTTGGCAAACTTGCCAATGCAATATTTAAGTCCTCCTCCAATCAAAAATCATTTTTACTTATTGTTTCTTGTCTTGGACATCTGAGCTTGCAGAATGACATTCACAGAGTGTAACACTAGATGGCTGTTTTCATGTCCATATGCTGGAAAGAGAAAGTTTTGGTGTGCTCAGTCCAAGTCTATAAATATGATTATGTGACATCACAACTACTTTGGAAGCCAATCTTGGTGTGATGTGGAAACAGGACACCCTCACTGCACAGATGAGAATGGACTTTCCAGTTAAGTCGGAGACAACTTGGGTTTAGCAGTTAAATGTTTTAACAAAACCATTTGCATATTATGGATTTTTCAATGAGGGAGAAGCAGTATGCACTTTTAAGAAATGTGACAATCGTATCAAGCACAAAATCCACGTGCCGTTAGTGCACGTGAGCATGTCCCACTGGTTAGCTGCTCTCATACAGCGGGTACAGCTGACAACACCGTCCCAACTGACAGCGTCCCACAATCCCCCCTCAGGTTAACTCCATTAGCTCTAGCAGCACTTTAGTTGTAGTTTGTAGCCAGCCCACCGACGACATGTTGGAAGCCGTTGAGAAGCACTCAAAATGCTCCCAGTAACGGATCTTGCACCTTTAAAAAAAACAAACACTGAATGTGGGTAAGAGAGGAGGAAACTCTGAATATTGCCACTCCTTGCTACGACACTTTGCTGCCCTGTACGTCACACTACCTCTAGCTGTGTGACTGAATGTAAACACAAGCCTTTTTAAGCAGTTTGAACAAACAATACTGTCATTTGTCTCAAGAGGCCAGTCACCAACTGAAAATAGAAACTTCTTGTTCAATCTGGTCATCCAACCTCATATGCTGTTATTCTGACATTCCTACAAATGCGTAAAAATACAAAATACATAGACTGCTAACTTTCAGTGAATGGGAAATGCCACAAACTGTGACAGAAATGCCAAAAGGCTGTTTCTTTGTTTTAACAGGAAACGAGAATTAAGGTCAAATATGATGCAGCAGATCCATTCAAAATGATTACATGCTTCACTGCTCTGAAGGATTTCTCTTCAGTGTGACACTACTGTCAATACAGTGTGCCAGGGAAACAATGCAAACTATATAAAGCCCGAGAGAAAGCAGAAGTGAAACTGAAGAGAGGGGGTGGAATCATCTAACTATATTCACAAAATGTAAAGAAGCATCAGGAAAGATGACTTCCTCTCCTGAAGGTGAATTTCATGGTACTAAAGGAAGACAAAAGAAGAACAGGGCCAAGTCCATTAGGGAGTGCAAAGAGGAGTCGAGCTAAATGAAGGATTCGTGGTGGAAGGCATGGTATTAGGGAAAAGACTTCTGGGCATTTAAGAAGATGCTTCCAGTAGTTTGAAGACTGGGTATACAAAACAATTTGAAATGAAAAGAACTAGGGAATGGGGTGGGGGCAGTGGACAGTGGCTTGGGGGAGGGGCTGTGCTCTGAGGAAAGCTTTACAGTGCAGCGCAATGCTGATTTTTGATTAAGTTCCCCTGGGCCTTTCCATGACTGGTATTATCGTCAGTACACTAATATTTTGTATTTTCTTAAACGATTGTCCCGGTGCCAATGATATTTAAATGAATTCATACAGGGCTCCTACAAATCAGAGATGTGGGCAGCCATTCAAAGGCCTACAACCAGGCTGGTTGACACATTTCAATCATCCCACAGGACATACGCTCATATTTTCCATCCCTGAGCTGGCACAGATCTGTCGCTTGTAAAGGTGGAAATGACCAAAGGTCAGACTTTGATCTGAACAAATGACCATCAGCCGGCCCCGAGCTTTCAATCTCTGACAGCAGTCTTTGGGGGGTAATGGTAAGTCTCAGGAGCCTATGGCTGCCTAGAGGGTACCTAAGCTTGTGAATGGGGGCTGTCCCTCAGCAGGATGCTGCTGATACAGTCAGGATCAAATTGACCACATCGAACACTGCTGCCAGTGTGCATACATTTCCTTCAGGTACTTCTCAGCAGAAGGCGAAGGTGTGAGCCAAAGCACATCGGTAAGTTATCTGTGAATTAACTAATACGACGGTGCTGTGATGAAACAGATCAATGCTGGTTTTAATATTGACATTTCATACCAAATGTATCAAAGATAATCTGCATTGCATTTGTTGAAAATGGCTCAAAACGCCATCTACTGTTTTAAATCAGTCCTAATCTTGCAAGACCAATTCTGAGACAGAGTCGACCGTTTGGGACCCTCCTCCCCTCTACCCAGTGTTTATCCTTTCTGTGTCATGGAAATTAAGCCATCTGTAAATTACAAAATCTGCTAAATCTGTGTTAATGATTATATATCGCTATGTGCTTTACTACGCTGTGACAAGAGTGTGTACATTACCATTAAGTTGTTTAAATTTTCCCATTTGGCGGCTGGATAGTCCGCTAACATTGGAAAATGAGCGGAACAGCTGGCTGGCGGCACAGAAGTGGAGTTACATTTTCATGTTAGAATTGATGCAATGGTTCTCAGAAAGGCTTTCCCTCAAAAGTATTACAAGGGAGAATATCGTGCCCATCTTTGTTTTTCAAGAAGAACCAAGCAGGTTTTTAAGAAATTCATGTTAAGCAGGGTGTCTGCAATATAGGCTAGTTTATATAAAATCGGCAACCCCGTGCAGGGACACTCTGGTTAAACTGTGGAGGTAGACACTGTGTAAGAACTGTGAAAGGGAAGCAAGGAAATTTCTGCTACTGGTTTAGGTCAGTAGTGTCATGTCGTGTCGAGCGGACATGCTCTTCCCTGCCAAATTTGGCGGGAAACGGAGTAGGCAAGGAGTGGAAGCCCTCCAGCTGAGAACAACAGCACTTCATCAGGATGCTGCTGTGAATATAGATAATGTTGAATCCACAGATAAGGTCACTGCAACGGCCTTTATCAGAAAAGGTGCAACAGCAGTTTAAAAAAAGATCATTAGGCTGCAGGAACACATGCTGAGAAAGATCAGTAAGAGAAATAACACCGGTTTTAAATCACCTTCACTTTAAATTGGCCCCAAGAATTGGAAAGTCGCCGAGTATCATTTGCTCCTCCGTCTCGACCATCAGGTAAAGAGCAGAATTACCCTGTCTGCATGGAACGTGCATGTATTCGACCACTTGCTGATGACATTGCGTTGCACTGTGTCAAGCTGAGCCAGGGGCCCATTTCACCACATGTGCAAGCTGCAATTTCCAACATGAGGTAATTTCCTCTGGCTAATTTTGACCTCTTTCAAGCCCATAAGCAGTTGAGAGCCCAGTAGGACTCGTAAATGTGTCGGCAATTTATGAGAAACAATCATTTCTGAAACGCGACGCTGCCACCATTTTCGATCTGCGTGTGCTCACAAAACGCTTTTGTGAAATGGGGCCGCACCTTTGATGACACTGCACAAAAAGCAAGCGCGTGTTGGCTGGTGTTTACAGATCAGGTCACTTTTGTCTACATCGCCGCTTCCACGCGCATCACCACACATCTCTCGTGTTTATAAGAGGACAGCCTGGTTGTCGCATTTGTAGACGTGGCTGGGCTCCGCGGTAGACTTTAATGATACCGCAAAATGAGATTGCTGTTAAAAACAGAATTCCATGCAAGAGGGGAAGCATGTCGAACATGACAAACTATTTACTGCAGCAAGGTATAGAAATTCATATTTCGGGAATCAGCAGATTCTTTTTTGCTGTTTTACAAAAAGAAAAAAATGTCTAAACATTTGTGATAGCTAAACCTTTCTGCGAGTCGAAATCAGGTGAAAATGAAGATAAATTTAGCTGTCAGCTAAATTTCAGTCTAATAATATGACAAGAAATAGAGTCATTCGTTAAAAACCAGAATCAATCAGAAAAATAAGAATCTAAATCGCAAAGCACATACGCTTACCTAAACCGTAAAAGTTATAAACAGTAACTAGACTACATGATGAATGTTTTGTTTTATGATTATCCTGAACATATTTAAAAGAAAGACCACTGAGATAATGCAGTTGGACCTCACACAAACACCAATTGAAGATGTGTTGCAGGAATGAGTCATCTGCTGTCCACAGGGCATGTATCTGATTAGCATACCGGCACTCACACACCAGGAACAAATGTAAATATTGCAATAAAACCTGGTGTAATAGCATCAATTCAGTGTCGAGGACGGGTTCCAGTGTATTTTCACTGACTTTGGCAATATTGGATGCATGCGAGTATGGAGTTATACAATTTCAATAATTGTTATTAAAGCTACACGCAAATATAACTCAACAATTGATGTTGTAGCAGCACTCTTCTCCAGTTTACCCCTGTGCCACGCATCAGTTGTAAAGATATTCCTCTCACACATCCTCTCTCTCACACACAATGTTTTTATGGCAATCCAACATTAATAAAGTGCAACATTTTGGAAAGTATTTACTTTTAGGACAGCATTTAAGCTTTATTGGGCAATATGTTGTAGTATAAGCAGTGAGGTATTTACAGCTTTGTAAGCAATGTCGCAAAACTGGAAAGGTGAGAAAATATAGTTCGGAAGGTGGGAGGCGGATTTACTTGAGCTACATTATGACAGACAACATCTGCTCAGGTAGGCACAAGAAGGTTCACTTTATTTGTTAAAGTTGTTGTTTTAGTGGAGCTGAAGAATGTGGAAGATGAAAGGGCTAAAACAACTCAACAAGACAGTGTGGTGAATCACCCACAAAAGGGTTGTCTGCTCAGCAAAGCCGAACGATTTGGCGCTCTGTAGACTGAGGCACCCCATTTGGCTAATGAAGTCCCAGACTGTCTTCACACCACACCCCCACCCACCGCTCCACTATGAAATGTTCTACTCATGAAAGTAATGAGGCAGGGCCAGAGAAAGAGTCTTCTGGCCACTGATAACCTCAGACTAAACTTGCAACCTTACGAGACAAGGGCCTAATATCTGGCCGTCAATCAGCCCCAGCATCCCTGGCTGGAGTGTTTAATTACAAGGATCAATTATTTACCAGCCTCCTCTTTCACTACTCAGTGCTCCCAAAAAAGGAGTGTAAAGAAAACAAAAACATTAAAGACCCAGAAGAGGTTGTGGTGGCATTATTTGTGCACAGAAAATAAGAGGTTGCTCGTTCCAGATAATAGAGATTGTGTTTATTCTGTGCATCATATACAGCAGATAAGTAAACCTTTTTAAAGAATGACGACAAAACAACTTCAGTATTTGTTGTCAGATGAATGTACATAAAATGTCATGATTAAGCCTTCAAATACACAACGGATTACAGTTCAAATAAAAGAATGAAAGATTAGAATAAACTCTTGGGACATTCATAAAATGTCAGTGATGTCTGAGGAGACACTGGCTGACAAACGGTGTAAAATAATTGCATAGAAATAAATAAAACTTAATTTATAAAGTGCCTGTCTTAACAGTTTTATATGGTTCTTTACAAAAAGAAAAGATGCAAAGACAAAATGTTGAGGGCAACTGAATTACTGTAACTCCCTGTCGTTCATATTTACTTCTGAAGCAATTTCTAGTCTTCAGCTTCACAGCGCAAACAGCAACTGCAAGGCTTTTAACTAATTTGAAGAGACGAGATCATATTACCCCTTTGCTTGTATTCACAACAGCGCTTCACCTGGGTGATGCTGGGAATATAAGTTAGAGCACAAATGTTGCTCATCTGAAACAGCGTACATTTCAAATGCTGCGTCCCATGAACTGACAATCAGAGAGAGAATATATATCACGCACATTGAAATTTCCTCCAATTGCTGCCTGTCGGTTTTACAACAGAGGTTTTATAGACTGTGCATTAAGTTTCTTAATAGCCTTCCACAAAAGTACATGGTGCTCCCTGTACTGTAGACTCAGTGTCATTTCTCACCTCAGCTGGCCCAAAATTCCACTATAAGACTTCAAACTAATTAAATGAGACAAGATCATATTAACCCCATCAATGCCTCTTTTTACAAGCTGGTACACTCAGTACCCGATACAAGATTATCCTCTGCTGACATTAGCACACTAGAGGACACATTTGAAGATATGCTGGATTAACTTGCATTAAAAATGTATGCATTTTTCCTCCCCGACAACCGCCATAAGCTATAAATTCCACAAAAAAACACATTTAATGTAAAAATGGCAAATTACAGATAAAACAGATGGTAACTCATGTCACACAGCTGTACACTACTTATTCTAGTCTGTGTTCTATCTTGCATCTAAAAATGAAAAAAAGTAAATGAAAAAAAAGTAGCAGCTGGCAGAGTGTTTTGTGGTCATCCATCCAAAGAACAGCGTGCCTCATCATGTGTCCGAATTACAGCCAGCCAAATAACCCAAATAACAGGGGAAGTGAGAAATGCAGCACTCAACTGCTGTGGTTCAGGGCCGTAACACGCTACAACACCTGTGATTTGTGCTTTGCCTGTTTTGCTGTATTTTGTGCTAGCTTTCCATTGTCATCATGAGTCTAGTCTGGTTTTTGATGTTTATTATGCACAGGTTCCACGTCGGCGACCACCTGCATTCCACAGCATGTCATTCATGCTTCTGGTACTTTCATGGTGACCCCAGGCTTCAAGATTCCAGTGCTTTGGTGGTCTTAAAGAAGTTTACACTTTTAGGAGTTTTTTATTGCTTACTGCTGTTGCCTTTGCATTGCACAGAGATAAGATACATAGTTGACTTGAATTAGATCATAGAGACTGTCCATTCAGACTGTTTGTATGTGGACATTTCTAAATGACTGGCATGATGCTCGCATTTCAGCAACATAATTATATGAATGGCAAAAAAAAATCTTAATTAACAACTACAAAACAACATGTTATTAAAAATGAATACTGACATATCTTCAAGCCAATAATTGTAAGGAACAATAGATCTCCTGCCAGATCATCATCCTATGTAACTGTCCAGCGACAGTTATTATTTGCCGAATCCAACTAAAAAATGTGTTGATTGTTGAAAGACTCCGATATTGATCCAGAAGAGGAGGTTTAACACTTATGGTCTTATGAATTCCACAAGAGGGAGTGTGTTGAGACTGAAATGTAGGAGTAGGCAGCTCGTTTCTCCTTCTATAGCAGCAAAGGGTTTTTCCCCTGGACTCTCAGCTGATGGCTCATTAATCTATTCTAGCGGAGGTCCCCTACGCAAGCAGCCTGTGCCAGTGGAGGACTTCTCATCCTTCGTCATTTTCAGCCCATGCTTTTACATAACCATGAGTATTAACAAGTTGAGGGGGAAGTTTCACGAAAGCATTATAACAAAGAAAGAACCTAAAAATATGGAGCTGTATTATTGCTGCTTCACAGCTGTGATAATAGCAAAGTTTGACAACGATATTTAAACTCAATTTAAATGGCTTGCTGTAGTTGACAGTGGTTGCAGGTTAGGGTTTTATTTTGACGCAAAACCAGAGGTTGAGGGCTTCCTGTCGCAAAACAATCATGGCAAGTAGGTCGAAGTTGAACCAGGAGATCAGTTGGTAAACTGTGATGGATGTTCACAATGGACAGTTTGGACATTCATTTTTAAAATGTGCTTTCATTTTCTCTGACCAAAGTTCAGTTAACCTGGGTTTGTGTATAGAGTGTTACATTTGTCAACAAAGAATTATGACAAAAAATATTTGCCGACAACCAGCGTAGGAAGCTGTGGAAATGTGAGGTGAGTAGGAACGACAGAGAGAAAGAGTTTCTGCCAGAGTTTGGAAATGACAGCTGAATTTATTGAGGAGAGTACGTCTGTCGGATTACTGCAGAGCAGAGTGACACGGACACAGAGTGTGAACAAGTAAACAGAGCCTGAACAACTAACCTTGCTATAGACCTGAACGACACCTGTAACCATTGTAGCTGTATACAACAAAGATGGCGACAGCTGTAGCCTCAAATTGCTTAGATCACATAATAATGAAATCCTGGGCCATCCCATGTCCAGTTGTCTTAGTTGTTAGCAAAACACAGCGTCCAAAGCGATGCAGTGTTGTCAATTGCGGCCCCTAGCCTGTTTTGAGAAAGTGTGATTCATCGCAACCACAAGAGGTCCTTGAGCGTGCAGCCGTAACTGGCCACCCAAAATATTACATCGTTTGCTGTAGCAGGATGAGAGATTCGCCTTGGACAGACACAGAGGTGCACCCTCACTCAGTCACACAGACTCACTCAGTCACACACAAGACACATAACCTCTTGTGATTCTTCTTGAAAACATGCGAGACATGATATTTCTGTCATATCTCCCACCCCTCCCTTTATTAAAGTCAATTAGAGATGCGCTGTGTACACCTTTGTCAATAAGTGAATGTATGTGTTCAGTGAAGAAACACGAAAACTATCAATCCAGATCCAATAAGCATGATGGCTGTTTGTAAAACAGTGGAAATATAGTGTAGGCTACCCGTGCAAATTAGCAACCTGTATACACATTTACAGTCAGACGGCCTGTGTGTGGGAGGCAGCAGGGCACTGAAAGGCGCCATTTACACACTTTTGGTTAAACTGCAGTATATGCTCTGACACCCATCATGGCTTAAGTACTCCATTCACACATGCTCTGCTTCAGCTGACAACAGCAATTACATGTTGGTGATTATTTTACAATAGTCCTTCAAATTATACATCTCACTGCCCTCAGTGATTTCAGTGGACACTTGTCTGATATCAGGTTTTCAATCTCACAGCAACTGATCTGTTTGTGACACCATCACATAACCACCACAAATGTGACTGCTTAAACGACAGCTCTGTCAGGGAGTCATGTCAGATTTCGGATTTTTGATTGCCCGACTGAGACTGACGGGGCATGCGGCTGTCTTTACAGAGTGATGATTTAGCTGTATAAATGTGTAGCATGGCAATGTGTCTTAAAAAATTGATATAACTGCAACATTACACGTGTGTCATCATATAAGTGAATAAATTAGCAGACATCGGCAGTTAAGCAACATTTAAGACACGACTTCTGGATGTAACATTTCCACAACGCGTCACACTAAGTGAGGTCTGCAGCATGTATTGTACAAAAAACAAAATCTATCAAACTGTTTTTAATAGCATCTGATTGGCAAGCTGTCTTGGGACAGTTGGCAAATGGGCGGGCAGCGGAGGAGTTTAGAGGTGCTAAAGTTCAGGCACGAGCGACGCAGCACTCTGTGTCCTGCCAACAGCCTTACAGTGGCGCAGTTCCTGACTAAGTTGTTGACCCATGGCCCCCACCTGTCTTGACCATGCATTATATGGGGGGGGGGGTATCACTTCCTCGCCTATGCTGCCTGCCACACCAGAAGGCTTTTGACTCATGCCCATCTGTCCTGGTAGTACATACATTAAGAAAAAGCCAAGCTGTCGGCACCCTGTCCAATTCACGCATGCCTTTATAACAAAATGTTGTATAGAGTGTGAACAGAATTTTTACCGAAGCAACAAAGATCTCGGTAAAGAGAATAATTATCAGTAAAGAGGTAATTTCTAATAGCTATCTTCAGATAACAACGATATACTCTTGAGGTGTTATGATGCACGCATTTTGGAAAACAATTTCTTGAGACTGATGTTCTTTCATTTTAAATCCAATTAAAACCAAATAATATATTTGGTACTGACCTAATAGAACAGACATGCAAAACATTTGTATCTTCGTTTAGATTAAAATGTAAAATGGTGTTGATGCCGAGTCATTTTTGAGAATGTAGTTAGTCGTGCTGTTGTATCAAAGTATATGACATTCATTGGTGTTTCAAATGTCGTGACACATATCAGAGGGACATAATATAAGAAATACTTCTCAGTATGAGTATGCATGCCTATGTCATTACCACAGCAACCAAAGCAGACCAGACAACAATGCCTGAAAATAAAAATAGGACCTAATCACTTACTTACATCAGTGAGAAGTCACTCCTTGACATTCGATTATAGACACACATCAGATTTGAGTCTGAACACATTCTAAGAGCTTTTTAATGTATGAATACATTAGTAGATTAATATGTTCTATTGGCAATAATTATAATAAGAAACATGTAAAATGACACCGTTGCTTTTGTTTGAATACTTTTACACAGAACTGATTTGATCTGAATGAAGCTTTGACTTTTTTTTGAAAAACATTTTAACAAACAGACATTAACTTTCTTTTGAAAAACTTGCACAAATAACAAAGATGCAAACGTACCTGACCTGGCTGGACGTCTAAGTAATGAAGCACCTCTTTAAGCAGAACAGGTGTGTGAAGAGGCTTTTGGGTTAAAACAGAAGACAGTTCTTCAGATCTGTCAAGGGGACCAGGACCAGAAGATGCACAAGCTGTAGAAGAGTGCAGGCTTAACTTCCATGACCTCCATGCTCTCCACACAGTACGATTTGTTTTCCATAACATTGGGTTGGCGCACACTGAAAAAAGCATGATCCCTTTAATGATCTATGGAGAAAACAAGAGCAACAACGTGTTCAAACCAATTTAGAGGAGCAGGGTCTGTAACACTGTGATAGGTGACCACAGATCTGAAAATAGCCAAATAAGTGTTTGTATTTACTATGCTATTATTTGGAGTAGTGATCAAGTATAATAATTTGGAACACAAATATTAGGCCGCCATCATAAGAGCAAACCTGCAGATATATTGTGCTGGAGGCTTTTTTAAACTGACTTAAAACAGCTGGTGTCCAACCTGAAGTGTCCAACCAAAACAAAAGGGCATCACAGTTCTATGATTTCAAGACGTTCGAGATCCCTCTGAAGGTTGTGGCTCACCACACCCTCAATACAAGTAATTACATCCGTGGTTAATTGGTTGAACATTTTGGCATTCTACATGAACACTACCTGCAGTGAGCCACTTGGTTAAAAGGGTATTTAGGTGTTTCCTGGCAACAAGATGCATTGAAAATTAGAGATCGTTTGTGACGCATGATTCTACTGAAATATAAATATGTGCAGGAGCTGTAAGAAATTAAATTAATTTGCAGAAAGCATTGATGAACACAAAGCAAATGTCCAATGGCAGCAAAGCACAACACGAGTACCTTACAGGATTCAAAATCAACTTTGTATCCACATTATTATTATTATTACATTACCGTTGTCTGCAGCAAGATGTAACAAATAATTGTACGTCTTTCAGGTAAGGTAAGCTATCCTTTACTAGAAGAGCAGATAATGGAATGAATGATGGACTGGTTGAAGCACTTATTATCACGTGTGAAGTATTTTGTGATTATTTTTATGTGTGGCATAATTTCAACTTAATATAACCGATGTATCATGATACATAGTTATATTAAACAAGCCCTCTGGTAGAAAATACTAGTAATAGGATAATAGCGGAATTGTTATTCAATTTGAGGAGGAGGTATTGTTTTCAAGGCCCTCTTCTCATCATGTCTACTTAGTTGCTGTAGCCATTAAGCTAGGCGTGGAGCTAAAAGGTCACATTAGCATAACTAATACTAATCTGAGTAATTGGTAGCTGCTAACAATGTCTCATTGTACCAGAGGCGTGGATTCAAGTGTATGTTGCTATGTTGTTGGATCACACATAAAAAACGCAGTTTTTGTGTGAAGCAGGTCAACGTTAGCTAACTAACTTGCTAAAAACACAAGAGCTAACGTACAGCTAATCTGCAAGAATGGAGTTAATTTACGCATGCGCAGTCTAACCTTAACAGGGGTGTTAAAGATGTGTTTCGCGGAGATCTTGGAGATGAGATAAGAAGGGTTATGCAACGTGCAGTACACCATGTGCTACTCATTAGCACGTGTGTGCAGTGGCTGTAACGTTATCACGTAACTGTTAGTCAGTAGCTGGGCTTTTTAAGCCTGACGATAGAGTGATGCATAGGATATTGTTGCTATGCACCATGTTGGGTTCCCAAGCGCGTTTCCCTACACGTACGAATTCACGGATAAGGTCGCAACAGGACATTGAGTTATGTTTGACTAAGGTAACTTGTATACACCTCTGAAAGGTATCAGTAGCTTACCTAGCGTAGCTCCTCCTCCAGCAGCAGCATGTCCGGTGACGTCACTGTAACTCACATCCAATCAGCTGCGACAGAGGAAGGGGGCTTTATTTTTGAAAATATTGGCGCTAGTCGTGCTAGCTATGACCAGCTATCTAGCTATGTCCAAGTTACCCTAGCGAATGTAACTTTCCAATACGGGCTACTGGTGTACAATCAGAGAAAAACGGGTTACAGGAAATTAAAGATAACTGTTAATGACAAAAGGTAAGAAGTAACGCTAAGTTAATCGCACACGGTGAATTCAACATAAAGAAAACAACGCTAATTTACCGTTGGAAGTTGTGCGAGAGCTGTTAGCTAACAGCTATAATAAAAAATGCATCTTGGTCTAACGTTAGCTATTATAGCTAACAGCTACAGCCATTGTAGCTAACACGCTAGCCAACCCATGCCAAGTTTACGTTTTCAGGTTAGCTTTTAATTATATCGCATTTTAATGTGTGCTTGAATCAAAACAGTTTTGCTAACATGTAACGTTAGCTGAGTATCTTAACCAACAGTGAAACCTTTTGTGGCTTGAGAGTAACGTTAGTAATCACATTATTCATCAGGTTAACTGTTGGGTATGAATGTATTGTTATTACCGGTACATTTAACGTTACGTCTTGGATTTTATCCAGGTGATAACTGCCACTTAGCTACGATAACGTTAGTCTATTATTTTCATTGCAATGTGTCGCAACGGAGCATGACAATCATTTGTATTATCTGTGCGATGGTAGGGACGGTGTGCATAAAGATAATGCCAGTAGCATCAGTTTGCTTTTGCACATGTATACACTCAGTTACCAGGTTATTTGGTACGCTTGGCTAAAACCAGTGTATTTATACAACAGAACTTAAAATGTTTTCATCATATGCCAAACCTATTTAAAGCTATATCAAGGAAGATTGGCCAAATATTAGATCCTATTTGATATTAAAAAATGTACGTCTGTATAAAGCAAAACTACAGCCTCCAAATTACCATCAATTTGACTCAAGACATCTCTGAAACATTTTCAACAAAACTAAATGTCCTTCATGAGATTATAGTTTATTGCAGGGCTGTTGTTTTCAAATGCATCTCCCAGCCCTCATACAGGACATCCATGGTTTAACTAGCCTATATTAATGTTATCTTACCCTCTACTGACAAAATTTTTAAACAATGCTCTGCTCAACACGTACCAAAAGAACATTTTACAATAAGACTTTGAATTCACTCTGATTTGAAAGCATATCAATTATTATCTGCAACGTCATCGAGGATACGCTGAGACAAAAATTCTAGGGAAGCTCGTGAAACTTTTTAGATTAATTCAGTCTGGTAAACGTTATTTATATAGCCCATGATCACTAATTTGATTCAATGGCTTTACAATCTGTACAGCATATGACAGCATATGATCCTCAGACCCTCGAAGTGCTGTCTTCTGTCCATTTCCGCTGTTTCTATTTGTATGATTGTTTGAGCATATTGGTAAAAATGACACTGATGATTTTGATTTGTAATGTGGAAAATCTAGTTAACCTTTTTGTTTCTTATTTTGCAGAAACGCTTCAATCACTGCAGAAGGACCAAAATGGCAAGTGACGTGTGCAGCCACGTAAAGGTGGTTGTTCGAGTGAGGCCAATTAACGAGAGGGAGAAGCGCGAAAACTATCGAAATGTGGTCCAGGTTGTTGACAACCACATGCTAATATTTGACCCCAAGGAAGAGGATACAACATCATGTTTTGGGTCACAAAGGGAACGAAACAGAAATGTCAACAAGAAGGCTAACAAAGACCTTAAGTTTGTTTTTGACCATGTCTTCGGTGAGAACTCTACCCAAGATGACATCTTTGAGAGCACCACTAAAGGAGTGTTGGACAGTGTGATGAATGGATTTAACTGCACAGGTAACAAATTCATGTGTAAAAGATGTATAGGAACAGATAGCATCTTGGTCTACAGAAAGGAGAGATTATGTGACACTTTACATTATCTTTTTATTGCTAAATACTCCTTTCGAGAGGCTGAGCACTGACTATATACACACTGCTCTGCCTGACTATTGTGATTGAAGCTGTGGATGTGGTTATATAAATGGTGTTATGGGTATGGCTATAGTAGCTATATTGTGACTGCACTTTACTGTTTCCATCAACATTACCCAAGAAAGCATGTTAAGGCACACCAGGTTTTGAGCCTGCGCTGCTTCTATCAGATATGACTGATGTGTTCCCAATAAACCACAGGAGTTCAAGAATACAGTAGCTCACGTATTACAAAGTAATGGAAAACTTAAAGCAAGGGAACATATAATTCATTGCAAGGTATTGTGAGGGAAGTCAAAAGTACTTCATGAAAGAAAAGTCCCTCCATGACCCATCGGGGGCTCTGTAATAAAATGAGCTAATCTGCCGTGGCAGTAAACGTATTGGATTTTTGACTGCCTCTCTTCAACCCCTGCATGAGCAAATACTGAAGTTCAAATGCAGTTATGAGCCACTCCAGCACCAAGTAAGAGCCGTGTTTTTTCTCAACATGGCTTGCTGACTCATGCTGCTGTATCATTAATTGAAACTGCTGGCTGCTCTTAATTTACTTTGTCTGCTCCAAGGTTCACTTGCTGGCCACTAGCTCACAACAATGTGCAGTACCAGTGTTTTAAATCAGCACAAATGGGAAATTTTGACGGCTAGTGTACCCGCTGTAAACAGGACCCGAAACAAATATGGCTTTAGAGCAGGGGTCTCAAACCCGCGAATCCGCCAGCACAAAAAAAAAAAAAAAACATATATATATATATTTTTTTTAGTTAGACTTGATAATAAAAATATCCCCATAGTCAAAATTATGAGATAGAAAGTCATAACTATGATAGAAAGTCATAATTCTGAGATAGAAAGTCAAAACTATGATAGAAAGACAAAATGATGAGATACTTAAACACAGAAGCAGCTCTTTGGCTGGTTACTGTACATTTGAAATGGAAATGTATTGTGAGTACATTGAAGACTACTTCAAACGTGGCTTTAAAAACACATGAAATACTTCATGTGGGATTGTGCAAACGCACCCTTGAAAGGATTTTAAGCATTGAACAAAGTTATTGTAATAACTTGTGTTTGATATTTGTCTTTGCTATTTTCTTTAATAGTTTGATCTTTGATAGAGTAATGTGGGTTTCTTAACCCTAAATTAAAAGGATTTAAGTTGTAATAACAGAAATGTGCTTCAATATATGTTTACATTTATATAACTACATGTACAATATTTTTACACTTGAATAAACAATAATCAAATGCAGAGACAGTTATTTACCAATATGTTAGGAGTAGTTACATTTACACAGTCTTACATTTACAACCGGCCCTTTGAGGCCGACCGTGATGCTGAAGTGGCCCGGAGTGAAAATGAGTTTGAGACCCCTGCTTTAGAGAGTCATCATTGATCCATTGAAAGATGCCTAGAGCAGCGAAAACTCTTGATCCTGTTGAACAATATTCACTCTGTTGGCAGTTTATTAGGCACACCTAGCTACAACTAATGTCGTCTAATACAGCAGTCCTGCAGTAAATCCTCCCGTCATGAATTTTATAATGCTCAGCTTCTGTTGAAGAGGCCTTAATTCAAATCTACCATCATTTTGTAGGTTGTAGTTGGTGGTGCTGTTGAACTTATACAGATGGGTGTTTCTGTTATTAAGCCTAATAAGCCTAACCTCATTGATATAAATGAGGGGGATGAAATAACAGAAGCACCTTTCCGTGTCCAGCAATACAATTCAACGGTGATCATACGGTCGAAGCAACTCCTCTATAAAACAGTTTCAACAAAAACTAAGTATTCTAACCCTCATGAAGGTAGCATTTATCGTAAGATGTGTGTATTACACTGCATTGGTGTACCAAATAAACTTGCAACTGAGTTTATACTGGATGCAGAATGCTAACGAGTTCAAAGCATGTCTTTTAGTTGGTGCTTTGGCAGTATTGCATACTGTAAGCCCACTTTCAAATGTAGGCTGATTGGAACATCACTTACATTTTTCACATTACGATTTGTGGTTACGCTCCATCCAACGTAAGTTTGATGTTCTAGTTGTTGCGATAAGCATTTATTTCTTATATAAATGTTTTACTTCATTTAAATTTGTCTTTCACCTGCAGTGTTCGCCTACGGTGCTACTGGAGCAGGCAAGACGCATACTATGTTAGGCTCTCAAAATGAGCCTGGGGTCATGTACCGCACCATGACAGAGCTGTTCAAACGCATGGATGAGGCCAAGGAGGAGAAAGAGTTTGCTGTTGCTTTCTCATATCTTGAGGTGAATATTTGTTTGTTTTTGTTCTCTGTGTCAGTGCAGAACCTGTTCTTATTTTGTGTCAAAGTGATTCTCAGACTTAGACTCCTTTCCCGTACAAAGCCTCCCTTCACCCACAAAATGACACGAAATGTTTGTATGTCTATTTCTCACCCCGTGATACCTTGAATTCTTTTAGAATTTCAGAACGTTTCTTTGTTTATCTCGCATGCCTCCACGTTGAACGAAGATGAAGATGAATTGAAGTACGGTGCTATTTAAAACACTTCTGCATAAACAATCTCATGTGCAAGTCCAGGCGAGTCAGAAATGTTTTAAATAGTACGGTTTCAGCGAAACTCCATGTGTTTGGAAAGTACTGAGCATTCAACTGGAAAAGTTAAACTTGGATTATAATGCACGACGTGTGTGAGAGTTTGCCAACAGATTTTTTGATATAGTTGTTAAAAGCGGATCCTATTTACTTGAATTCATCAAGATTTTTCTCAGTTTTTTCATCTTCACTCACTTTGGAGGCATGCGAGAAAAACTAATTTATTCTAAAAGAATTCAAGGCAACATGTGGGGAGTAATTAATATACAAATGGTAATGTTGTGGGTAAAGTATTCCTTGAACCAAATCATACATTTCTGTCTTGACTGACCTCTCGGGGTGGTTTTGATGAGATTGCAGCTGTTTGCAGTTATATTTGTTGTTTGTTTACAGGTTTACAATGAACAAATCAGAGACTTGTTGGCTAATGTCGGCCCTCTTGCAGTCAGAGAGGACAGCTCTAAAGGAGTGGTTGTTCAAGGCCTCTCGCTGCATCAGGTCAGTAGCAGCAAATATATCCTACATACTCCCCCATGGCATCATGGTGTGTATTAACGGTAAATACTGGTGTCATTGCAAAGTCTATTTATTAAAACCCATTTAGGTTTCCCTCAATTGCTTTTGCAATACATAATGTCATGTTTTTAAATCGAAAATCATATTTCTCAGAGTAGATGACAGTAAATGTGATGTTCTATTTAATGTTGGGCATCCTCGCTGTTCTGTAGCTGTGGGGATTTATTGGGTCACGCCACATCCACGTATTTTCTTTGCTTTTCCTATACAGCCCAAATCTGCAGCGCACATTCTTGAGGCTTTGGATTCTGGCAATCGCAACCGGACACAGCACCCCACTGACATGAATGCCACCTCTTCCCGGTCCCATGCTGTATTTCAGGTATTTCAGTGGTAGTGGGCCGTTACTGACATCTTCATCTTATAAGACGATCATTATTTGAAGTATCTTGTTTCACGACAATCATCGAACATTGCACCACCGTTTGCTTCTTGATGGTCTTGAATTCAAAGTTTTGTATTATTTTCTTCAGATATATTTAAGACAGCAGGACAAAACCGCCAACCTCAATCCTAATGTCTGCGTTGCCAAAATGAGCCTGATCGATCTGGCCGGCTCAGAGAGAGCCAGCGCCACCAACGCCAAAGGTGCACGTCTGCGGGAAGGCGCTAACATCAATCGCTCACTTCTTGCCCTGGGAAATGTTATCAATGCACTTGCTGACCCAAAGGTGAGTTTATATTACCCCGTGTATACTGTAGATAACATGCAGTGTTGTAAAAAACAATGTGGAAAATGCGGTCTCTTTTTAAATATACAAGTGTTTAACATTTTCGGTTTGCTGGGACCCCGTCTGTCAGATGTCTCAGTGACAGCTGGAGGTTAAGATTAGTGATCTGTTCACAAAGGAGTTAACATTCAAACAGTGTTGTGGGCCTGGTTTTGTAACACTTTTGGATGCACAGAAGACACCTCCTGGTTAGCGAAGGCAGCTGTGCACAGCAGCATCTGTCAGACTGTCGAAAGTGAACAAAGTGTTTGGTTAGCTTGGTAACAAAAGACTTGCTACTTTGTGAATCACTGCCAAACAAAAGTTGGAATAATGATTTGTTTAGAAAGTTTTTAAATAATGTTACACGGTGCTTTACAAATAACGTAAAGTTGAGCGAGATTCTACAGTTTAAACCAATAAAGGGAATCAAATACACACAAAAATTTAACAAATGAATCACTTAATTAAAGAGGACAAACGGAAGACACAGTCTGTTTGCTGATATATAGTTTAGTTGTTGCTGCATTTTAGATTCTGAGTAGTCTGTATTGATAAATTGTATAATTTGGTTGTGGCATTGTTAGATATTCACTCTGTCGCCAACTACAGATGTTGATGCCACATTTACAGACAATCTGACAAAGAATGTCACAGTCACGACACATTAAGAAATAGATTACATCTAGTTCTGTACAGACGGTGCACAACTACAGTGAATGTGCTTCAACTATGTTTTGTATTTCGTACTGTTTTTATGCTTGTATATGGTCAGCAAACCATCTGTGCAATTTTGCATTGTCTCTATTATTATTGTGGTTATAGGTATAAGTTATAAGTTAAGCACAAGCCTCCATATATAAAACGCAGAGCCTGGGAAGTCGCAAGTCAACTGAGTATTTGGGTATTATTTCATTCCAGTTGCATACATTAACCTGCCAAGCAGTCTTCTCATTTTACACACCGGTCTCGAGGGATGAGGCACAAGCAGGCCACATGCATTCAGGAAGTGCTGTGCAAATGTACCGCGTCCATGTTGAAATGTGATCCTTCTTCAACAGGTTACTTAATTCTTGCGTTAGAACTGTGTCCAGTGAGTATTATACCCTGCTCACCATTCTTTGGTGTTGCCGTCATGGACGTAGTTTGATCTGGTCCACTTACAATGCCCACCACAAATCCCCTCTCCTATCCCCATGATTATTGGTGCTGCAGTGTTTACTGTTGGCAGACAAGGAATTCATGTTGTGGCCATTGTTTACAGGAAAGAATGTCCCCACTTGTGTCTGGGCTGACATGCCATTCGTTTGAGTGAAGAAGAATGCCCGCTACTTCTGTTTGGGCTGTTCAGTATGTCATCCTCATGCTATGCTGCACAGAGGTTTTTGTTGTATGTTGTTTGCCTTAAGGCGATGTCCAAAGCAATGCAGACACATTTGACGCTGCGTCCTTTCTCCCCATCTTGGCCATCCATCCACACAAGGCCAGTGTTTGCCACCAACAAAAAAGGGGGCTTTCTACAAATGTTGTCCGAAGTGGATACATTTTCAGACGTCAGCATCCTTGAAGTATTGTCAAAGCCACCGTTTGGTAACTTTAATAAAAACAACTTTCTGTCATTTTTGCTCAGACTGTCACAATATCCTACATGAGACAGATTATCTGTGGAATTACTCTTAACCGTGGTTGACTAATAGCATTTACAGATTGTGTTCAAATTACCGTTTGCTCTTGCAGTTGTTTGATAACAGAAAGACATTGGGACTTGAATTTTGTATTATGTGGTCTGTTATGATGAAAAACAATGTGAGTGATCCTGGAGAGTAGAAGGTGATGGAACGAAGCACCACATTGTCTGCATCACCAGGCATAGCCCCTTGTCACTGGGTTCCTTTTGAAGCCAGCACTTGTTTTTCACGGTTGTTTTACACCCCCCGTTCACACTAGTGCCGCTCCCTCCATTCACCTGCAATTTCACATTGAACCTGTGACCGATTCAATATGATTGACCAAACTAATGGAGTTAAACAATTGAGTTCACTTTTAGAATGAGTTTGGATGCCTGTGCTCGTGTTCTTATTAAAAAGGTGATTTTTTGTTTTGTTTTTTCAAATTGGCCCAGCTATCCTGAAACTCCCTGGACCTGACAAGAACTATAACTAAGGTCTTTGAATCCAGATGTAGGCGCAGCTGCTAACCCCAAAAGAGATTATTTTACACTCCTTTGTTACTTAACTTTAATGTGACTTTCTGCAATCCCAGTACCCACGAGATTGTGACTCACCTAAGCAGCTGTAGTCTATCTAATGCCATTGTTAAAGACTGAGCTGTTTTCACAAACCAGCTGCACAAAGACTTCAGACCAGTGCTGTGGATGGCTGATCCTTGTTTTAACCCTAAAATGAACGCTCCATAGTGAATTTTGCTACCCGTTAGGTTTATTGGTCCCCACCAAATAGTGTAATATGACTAAGCGTCTCTTGCTGAGCTTGTCCAGATGGAGAATGCATATTGAGGCGCACCCCATATTTGTGTGTCATGGTTGACTGAACTGAATTGAAATCACCAATCCTGTTGTTGTTCATTTCAAACTTTCATTTGTTGAGTAAGTAAACTCGATAGTTGTTTTTTTGATTTTCTGAGCTGCTTGTTTGTGTACACCTTTGTCATCAAAAATGGTCTTATTACTTTGGGCAAATGTTGTCTTTTTCTTCTTTGTTTTAGAGTAGGAAAACTCATATACCGTACAGGGACAGCAAGCTGACGCGGCTGCTTAAAGACTCCTTGGGGGGCAACTGCAGGACGGTTATGATTGCCAATGTTAGCCCCTCTTCCCAGTCATACGATGACATCCACAATACACTGAAGTATGCCAACAGGGCCAAGGAGATTAAGTCCTCGGTGAGTATTAAAGTTATTATATTGTTTTTAAATTGTCAATTGTTATAAATAATGTGATACTTGAGCTATAGATGTATGAATTCCTCTTTAATCATTCAATTTTTCTCTCTTCCCTTAACTTTCAGCTGAAAAGTAACGTAGTAAGCCTGGACAGCCACATTGGCCAGTATGCAGTGATATGTGAGAAGCAACGGCAAGAGGTACTATGAAACAACAACACTACCCTGCTTCATTCTTTAGGGGGAAAAAACTGAAAATATTTTTCTCATTTGAACAGTCGGTGGTTAAATTCTGACTATTTCAATGTTCTGTTCTCTAAAGATTCTACAATTGAAGAAAAAGCTGACAGAATATGAGAAGAACACATCGGCTTCTGACACGATCTCATCTCAGAAACAGGCAGAGTTCAAAAGGTAAGCACGTAAATAATTGTCATTCAGATTGTAACCCGAGACATCTCGGAGGTTGTTTCTTTATGTGTAGTAAACTCTGTTGTTGTCGACATTGTGATTGGAATACACACGCTGATTGCAGGCAGTGGAAGATGAAATTAGCCACGATGGTCGAGGTCGTTCAATCAAATATGCTGTTCCAATAGACTTGTATTTTTTAATGTTTCTTTATTTATTCATTGTCATTTATGACACAATCAATATTCCAAACATACATTTTATTATCATTGAGCCTTCTATTGTATTACCTCAGCAAGTCCCTATAGCAAGCATATTAGTTTGCAAAGGAGCAGTGGCTCTTCTCCAATCTCTGACTTTTGTCACTCCCAAAAACAACTCCTTCTAGCAGAGTGTAGTGACTTCAGCCTTGGAGGTGCGAGATGCTCTCTGCTCCGAGGCTGCACCTAAAATATTCATGGTGACCGATAATGTTCTCTATGATAAATTGATAATTATGGGGAGAAACTAAAACACTCTTGTCTCTGAAAATGGTTTGGTTGTGTTTGGATAGCCTGCTTTCACCCTTTACTTTTATAAACAAAATCCCAAAGTTCAAATGTAGTTTTCAACCAGGAGCAGCACTTTGAAGGTGAGGTGCACCAGCAAAATGTTGCTAAAATAGAAGCAAAGCAACTTGTTCTTACCCAAGGCAACTCCCTTTGATCGGTAGCTCACAGTGTCTGTGTGGATCTCTTTAGTTGAAAATGCCAACTGCTGTTTATTTATTTGTTTGTGCTGCCTTGTGCACAAACTCTCAACACAATGTATTAGTGGTGTTTTTGACAGCTGACTTACCCAGAGCGCATTGAAAACAACGTTTTCAGAATTGGTGATCCAATGCGACTTCTGCTAAACAGCTTGTTTGTCTTACTTCTATGAAATGCGATGCCACGAAATGGCCACTTCAACCTCCTGGAAAACAGTGTATCATCATAACAATCGAATGTCCCTCTTTGCCAATCTCTTTCAAAGGGAACTAATGCTAATACTGTTTCATTTCAGTTTTTATATTGCGTTATTGTTTTGGGATGCAATATCATACAAGTACCTGAGTAAGATAATACAGGAAGACTTTTTTGACTTTTTTTTACACAACCAGCCCTAACCTACACTGCATAGAGCAGCCAGATACAAAAAGTGTGTCGTAATTAATAAAGTTTTAAAGACAAATTCATGGTAAAGAAAGCAGTATTCTGTTTTTAAATTTAAAACGTATAGGACTGAGTACTGCTGGTTTTCAATCTAGCTATCTAGTCAGGGACTATTTTACTCCTTGGATTAAAGAACATCTGTGCTCTGAAGCCCAAGAATCAAGATTGAAAAATGCTGGCACAGTTTTAATATTTTGGGGGGGGGGGGGGGGGGGGCAACTTCATTTCCTTTTTATACCTGCCACAAACATACAGTTGGTACCTCTGTGTATAAAAGAATACTAGTGTTTTATATAGCTTCGACAATCAACATTAGTTTAACTATCTTTTGTTTTAAATGTGGAGTTTTCATTTGATACGGACAGCTGTGCAGAACATTCATTTTAATTCAACTAATATCTACACAATGATTTCTTTTACATAAATCCGATTAACCACATCCCATCGATTCATCTTTAAGGCACACAGTGGCATTTGTTGGGGTATTTGGGCGGGGGACATGGAAAAGCTGAATGAGTCTCACTCCGACACATTTCATTCACTGGCATCAGAATTCACAACTCGCACAGAGAGAGGCTCTGAATAGAGGCTGCACGCTTCTCACACTATTAAAAATTCAGCAGTCTAGCAAGGCCACGACGTCTCCTACGTCACCGGAGTTACATTGAAGAGTGCAGTCACATTTCAGCGACAGCTCTCCAGTCCTTATTTACCTGCATGCCTCTCCTGTCTCTCCTACTGCTTTAACTCAACCAGACAGCCAAATGCATCCAATCTTCAAATCACCGCATCTCTGCTCCAAGAATACATTTATACATCATATGGCTAAGAATATATTTCTGGCTTAGTATGAACAGAACTGGCATGTAGTTGAAGCTCTTGATTATATGAAAAGATTAACAGCATCATGGAGAATACTTGTATTAGCCATGCAAGCATTTGATGAAATAGTACATTTTGATATTAGCATTATTAGCTGTATTACTGTATTTAAACTGGCTTTGACGTGTTTATAAAACGTTTGAATATCTCATGGGCTTTAGTGTGTTAAATACTCGGGACAAGTGGTCCGTAAGAGCTTTTGGCACAGCCATTAATATAAATGTGCTCCTTACATGTGGCACACCAGCTTCTAATCACATCCTGCTTGAATCCCTGGGATGATGGCGATGTTTTATTGGATTGCATTATACTAAGAGGTGTTTCTAATATTCTGTCCCATGTATTTGAATCAAAGTGGATTAAAAAAAAAACACCTTTCAATAACCTACAGTCCAAAGCAACACTACAGCCGCAAAAATGACCGGAGTTCAATGAAGGCCAATCTGACAGTACCAGCTAAAACTGAGCCTTACAGTTGCACAAAGACACCGTTTATCAAGGCTATTGTAATCAATTAACTAGATGCTATTTCTGTTTGCATATATTGCATGTTCCTTGAATTGCAAAGAAGTTGAGACTAGAATGTTGAGACTAGAATGACTTTGAAGAATTTGTTTTAATGAAATGAATGTGCCAAAGTGATTTTAGACTACTTTTAAATCACTTTTCTTACCTCTCTCTCTCTCTCTCTCTCTCTCTCTCTCTCTCTCTCTCTCTCTCTCTCTCTCTCTCTCTCTCTCTCTCTCTCTCTCTCTCTCTCTCTCTCTCTCTCTCTCTCTCTCTCTAGGGTGTCAGAATCTCTCCAGCGAATCTTCTCGGACCGGACCCAAATCAGGAAAGAGCAGCTGGATCTGGAGAGACAACTGAAGGAGAATGAGCTGCGCCAGCGGTACACTGAGGCGGACAACCTGCAGGTCCAATGTTTCTGTGCCAAGGAAAAGACTGAGAAGGTAGCTGATGCTTACGCTGCTATCCACAGAGTCCATCATCCCCGCAGAAAATCAGCTGCTGAGTCATCATTTCACTTCTCTGTTCTCTATAGTTGTCTTAGCCTCTCATTTACACCACTGCAAGACAGGGTCACTGCTCCCTGGCTCCTCTTTGCCATTTGAGCCCCGGTGTTAGTCCCAGCTGTAAATGCCATTGAAAGTATAAAAAGTGAATTATTAGTACCAAACTTTGCAGAATTGTTCACTGTCTTGCAATACAAACGAAACTGTGGGAGCGTTTACCAGAGAGTGTGGCTGAATCATCGGTCTGCATTTCAAAACAATTATTTAAAAAAGGTTACAGTAGTTGTAAGTTACAAGTAATTGATTCACATTAAATTCTCAAACAATATACAGCAAATGCTTCATATTTTTAAATTCATTAATATTGCTTGACTGGAGCTTGGTGGCATATTGTTGTTAGCAGCTATAATTATTGTTATTTAGACCACATACTTAATAGTGTGTTATACTAATGCTCGCTCAAACAATTCATGATATCACCAAAATGGCTTTCGTTGTTGTCGCTTTTAACAGGCTACTTGTAAGCACGAGCGGAAGATTGCCAGCTTACGCACTCGGCAGCAACACATTCACAAACGTTTGAAAGAGACCGAAACACGTTTCCTGGACAACGACGGCTTGCTTCATCGCGTCGAGAATGAGATTAAGCTGCTGAAGTCGGACGTTCAGACCTCAGAGGTACGTAGAACTAATTGACTCTCACATTTACTGGTGCTGAAAAACAGCTGAGCGATTGACTGGCAAATATTTGTTTTGTTGTGACTAAAGTATATTATTGACATTTCACACTTTGTTTAAACGGATAGAATTGCTTGAATGTTAAGTGTGATCTATATCTTTGATTATAACACGTGTGTAACCACAGTGCTTCGAGCCGCGTTTATATGAATTCCAACCGCACTTGAGACCGACATTGGTGATGGAGTGCATGAATTTCTGTCAGACTTTGGACAATAGATCGGTAGAGGTGAACAGTGAGTATAACTCGTTACTAAAATGACATAACTTGCGGACAGGATGAAATATTTTGAGTTAATGTATGAAGACAAACGAGCATGATTGGACACAGAGAAAAACTTCACAATGTGGGTTACATCCTTCAAAACTTATCGCTTGGTGTTTTTTGTTTGTTTATTTTGGAAGGTAGTCTGTGTGCTGGTGTCGTGACTGTCTTTGTTTTCTTCCCATCTGTTCTCCTAGTAATTAGAACCGTGCTCATTTTATTTCTCCGGCTCACTCGTGGATCACTGAAGAGAATAAATCAATACCCTTTACTCATCCCTCACACAGCAGCCAGTTACCTAAAACCATGCCCATGTTATTTTTTTCTTCTTTATCCTTTCTTCCAGGAACTGACCCAGAACTATGACGCACCCACCGGTCAAATGTTCTCTCCGCTGTTGTTTCGTAGTTTCTTTACGTCAGAGTTCTTTCCCTTTTTTTCCCCCTCCTCTCCCTTATCCTGAGCAGATAGCTTTTCTGGTGAAAACAGAACTTTGCATCTTCTCTCGATAGTATCTTGACCTCGAACCACCTATCGTTTCTTCTAATTCTGCCCAGCAGGGTGCTAATTCAATATGCTGTTATGTTAGAATGCTTATTGCCTCATCGTTTATGCTCTCTGAACTACGTAATTCATCTGTGTTGTTCAGGTTTTAGATAAGAGCCTACATTGCCACAGACTGGAGTTGCAGGTTAATGACCTCAAACAACACATTAAGCAGATGGTCGAGCTAACTGCACTGCAGGATCAGGAGAACAAGCGTATGCAGAAGTAGGTTGACAATACTAACAACCAATTCAGTGTAGCTGAAGATACTGCACCTCATCTCTCAAGAAATATCTCAACAATATTTTTCCATTGCATTTCAGAATGGTGAACATCTTGTTGCCAGCTTATAGTCGGCACTACTCTGCGTTGCGGGGGGCCGGGCAGGTCACCGCTGCAGATGAGATGGAGAACCATGAACTAGAGCAGCTTGTGTTGAGGGAGAGAGGCGTGGTCTGGGCCGACCAGGAAGGGGTGTGGATCGGAGAGGGCTCGCAGGAGACGAATGAGGTGGACCGCAGCGAGTTGGCACCTGTCCTGTTTTTCTCACATCTGCTATACCACCAGAGTAGCCCCTGCAGTAAGTCATCATCCTCTTATCGTTCATTCTTCTGTTGGTTATTGAGCATACTTTTACGTGGATTCAATTTGGATAGAATTACAAAACTATTGAAGGTTAGAAAATATGGTAGAGCTAATTATGAGTATTTACATTATCAATTAATATGGGTTTAGATTAATCCATGAGTTGGTCAGTCTAGAAAGTATAAGAAGGTGAAAAATGCCCATCACACAGTCTCAAAACTCAAAGTATTACATTTATAAGGATTTCTTTAAAAAAAGAGAAAAGCAAGAAATGATTTTAGTCTGAACATGTACTGCCATACAGCCTGAATGGGAAGATGCCATTTTTGCTTCATCAATTCATAAAGACCTGACCACATGACCGCAAAATACTGGAAAAACCAAAACATTCGATGTTGCAGTAATTGGTGATTGCTTATGATAAAGACAACGATTTAGAAAATGCCCATTGAATGTTATGTTAACAGAAACTGAGATCATGCACCACGGCTCCAACGTAAATTATTTGAGAATAGTCAAAAATATATCAAAGGCCATTCATCCCTCTGACATGCAGAATCTCAGCAGATACTTTTTTATGTAAATATATTTACGTGAAGTTATATTTGGGCTTGATCGGCTTCCCACGCGGACTGGATACAAATGGAAAATGACAGAAAAAGTCAAATGTCCGTTAGCTGAGAGCAAACTGCAATGCTATCATCAAAGCTCCACTAAACGGATGCCATTGCCATCTGAAAGGGTTAAGTAATATTCAGGATCGTATAACGTTCAGATGGACGAGACTATTTTGAATATGCTGCTCCCAGTTAGGTTGTGGCAAGCGCGTTGAACACAGCCCCGCCCCACAGTGTCACGTCCCACTGTCGCACATGCAGGTTACGTGACTGTGTCTTAAGTGTCTGAAACTCCAAACACACATGAATCGTAACCCGTGGAGCACAGGCTGCTTTTTCTTTAAAACAATAATTACACAGTTGTAGCAAAAACTTGTTTGCACATAGTTAAAATGAAAATTTGGACAATGAACCAAAGCTGGGTAACAACAATCAATTCCTATGATAAAGTCTTATCATTAGAGAGACATTAAACTCTGCACCTGTCCCTCAGTTCCACTGCTGGCTCGATTCAAACTGTATTACATTCAGTACTTCTATGAAACTGTTTTTGTGGAATTCCAACTAAACTTATTGTCAGTCGGTCAAAGAATGACATGTCCTGAATAAAGATGTTAGTGTCAGCCTCCTGTGGATCATGGAATACAGCTTGAATGATTAAAACATGTTTGTTTGAGACCCAAAACACTCCAGGTTCACTTGAGCTTTGGGCAATTCATTATAAATGACAGCTGTTTCTTCTGGCTTCACGTCTGGCCCACAATGCACTGTGCATCATGCGTGGGATTTTGTGTGAGATTTGATGTTCTTTGTGCAACAGCCAGATTGACTCTTTCTAAAAAAGAAATCGACAGTAGACACAATGAAATGTGTGTAATGATAGTGTTGGAAAGTGGTGTTTCACCTTGGTAGTGTTTCACATTGTTGCCAGAAAGCAACACATTTAATAGCATTTTCAGTGAATTCCTTTGACTGACTTTGGAACTCCAAGAAATAAAAGTAAGCGAGCACTTTTTAGACATTTGGTAACGATGTAACATTTTTAATTGAAGAAAACCACTTGGGGCTTGCAGAAGTTGTTGTTGTAATTGCAATGATGCGTTGATGTTGCGTCTCCTTGAACCTCTTTATGATTTCTGAATTCTCAGGTGCAGAGGGCCGTACGAAAAGAACATCACTGTGCAATGCTGCTCCATCACCCAAAGGTAAACCTGCTCTCCTCTCTCCCCCGTCATGCTAACATACTGTAGTCATTAATCTAAAACGCCTGCATGCCTGTTAATCCCCCCTCCCCCTCAATCATTCACATCTCCCCATGTCAGCTTTCACTCAATCCATCACACTTGCCCAAACACACTTTAAGAGATGCTGCTGCATTTTATGAAAGCAGAACGCACATGCCATAAAGTTGTGTTTTTAATGTGCCATATAAATGCTCAATTCTTTTGGGTTCGCCTAAATTTCCACTTGCCGTGTTGCTTGTTTTTAGCAGTTTAAGTAAAAGTACTTGTTGGGAGTAGTAAAATAAACAATAAAAGTCAGACATGTAATATAATTAGATTTATAGCTGTGCTGCAGACATTCTGTCTTGGCCAAAACATGAATAATGAAACGATGTGAATACTCACAACCAGTTTTATAGAGGGAAAACTGTACACATGGACCCTTTGGGGAAATGTAACACGAAAACCTTTGTGAAATATTGCAGTTCAAATTGGCTGTAATGATATTTACTGCAGGTGGTCTACATTTCACTGAAACCTATTGTGGGAAATTTAACTTTTGAAGAAAATACTCTTGCCAGATGACCAGAGTTCCGTGAATGGAAATGAAACATGAAAGCACGAGGGAGTTTGTCACCACTGCTATTAAATCTCTTTGCAAGTTATTATATAAAAAAGAATCTGTTTGCCTGTCTGTTGGACCCTTCTCTCTATGTCAAGCCAGTTGCTTTAGAGTTGGTTTTTGTTCTCCCCATTTGGTCATTCATTGTAATTTTCTCATATTTTAACTTTTCTTTGCCAAAACATCTATCGCCGTCTTTCCGCGCGTGTCAACACCTCCACACACTAATGGTATCACTATGGTAAGCGTTAACATTGTAGCACAAAAACTTGTATCACTAAACTTTAACTTTATTCAACATTTGACACGCCCAAAATAAAACATTGGGTGGATTTGGTATTTGAGAAACACTAATTAGTACTTTTTACCTTCCACTAATATAATGATGCTTAAATAATACCTATTATTAACCAAGGGCATAAAAATGATCTAATCTGCAACCTTTAAGATACCTAAAGTAACTCATAAAATGTACCTTCTGCAATAGTTGACACAGCTGAACAGTAATTTCGCTCAATATACCAGACACGAAAAGATGTCTGTTGACATTGTGTCAATAATGTCTACATCATACATACAGCAGCACCTTTAACAAACAATGACTTGTCCAGACATTCGTCCTATATTAACACAACATGCATGCAAACCATGCCTTGTGTAGGCTTTATCATAATGAATTACCATAAAGTGCAATAAGTGTAATTTATTTAGCCTTTAAAAAGTGTCTTTGCATCACTATGTTCCCATAATTCAGATCATATTTCTACTGTTTCAATCATAACTCTGTTCTTCTATTCTCTGGCTCACACTTGCATTTTTGAAAAGCACCATGTCCATCTTAATGTCAGAGCTACCACTCGCGCATGCATGTAGTATATACACACGCACATACATACAACAGCTTCATATGTGTTGTGCAGCATTATCAGCTGTTCTATGTGGTCAATTATTGACAAAATGGTACACATCTGAAACAACACGGCTGTTTTGATGAATAACGCTTTTACATAGCATCCAGACAAACTGCTCTGATCTTATCCTGATGCTGTTTGGCAGTCCCTTACTGCTTCCTCAGCTCTTAATGGTAGTCACTGCAGCATGTTATGAGAAATAGCTCCACCCTGCAGTTTGCCAAGCCAATCAAATTTCCTTGGTTTTAGAGAGGGTTGAGGTTTTGAAAGAGCATTAACTCTTTGAGCACTGCTTAACAATAGCAAATCACACCGAAGTAATCACTTGGAAGGAACACAATTCAGTGTTGTTTTAAAACGTGTCCACACATGCATTTTATTAATAGCTTCATGATTTTTCATTCAGCTGCCTCCTTTCTGCTGTTCTTTTTATATTTCAATTGAATCCTCAACCTCTCACTTCTCGTATCTATTCTTTCCTCCTTAGATGTCTTGCTGTCCCTTTTGCTTCAAACGTCCATGAGTCTGGCTTTTTCCTCCATTCTGCCTCTCTTTCCCTCCTACCCTGAAATGTTTTTCTCTGTCTGTCTAGCATCTAACCCTCCCAATCCCTCTTGAGCTTCATTCATGAAAATGCAGATCCACAGCAGGGCAGGAAAAAACGTCAACAGACGTAAGCTCCCCTGCTCCACCAACCAGAAAAGGCGCACTATAAAAAACAGGCAGCAGCAACCAGGCGACCCTAATTCAGCGCAGCCTCTACCAAAAATAGCAACTCATGCATGTATTAATCCCCTACAAGCCAAAAATATGTGATTGAAGGAACTCTGCTGCCATTTACTGCTAGGGGCAACTCCTCTGCCACAGAAAAGGGCTATTTGTCATCGTCTCCTCACTCGGTGTTCTGTCTGAGGTCTGACTCACATTTGCTAAATATTGCATTTTGATATTTGAGGTAATGTCTAAGTCAGTCATTCACCTTTTCATTTAGTGCTCTTACTTCCTTTATGTGCTGGCATTTTTCCTTTTTAGCCCCCTCCCTAACCCCCACTCCACGCCAGCAGGAAATGCCATAAGCATAATGTGATGCAGACACGAGGTTTAACCTCATTCTGCGCCGCAACTTGTGCAAGCTTTTGTTGCTGCTGTTTTTAAATGAAGCAAGACAATGTGGCAAAAAGTTGCTGGATACAATTTCTCATATCAATCAGTATTTTAATACACATTGGTATATATACTTTGGTAATCCTGTTTTAGTGTTTAAGATTAGTAATGCTGAATAAACCACAGGGTTCATTGTCCCGGCTCCATTCTGACATTGTAAAGTTTATATGTGCAAGGAGGGCACTGTAATGTTTAAATGCCTTGTCCCATGCATAATATCTCCCGATCACATTCTGATGCAATTTAAGGGAATAATCCATCGCATTTCTCTGTTGGGACATGTTTTAATTTGCACTGTTTAGCCGAAGGCTGGCACTTCAGTGCTTATGACTGATTTAGTATGGGGGACGGCATCGTTTTGGGAGGGGTGTGTTTAGTGTTGCCATGCTTACTTTTTAAAGGGGTTTGCTTTCACTTTCAAAGCCCTTCGCTGTAACAATGCATCGATGTACTTCAAAGATGGCTTGTTACGGATGCTGGCATCTGCAAAGACGTCTTGAAACGATGTCTGTTGCATAGCTGATCGTTCCGTCAGCAGGCATTTTAGTCACGAAGTCACATGGTGACGTTGCTGCCATACCACGTCCTATGTCATGTGATATTCTGATCAGCAAGCACAAACATGCAACATTTGGACCCATAAACACTGGATGCACACATTGGTTTGCAGAGGTAATATTTTAATCAAAGGAAGTGAATACGGGATACAGAAAGCAGATTACTGGGACGTTCCCCTTTCAATCTACTGTAGAGTTCTCCGTCCCATTTGATTCTCGTCTGTAATGTTCAGTTATTTGCTTTTTGATAAGGATCCTCGTAATTCTGTTATGAAACTAGCTGTGCCGAAACAGTTCCTTGTTAAAGCCCGTGTATTCTCACATCCTAAGTATTAAACATTCTTGACTAGCAGAGTTAAAGTTTTGATCAGGTTTGATTGAAGTGCCGGACTTATGCAAAGAACCCACAACTTCCATCGGGTTTTGATTCAAATCTTGCTGAGCCCTGATTGGTGCATGAACGTATGTGACATGACCCCTTCTGCTCTAAACCAGCGGGAAGAGTACAGAAAGAAACATAAATACAGAAGTCTCTAATGTAGAATATCCAAAACTGTTCTGGCTTTGGCAGAAGAAGTTGTGGTTCTGTTGGACCACATCACTAATAGTAGGACGTTGTTTTCAGGGCCTTTACCCTGTCACAGTGCTGAGCAGCTTTCTTTATACTCCCTTTATGACTATGTTCATCTTTCATAGGTTGTTCATCGGGTTGCATGGATTTAGGTGCGTTGTCAGTTAGGTTGAATAAATGTTATTGCTGCGTTGTTTAATTCCTATGAACTGCAAATTATTTTTTGTTTTGTGTATAGGTGAAGGAAAACAGACTGATATGAAACTGGAACCACGTCCCAGAATGCCAATTCGGAGAAATTTGTCTGCGTCACTGCCACAGCAAAGCCCCCGGACCGTTGCCGCGGCCCAAGTGTTTGAGGAGGGCATATTCCCACTCCAGTGCACACCAGAGCCTTCACTAAAGACTGTTTGGGCCATGCCACAGAGCTCCTCCAGCGCCATGGATCCCAACATGACATTTGAAGTTCTGGACAATGATGAACAAACTGCAAGTAATGCCACGATTACAATTAGCAGTGGTAGCCGCTGTCCAGCATCAACGTCAACAGACTTCTCTGGTCCCAGCCAACTGCTCCATCCTCCCGAGGCCGATGACGGAAACCTGATTCCTACTAAAAAGTGAGAAAATATCCAAAACTTTTCTTTTGACTTGAGGATGTTTAACAGTGTATATGGTCATTTAGACACACTTCACATGATTTCAGAAGATATTTTCTGCCTTCTGAAAGTCAATTAGATAACAAATCAATTTTCAGGCTGGCTTGTAATGTGGACGAGAGTCCTCTTGACTCTAAACATGCAGTATGTTGGTTCTGTTGGCAGTCCATATGGTGATTAACACATTAAAGTAGTCGTAAACGAATGCATCAATACACCCACACACCGCCTACTGCACTCCTGTGGTCCCTCTAAAATGTTCTGCTACAATAGTGCTCACTTCTCTAAACAGGAACATTTGGAAGACCAAAACAGAACATCTCAATCAAATTGTTGACATTTATTTTTATCAGTCAAGTTCAGAAGGAAATATGCAGCAGCTGCCATGATGTATCAAAACAATTTGTCACATTTTCTTGCCTCCTGTTCACCAAACAATTTATCTGAACATGCTTTTATCAAGAATCGTGTGCATAGTTCCATTTTTTATGTCTATGTAATGGCAAAAAAACTATTACACAATATTGTTTCCGGGTATGTCACTACAGGCACCCAGTTTGTAATACTGCAAGTATCCCAATACTTTCATCAGTTGGCTATAGGCTCAATTACCATTGTTTGGGGATAGATGGTGACTAAACAGGCATTTATTTATTTGAAAATCCTCCAGATTGCGTCTTTAAATGTTTTAACAAGAATATCAAACACAAATGATGAATGTCATGAACGCTCTGTTGTTGAGTTTAAAACTCATCCCCTCTTCTTTTTCTTGGTGTTTCTAAAGAAATTGGTACGGATGAAAAAAACACTCCATATGTCACCCATGCTTATCTTGTTAAAATGTCTTAACTTAAAAAACTGTTGAGTGTTCAAGCCTTTTTAAACCCGGACAGTTCTTGTACCACACATTATGAATTAACCATTATTCCCCGAAAGCATAAATTATCAAATTTGTAAGCAAGCCTAGTTGCAATAAACAGAAAATCGCATTAAGAACAAAATCTTCATAAAAACATTCTTAAAAATGGGTTCAGAGGGAATAAACAGTTCCATAAAATGTTTAAAACCAATCTGAAACATGTCCCCCTAGCTGCCCACTGAACGTTTCATAGCAACTGAAGGATTCTGTGTAAAAGACGCTCGGTGCGGATGGCAACGAAACCATTCAGAAGTGATAAATCCCCCAAACCTTATTCAAAACAAGACAAAGACTGGAGGGCAAACAGTATACGAATTCTCACCAGCAGCAAGTTTCCAGACTGGAACATTGGGCCCAGAGGCTTAAGTCAGCTAAGAAGGGGCAAACAGAAGAGGAAACATTTTGAAGCCACAGCATCAGACAGGGTTTGTGTCAGTGAATAATGCTCCAAGCAGATGAGCCCCCACATTAACACATTGACCGTGTATTAGTTTATGTTACTAACAAGCCTAAAAATCAAAACGCATCACCTCAATCAAGGAAATGGCAGTTGCTTGGCAACATTTGTGGAGTTGTTCTTCCACTCGTGCTAAAGATCGGGGGCTGATCCAGACTTCATGAGAGCACTTAGCACTTGGCTACTAAGTTGTCCTGCAACAGACGGGTCAAATCTCAAAGGACAACTATTCTATTTGGTTAGCAAGAAAAAGCTTTAACTTTTTGTAAATATTTGTCGGTACAGTGCTAACTGCGTGAACGATGAAGGCAAATTTAGCTAACTTTGTGCATTAGTTCTACTCTGGCAGCGGTACATAAGGGGTTTCTGCAACTACGAGGTGGGTTAGTGGCAGTTCTCTGGGCTGGGTTCATGTGAGGTTTAGTGGACAGGGACACGAGGGAGAAAAAGTTTTACATTTATTCTCTAAATCTGATTCTTGATGTATTTTATGTTGTAGAAAAAAATGTTTAAATCTCTTAACCTTATGTTAACCACAGACCTCCTTTCAGGTGTTTAGCCAAAAAAAAACATTCTATTTTAGACGGGGGAACCGGAAGTGCAAACTCATTTCCGGGCTTTAGCACTCATTCCTGCAACTCTCTGTACATCCATGGTTCGTGTGCGGTTACGGCATTTAAAGTTTGACATCCAAAATGGCAGAAACGGAAAAACACCTCGTCCTCCCCGCCTCTGTGATGCTACTTCGCAGGGAGTAGAGCGTGTGGCAGCCCCCCCCCCCCCAATGATTGATGGCTGTAAATTGACATTGTATGGACCCAGTAGTAGAGGTGAAATGCCGCCTTCTGGGGCGACCGTGGCTCACTGGGTTAAGAGGGTCGTCTGGGAACCGGAAGGTCAACGGTTCGATCCCCGACTGGGACGTGTCACGTGTCGAAGTGTACCTGAGCAATACACTGAACCCCCGGCTCCCCGGGCGCTGATCACTGGCAGCCCACTGCTCCCTATATACAGGGATGGGTCAAATGCAGAGATACATTTCGTGTATGTGTAAAAATATATATGACAATAAAAATGGTTTCTTCTTTCTTTCTTCTTTCTTTCTTTTCTTCTTCTTCTTCTGTTATTTTTGGCGGCGTGTGGCCCGGTATTGAACATCGTACCTTTAAACCTTACATCAGCATGTATGGACCTGCTAGGGGATTGTGAGATTACATGGGGTTAAAATATGTCAAATATATCTTCTAAAACAGGAACACCCAACATTCATCTACACATTTTGTAACTGCAGGTGCCATGAGGAAATAAAATGCCACAAATTAATTTGACAGACCACAACATTTGCATATCCCCCCACCCCTGAACCCCTGAAGTGCATTGCAACAAAGCATCAAATATCAAGAGTTGAGATTTGTATACACATCGCTTTTGCAATACAACACAAGCAAAATGATAAGTTATAAGCTGTTATGATTTTGAATATAAAGGGAAATGTTCCTTATGTGAAGTCCAAACTGTGGCGACGTGATGGTAACGTGAACTTCTGCTCTGTAGACAACCGATCTCGTCTTTACAAGACTTGAGACAAGCCCACCGGACCTACATGGCCATGACGTCTGCTGCGCAAGGGAAGCGTAAAGTTACCTGGTAATGTGCCTCTGCCTTTTTCCTCTTATGTTCATGTAAATCAGCTTATTCATACCAGCAGCGGATGAAACACTCTGCTTCAACAAATGTATAATTGCTTGCAGCTGGACTGAAGCTGGTCAAAACGGTCACCAAAATAACAATTCATAGCCAGTTCTGAGTATTATTATGATTATTGTGAAGGAATCCAGTTATTAATGTTGTGATTGATTACTCTATTGCATTCACTGTACCAGCATCCAAGAAGAGTTAACACAGGGTGTCTCTGCACCAAAGCGCATGAAGAAGGACCCCTCGGTGGCCCCCAGGCCGCTCAGAGTGTGTCGTTTTGCTGGTAAGTGACAACACAGACAAACGCAGCTAAAAGAAACCGACCGGATATTTAGCAATATAAGATGATTGTCCGATGAAATTTTCATTCGAACAAACCCGAATGTGATTTGTTTTGTTTTTTCACTGTGGTGAGTTGTAACCAGAACTATTTAGCCTCTTTATGTAGATGTGTTCATTCTTGCTACTAATGCTGGTTTACTTTGGTGTCTGTGCCCAGGTTCAGAGGAGAACAAGCCTCGGAGAGTTGTGAGGGATCTTCTTGACCCTCAGAAATCAAAGTCCCTTTTTTATAAATCGTCCCAACAGTTAAAACGAGCGGCCAAATAAATGTAAAGCAACATGGTGTTTGAATCGCACCGGTTTGCGTTTATGAACACCCTTCTCCAACCGCGTTCATCTTTTCAAAACATTTTCTCAAAACCTAAAACAAAGTGTTTCCATTGTGTAGGTTTCTCCAACCGAAATGAAAATGTAACGAGACGAAATGTAATATAAGTTGCACTATTTAGTTTTTGTCTTCGATCTAGCCTCGCACTGCAGTGAAACTTTACTTGACTTGTTCATAAACATTGTTTAGGACATCTGTATAGATTACAGTTGAAGGATCCATTTTCTAATCATTTCTAAACCTTCTTTTAGATTTGAACATGTTGAAACACTCGTGTTCACACTGACATCAAGAATAAAAACATGTACTGTGGCTGTTTTGTGGTTTACACACGTTATGTATTTTCCACTATTCTTTAAAAAGTGATGGGTTATACATTACCTCAAATGGACGTATGGCTGCAAAAAACTGAAACTGCTCTACACTGAGCCGTTTGTATTTTGTGTATTTTGTATCCCTTTTTTTAATCCTGTACAGTTCGTAACATAGGGTAATAGATATTTCATAATAAAAGTCTTTGTAACAGAATCTGTGGCTGTTTTTCAATAAGTAAATCCCTTTCCGAAATGTAATATCTGCTTTTTTTTGTGCTATTGATGTTGAGCCTGACTGGGGTTTTCAATGAAGTTTGAGTTACAAGATGTTCCGACGATAAATACGTGACGTAGGTCCAGCTCAGAAAAGATGGAAAATACAGGATGGAGAGTGTCCTTCACCGTTAAACAGACTCAAACACCGATGTGTCCAAAACTTCAGTTAAGATCCACAATTTTGAAACATACAAAACAAAAGTCTACAGTCGCTGGAACAACATGGTCAGATGGTGAAGTAGCTCAGTTAATTTGAAAAAAAAAAAGATTTGAATGAAAAGTGTACTTCACAAACAGGATTACAAATTGGCGTGAGGCTGGCTGCCCTTTAGTATTTACAACTACGACAGGCCAGTAGTCTACAAACACCTCTCACAAACTTGAGCCGAGTACAACACGTAAAGCCACGTTGTGCGCTAGAGAATAAAGTCCAATTAGCAAGCTAGCAGAGAAGTCGAAATAGTTAAAAGTAATTGATAAATCCTTGAAGTAGTTGCCTAACTGACTGATAACATTACTCAACAGCACTTGATAAACGGTAGAAATAGTAATGCATGGATGTAATATAATAGATGGTAAACCAGCTAAAAGTAATGAATCAATGATTGAAAATGTTAACTAAGAATAACGATCGTTTGCTTAAACTAACAGATAAATGATTGGAATATGTAGCTGAAAAGGAGTGAAATGAGTTAGCTAACTAACAGTAAAACAGTTGAAGCGCCTATGAATGAAGGAAAACAGCCTATTGTAATGTCCAGCTTCTGCCAATTCAGTTGTAAGAATGAAACAATGTTAGTATTTCCACTTTTAGTCTAATATTCAGTGTTAAATAACATCCTGTTTAAATAAGTGTAGCTACCGGTACTTGAGCTCATCTGAAAAGGCTTTTGGGAAAAAACTGGTTGGGAACCACTGCTAAATACGTCTTTTGAATTGTATTTCAAAGATATATTTAGGCTTTCCTGTGTTACATTTTTAGCCTGATCACATGTGAAGAATTGCCAGGAACAAGCTTTTATTAGAATTCTGTACTAAAAACGAACGTCAAAAAATGCCTGCCGGATCTATGATGAGGGTGGGACCTCATCGCTCTGCCTGAAGAGAACTAGACTTGTCACTTTCAATTCAGTCTTGCAACTTTCAGTGGCACAGCATTCAGTGTGATCTTTATTTTTAGCTCAGGAGCTCAATGCATATATCAGCACTGTACTGCGCAAGTACTGACACCCTCTCATTCACAAGAATCTCTTCATTGTGTGTGTGTGTGTGTGTGTGTGTGTGTGTGTGAGTGTGAGTGTGTGAGAGAGAGATGGAGAGAGAGAGTGCGCACACAAGGAGGCAGGTCTTGGCTAAAGTTTATTAACTTTCTCTTAGCCAATGGGGCTCCTTGTGCGTTTTTCCTGCTGACCAATGGGACAGATTGAGAGGTTGGAGGTGGGTGTTGCTTAGCAACTGCAGGTAGAATCTCAGATCATGTCAGACCCATTGTTTTATCTTGCCTCCCTGAGAGACATTACATGCTATGTGTTGTGATTTGTTCGTAAAAAAACACCCCTGTGCAAATGCGTCACACAGTTGTTAACTCTATTTTTGTATTGTTAAACAAAGATCACGTGACTTTCACGGCATTTCACCCTCAAGTCTGAGCACTTTTAATTCATTCTCATTATGTTGTTATATGTAGCTATTTTCATCGCCGAGTCACTTACAATTGAAGTTTAATTGTATTGTTGCTTCTGATTACAGAGATAATAACCTTTATTGAATTCCATGCAGAGTCAGAGATGAGTGCAGTGAAACATCTGTATTTGCTTTTGAAGCAATATTCAACCTGCCACACCTGCAGATACCATCACACAAAGCACTGATGCAATCCAATTTGACTGTAATATAATTCTCTTTCAAGAAACGAGTGTTTTGGTAAATCCAGTGTTTGAAAAGAGCCTTTATGTTTGTGCATGGCCGTGGAGAGATTACCACACAAATATAAGCATTTGATCCCTCCTTACAATGACTCCCACAAGGCAGCGCATCACAGCTGCAAACTTTTTGTTCCTCGTCGACTTAGATGACCTGGCATCAACATGTCGCAGTGGAATAACTCGTGGAGAGCTGAACGCCAACACTGTCTGTCCCCTCACCACTAAAAGTGTCTCTTCTCTGCTTTTGTTTTACCTCTTAGCCTAGAATGATGTGTCACCTATACGTCGTCAATTTACCGTGTCTCATGTTGACGCGAAGACGCTGAAAAATGAGGATTAATATTTCAAATAGTGCTGAAAATACTCGTCAAGAGCAGCCTTGGTATTTTTTGTCATCCTCCTCTGCTCATCTTTTTTGGGGGACACATGTATTTGTGGATAATTCAATTAAACAAGAAAAGAAGACAAAAAAAGAAGATTCAAAGGAAAAAAATGGAAAATTCAATGTATTTCAATTTTCAGTCGAAAATACAGCATCATAAGCGAAGCACAAGCCAAGAGTTGCTTTTGCTCATCGTCCTGTCCCGTGATGCTTGATGCAAATATTCAAATGTGGGTTATGGAAATTCCTGGTATGCACCCTGGATTTGGTATGTAAAGCAGGGCCAAGAAGATTGTTGTTTACACCGTGTACATTTTGTGTCCAGTACATCCGACAGTGGGAAGCAAAGGAATCGACATATAAGTACGGTACAAATAAAAAAATTAAGTGTATTGTCCATCAAATTGGCTCACACATTGTGAGGAGATATTTCAACTTGAAAGAAGAAGGAAGTGATTCTGGATACGGTAAGCCTGGATAACTTACACCTTTACAGAAATGTGAACGAGTGCAGAAACAATAACTTGATTAGTCGGTCATCAAAACATCTGCAACAACTTTCCGTTGATCTTTGTGGGCTTTTTGTGAGAGCCCAAGATGATTGCGATGGGTGTCTCATACTATTCTATGACACTTCATGGACTAAACATGGAATCTATTATTGAATCAGCTGATTCATTTACATTTTTTTAGTGAATGAGTGCCGATGTTTGTCTGTTAAAACTATATATATATTACAAAGAAGTTGGTTGTTGATTGGTTGACTTTGAAAAAAAAATGAAGCCCTGTCTATCTGAGGCAACAACAAACATCTTACCTCAGAGGACATTATATGTACTGTCTGTATACAAAAAGGAGGAGACATCAGAGAAAACAGGTGGCACGCTGTGTTCATTAATCTCAGTCAAATGTTACCAAACGGATTATTTTGCAGGAACAGAATTGTATCTGAATACCTGTATATTTAGTTACGTGTGTGTTTGACATCCTCGCTGTTTGTTTTTGCAGGAATATTATTCATGTTCTACATTTAACTCGGCAAACTAATTTTGTGATGAAAACGTTGTGGCAGCGAATACCTGGCTCCCCTTATCAATACACGGCTGACTGATGACAGGACCTTGTGCGGTGGTTATAGTGGGGGGATGGGTGAGATTTACAGTTTCCTTTACCAGGTGATGTCTCCTGTTGTGAAACAATGTGACAGAAAATCAGTACAGCTGTGATGGCTCAGCAGTGTCCTTTGCCCCTCTACATTCTCCTCCAGGAGCTTATCCAAAGCCCACCTCAAATGTACTGTATGTAGCCTGTGGATGACTCATCCTCAGGAGAATGAGCCGTATGGTGCAGGTACCCTTGCAAATAAACATTTCAAGATTTGCAGAGTCTACTGAAGTACTTTGCTGACTTACAGTTTGAACCCACAGACTGCAAATACAAACTCTGACAAACCAATTCAGTTGTATTCTGTCCGTGAGGAAACACGGTGTAAAATATCCCCCCTGTGTAAACGTGTCCCTTCTGAGTTACACATGTAAAGACTATGTCACTAAAACACACAGCAATGACACATCAGTTAATGCTCCAGAATATTTAGTCATTTTGTTTCGTGATACAGCAAATTTGTCATCATTGCAGCAATTGCCATGGAGACAGGGTTAAGTCCCAAACCTACTGGTATTTTACAGTGCATGAGTGTGTGCTCATTACCCTTTACCGCAACTTCCAGGAAACACTGCACACTGAGTGGATGGGTGACTCCACCCTTCAGGATGGTTAGGGAATATGCAGACATTTAAATTACATTTGTTTCCCAGCAGCCTTTCGCACCAATTCCCTTCAAATGCCCCGGAAAGATCCCCTCGTTCCTCATTCAGCTTGTAGCATCCTGTCCGTCTGTCGTCTCTGCTTGTGCTGTTTATAGCCTAAAGTTTACCACTAATGGGGTTAGGGTTATCCACCCGATGACGACATAGCTGAAGTGATATGTCTGAATATATTTGATTTAAATTAGACTTTATTAATCCCTATAATCCCTGTGCTGCGGGCACAGTGGGGACAACCGCTGTTTTTGAGGCCAGGCCAACAAACTGTAGGAATGCTGTCCCTGATACTCAGCGTGGACGTCTTTAGGGGCAAATAGTATGAGTAGAGCATTTTTGGCATTTGGCTCATAACAAAGCGAGGTCCACATGCAACCCTTTGACCCCCTTTACACCTTCCACTAAAATGTGTCTCATATCCAGATTGTATCTTAATATGATATGAACAGATTACATTTACACCTGGTATTAATATGCTTCTCCCGTGTCCACATTGAGATCCGAGTGCTCTGTCCAGGTCAGACAACCGGACGTCGCGTTACGTGTTTTCATCCATGTAGTTGTTGCGTGTGGGTTGAAAAAGCATTGCATTGTGTTCAATGCATCCCTGACCATATCCGGAGGTGGTTTGGCTGTTCGGATCATAATCCGTCTTGAACGCGTTTACACCCTTATCTTTATGTGGACTACATTGCAATGGGACACAATTACAATCCGATCACCAAATATGCATTTTAATGCAAGGTGTGGAAGAGGGTTTAGTCACAGACAGCATATGTCTACGGCTTACAACCGTAGAAACTAAAGAGTAAATAAAATGTGTCAGACTAATTCATTTCAACACTTAGAGAGGCTTCAAGTGGTAAAATCTTCAAAAAGCAAATGTGGAAAAAAGAAGTTTCTTTTCTGCTTTCCTATCATGTCAGTTTTATCTTGCCCTTTTGAAAGGGCCAGCTTGTCTTGCCGGAGGACCTACTTTCTGTGGGGCAACAGTGCTAAACACGAAGTAACTATGCTGGCCACTAAGTAAAATATGTAAATCTCTCACACAAGGCGTTGTAGGCGACTGCCTGTGTGTGCGCTGGGGTGTGGCAGTAGGACGTGCACCTGCACGGAGAAGTGTAAGCACAACACAGCACCTTAGGCCTTTAACGTCCTTTTTATTCTTCAATTCAACAACTTTGTATTCACACATTCTGTCCTGTTTCAAATAAAGTTAGAGCCACTACACATCCACGTTACACAGGTGTTTTCATGAGACCTCCTCTCAGGACTGTGTGGTTGCGAACAGGCGGTGCTTGATCCACATCTGCATCACTTTCATGTTAGTTTTGTTGCACCTGTCAGGGTGCTATTCCTATTGGTACGTCCAAATAGTTTGGTCACCTCAGGTAATGAGATAAGGTTACATCAGTATTGTCCCCCAATGAAAATTTCAATATTTCCTTTTACACAAACGCATATGTTATCGCCTTCAGTTTTTATTATGTCATCTGCATTTCTGAGAAATCCTGTTTTCTCTGTCGGTTCACAAAGACTGATGGCTCCACATATTACGACACCTGTGAGCCTCAGCTTTTGGTGTGTGGAGAAAAAGCAGGTCACAGACACACAAATCAGATCTTTGGCAAAATCAAAACACTTCATCATTGCAATTGGGAACAAAATGATCCACCATTGACTATTTCATTATTTTTTTAATGCAGTTGCTTGTTGTTACTCTTACGGGACTGTTCAAGTTCTAAAGTAACTCCTCACTTTTAGCTACTCTATTACCTGGATAGCTCCACCAAACTTTAAAGGCTTCGTCAAGGTAAGGGGACTTGAATCTCAAGTATACTTCTTTTAAAAGGCTTTACTTTGTTTTGTTTTTAGCTGGGGCTCCAGCTAACCTGCTTGCAAGTAATCACAAATCAACCAAAAGGAATGTCATTTTGACATGTTTTTCTACGGCCCTATGTGTTTGTGCTTCTGTCTGGCATTTAAGCTGTTTCTCTCCATTGTGATGCAAAAATGTGGCGCGGGAATGCGGATTTCGGCATGGAAATTTTCTGCATAACAACTATGCACACGTGAGAATTTTCCGTGTTGCCATGTCAGGCCTAAACGTAAACTTAAACTTAAGCACGTTTCATAAAAGAGCCCCAATAGAGCCCGTGTCCAATCCACATGACAAAAAGCTGTCGCTAAAAACTAATTGGACCCCAAATTTGATGCTAGCGCTAGCTGTTGTGGCTAGCCCCGTTCCGTTACCAACATATAAGGTATGGGTGATATCAAGTCATTTATTGTTTTTCATCTGTTGCGGTAGTTATTGCAGTTTTTCTCGCACAACATTGGGTGCTGTGAAATTGAATTGACAAGATGTATTTTGGCAGCAAGCTACCTGGAGGCGTGACATTTCATTGGTCAAATATTGAGTTCCGTAGGCAGAAATCCACTGGAATTGAGGTCCATCCAAATATGTTTTCCCGTGCAAAATTGTTTTGTGGGGATGTGGAAGCATTCAATCATTAGTTTTTTACATTTTTGTGGAATTCTTTTCCGCGTTCGTAAATTTATTTTAATGTCTCTGTTATGACAACTTAGCCTTAGCTAAGCATGTGAAAAACATGCCAGGAATTAAAAGGTATGTATAAAATATTGTATTTAATTAATTAATTAAATTATTTATTTATTTACATGTATTATCTTTTACATTTTCGTGCTTTCTCGGTGGGTGTATCTATATATCTGTTTTGTTCTTGTATTGTTGTTTATGGTGGAAAAAAATTAAAACCAACAAATATATTGAACTAAAAGGTATCATCACACTTTTATGTGCTCTCATGTCAGTTGTGTTGAGCATTTACTTGTACGATGGTGGAGTTTATAGGTTTCATAAAGAAATGATTAAGTGGCATTACACTGCTGAGAGCTTAAAGCAATTGACAACACTTTTGGGGGACATTATTGAGTAAATTACACAACTGAATTCATGATCTTGGCAGCTTTCATAATAGTGCAATGCACACTCTTTTAAATAAAGTGTTACCATGGATATTATAGTAGCTATGTGGGCTGGATTTCTTTAGATAGAGCTTAATTACATTTTCTCCTACCCCTTTCATTTTTAAAACCTGCAAAAAATGCCCCTGCTTTGTAGAGATGAAAAAAGTTCCACCAGCCTTCTCGGAGTGTGTGAACTTCAAGAAGTCAGGCATAATGTGCATCCAACCACACATTTCATATCTCCTCCCACCTTTGGTGCGTTACTCCCTCAAATGAATGTGGGAGGGAGGGAGGCAGACACACAGAGGGCTTCTCCGTCAGATGACAGGTAGCTGCACTTCCAGGCCAAAGCGGGCGGCTGTTTGATAAATAACATGCGTGGCTCCGGTGCAAAATGCGTCTCAAAGACTCAAAATGCGACCCTCAGTCTTTGTCTCGTTGACACACATACTGTACACAGCCACACACACACACACGCACACAAAACCACACACACACACACACACACACTCTTTCTTACTGTACACACAAGCACCAAAACTAGGTCTCTCTTTCTCACCCTTTCTCTCTCTCTCCAATGATTAAAAAACAATATCCAGCTTATAACTGCAAGTTAGTCAGACACCCACACTCATTTGCAGTGAAGGGCAAATGACCCCGGTGATGAGTCATTGCATTCACTCAGAGACTTGCTTTATTCAACACCCTGAAATCTCTTAAGGCAGAGTGAAGCAGTGGTTCTCGTCATTGTGCCTCAGTGTGAGCTCAGGTGTGCCTTGACATTTTTCTCAACAAAAGAAAAAAAGTTCCGAAAAAATAGCTCATGAAGTCATTAAAATCCTGTGAAATCATAGTATGATTTCTATGAATCATACTATGATTTCACAGCCACACATACCTTATAATTAAAAAGGACTCCTTTGTGCTGTGATCATACTGGGCCTTCTACAGCATTTACAGCCAATCAACAATTAGGTATTCCTTGGAAATAAGTTTCTTGGTTTAACGTGTCGTTATAGTGAAAAGAATCAAGATGCTAGGAAGAATAAATGTGCTCTGTATTGTGACTGAAAGTCTCCATTTTAACAATAATGTTGACAATGGGAGCTGTATTTTATTCACTGAGCTGTTCATTGCATCTATAGTAAAGGTGGAATTGTGAACACTACTGAATTTCTTCTTTCTTCTATTTTGTTTTGTGAGTCCTTAGAGGGGTCCACTGCCATAGGTCATATCATAACAGGTTTTGGTAGATACTGCATATTATGTTTTTTTTTCTCAATTGCATAGATTATGGCACAGCTGTCTCTTTGTAATGCTTTGCTCGGCCTCCGTACTTTTATTGTTTGTGTCTGTCTTTTTCTGTATTGGTCTCTATGGACCCTGAGTCTGAAATGAAGTCTATCTATCTATTGTAAACTTGTTGAGAGCAAAACCCCTCAAACAAACAAGACATTGATAGAAGCGCAATAATGCATACATCAAAATATTTTAATTATTAGACCAAAATGAACAGCTTCTAGTGTCTCAAATGTGAAGATTTCACAAGCCAGTAATGAGAAAATAATCAGCAAATTAATTGATTATGAAATAGATGCAGGCAACAGATGTTTAAACCAAAACGGACAAAGATTTCCTTCGGCAACAGTGATTCGTGTCCAGTCTGTCTGACCAAAGACTCTTTGCCTAAAAAACCTGAATGAACCTGAGACTCATTTTTGGGCATTAGGCCTGAGGGCTGCAAGTGTTATCTGGCTGCATCAAGTTTACTTTGTTTAAGAAAAGAAAGAAGAGTGGAGTGTATGGGGGAGGGAGTGTAACGGGAGTCTTTAACAGGGAGTAAAAGGGACTGAAAGGTTTTTGATCCAGTGATATTATATATCTGTCCTGGTCAGGGCAGACAAAAGCACACAGCAAACCACCAGAGAGAGAGCAAAGCATGTCATCTGAATAGTATGTCTTCTTTGCAGTGTTGTACATCCAAAGGCTTTGTGTGCCTGAATTTGGCTGGTAGAAGGCACAAAGGAGGCAGTTTGTTCGCCCCTGACAAGTGTGCTTTTATTTGCCGTGGCCCTTTGATGTATAGAGAAACTTTGGCTGGGATATCCCTCGCAGACAAATGCACGAGAAATCCCACTCCTTTGTATTATCCTTAACAATTCCCTCATCATTCACTGCAAAGCTTTTATTCCCTTTAAGACCTGTATTTTAAACTTTGTGCCTACTGTCTGTCTGTCAACCGTAATGGGGAATCTTGTTGGGGAGGTTGAAGGGAAGTTGGGGGCATGCAGTTCAGATATGAAAAAACATCACCTGACCAACCATGTCACATTGTTCATCCAGAAGGTTTGGTGTTCACAACAGACGGTAAAGAGGTGTAAAAATATGAAAACATATGTTATCAACAGTTGTCAACAAAATCTGGAGCTTTTAAGCACATCACAAAATCTTCTTCGGCTGTTGGACTTTGCTCACAATTGAAATGGAATTGTAGATGTTTAGATTTCCATTTTGCTGAGCAACTTAAAGGAACAGTTTGACTAAGATTGACTCTCTTCTCTCCGTGGTAAATATGAAGCTACAGCTAGCAGCCAGTTAGCAGCCAGTTAGCTTAGCTTAGCTTAGCAGAGCAACAAACGACGTAATGAAACGTAACCCTGTTGTGTGCTAGACTATTTCTTGGCCAGGCGCAGTCATTTCCTGGAGTCCCAGTGAGATTGCCAGGCAACCAGTGGAGACTCATCATGTTGTTTTTACACTTTGTATTTTGCACGGACAGCGTGTTGTGATATTATTTTCACTAATCGCCCTTAATGTGTGGAAGACTAATTTTTTTAGGCTGGCATGAGTCGTATCATACTACCAGATTGATGAGGTTGTTATCGATATCATAACATAGATACGTAACAAAAGCAAACATTTAATTAAAGAAATATGACCAAGCAAGACATTTTACAGTCAAAAAAAACTTGTCACGGCTCAGTGGCGGACAAACAAAGTAACGCTGACGCCTCCTAATTGCCTCAAACAAATCTTCTGCGTTTCTGTACTGCAATTTCTTGTTCATCATTGGCTGTCTTATACACAGTATGCTTATATCATCGCAGCCAATATATCGGTCTACCTCTATTTAAAACTGGTGCTCGAATTAGGAACTTCTGGGGATTTCTTATCTTTCAAATAGTTTCAGGAACTTTTTCCAAGTTCAGAAAAAACGTTGAAGTACAAACGATGTTTGTTGTGTTGTAGTCAAAAGCGTCGGTCTCCTTCTTTTGAAATAGAAATTGGGCTATATCTTGATTACCGGTATTATGTTTTAATTTGTCCAAAATAATATAAAGTGAGGTTCATCTGTATTTCAAAAGTAAATCACATTATGTAAACCAAAATACCAAATAACTGGGAGTTGAGAAAACAATCTCACCAAAAGGTCCATTCAGTAGCTGTCCTGGTGCTTTCGAACTCTATCTGACGATGAAGATCATGTGATATGACCGAAAGCTCGAGAACAGGCTCCCGAATTGGACTTTGTGTTGAGATTGTTGCCTTGACTGCTGTTTCCATGGTGGAGAATGAAATTTGCGGTTTAAGTAGGTGTTACACAACAGTTTTCCAGTTTGTTTGAGTGCAGGACCAAACACTTTATTAAAACCAGTAATTTAACCGGACCAAGGAAAGAGAAAGTTCACACGCACACCTGGGAGCTGCCCAGTATACTGCCACAGTCTGACACTGTTGTTACTGAACAGTTGGGACTTCAGTGACTCTGTGCTGCAGCACTTTGACACTTGCTGTTGAGGCAGAGCACAGTGTTACTTCCGTACGCAGCTTTCCTCAGTCAGTCCGGTGATTTCAACCGCCAGCCTCCAAGTCACGAGCCTCCACCTCCTCTGCACGCTGCTGCTACTGTCTTTTACATCAGAAGACCAGTAGAAGAGCCCAAACTCTTGACCCGTCCATTCCTGGTCGCCCACAAGTGCTTAAGCAGATAAAGATTACATTTATACATATATACATACTATATCTATTACAAGATCGCCAGCCGTGTACTGCTTCAGTCGACCTCACTGGACTGTGTCACACAAAACGAATATCTGAACACACGATCTACAGCACACACCCCTCGATACGCATGCAGCATTACGTTGGAAGGACTTCTGTACATCTGCAAGCTGTTAAAATCACCACACTCTTGTGGTCGTCTTTTTAGTCATTCTTTTGTTACCTTACAGTGTGTCTGACTTCTCGAAGGTATTGTGGCATGAAAACAGGACTGTTAATAACTAGAGTCACCATATAAATCTGAACCGTCGCACTCCAAATGCAGACAGACTCAAATATTATTGTTTCTCCGTTCCTCGTAGAGTTCAGCAGAACAACTGGGAAGGAGAGACAATCATGAAATGTGAACATCTGTCGACGTGTGTTACGTATATGTGCTGCGTTAAAGGTCAGTGCCTCTTACTTCTACTTTGCAATATTTGGCTGATCATGAAGGGGCTACCATTTGCAGAGTTGCCGTGCATGCAAAATTTCAGGTCACGAACACTGGGAACCAATAATGCCTTTGGCTAAGCAACAAGATGCAAATACATCTATTCAAATCTGCACTACCCCATACACATCCTAGCTTACACAAGCACACAATCTCATCTCTGTGCACCGCGCTGCAGAAGTAAAACACATTGCATTCATTTCGATCATGAGTAAATCACAGTCCTGGGGCGATATTTGATCTGAAAAGAAAGTTGAGATCCATTTTTTTGTTCACTTTTTTTGTCGTCCAAAATAAACCTATCAAAGATATTCGAGGTAGTTTAAATCCTAATTTTGTGTTTAACCTCCTTGTTGCTTACTGTAGTTTGGCAGCCTCTCAGTCCAGTGGCAGGCCCAGACTACCCGTCTCACCCAGGACAGTCATAAAGCTAACGGCTGACAGGCAGCATCCTCCATCCGGGCAGACGGAGGTTAGTCAGAGTTAGGAGATCAATGCACTTGTTTGTCACACCCAGAGCTCCAGATGTCTCCCCTCCTGCACTGAAGACAAAGTTGGCATACTCACCTGATGTTTAACTGGTAAAAGATGGTCAGGAGTAGACGGATCACACTGTGCACAGCAAAGCCAGATAGAAACCCTCAATATCACACCAATTCAGTCCAATTTCAGCCTGCCAATGGGGCAACCCAAATATCATTCTTCCTGACACGGTCCATCACACTATACATAGAACGGAGAAATTAACACAAACGCAGCGCTCGCCATCAGTGTGAAGTATGGTGGCATTTGGGCGATTATTTACAGGCTGAAGACCTGAGCTCTGAGTCACCGATCGGGCCTGATAATTAATTCCTCACTCCACAGAAATATTATGAAGCTGCACGACAGAATGACAGATGTACAGCACATTGTCAACAGGGTGACGGGATTCAGCTATTTTGACAAGTTCATTATGAAGAAACTGCATTTTTATGGAAATGAATGTAGACTTTATATACATGTCAGTTTATGTTTTACAAGCTATACTTTGTCTGACTGTTATGGGCTGAATACAGGAGACTTGAGGTCGGGTAGTTTGATTTACTGCTGTGTAATCAGAGTATTTGTTGTTTTCTCTCCGCTCTTTGTTTGTCCCACAGCTCAACTTGTCACGGGAGTTCACAGGTAGGACCCAAACGCAAGACCACAGGAGACAGAAGTTAATGGAAACAGGTTTTATTTAGCCTGACGAAGACAGGAAGGTGTGGAGCCCGTGGTCCGACACCAGAGTGGCAGATCGACGGTGTGAGGCCCGTGGCTCGACACCGGAGGGCTGGCCGCTGGACGGCGTGTGTAGTCCGTGTAACACAAGGAGGGCAGAGGCTGCCACGGGGTTGAAGCGGGTGAAAGACGGTACGACCTGACAACCCCAGACTGCAGGACCAGAGTTTATATAGAGACAGGGGAATCATTAGTGGGCCCTGAGTCTGGTGTGTCAGGCCGCAGGAGGCGATCGGCTGGAGTGTCCTCAGCTGTGCACAATCACGGGTGTGGCCGTGGGAGGTGTCTCGAGGCAGAGGACAAACAGAGCACATGGCACCCAATAACAAACAGGGGAATGACAGGACACCTGAGTAGAGGAGATCAGGGGAAACACACAACGGGTCAGACAGGGATCCTGGATCCTGACACAACTTCCTGTAGATGCAAGGGGGAGGGGGGTGGATTGACTGGGATCTGACAGTAAGAGATAACCTGCCATCAGCGGGCCTTCTATTTTTAACCGCAGGTACTAGTAACACATGACGTGGGGCTCTTGTTATCAATATTTATGGAACAAAGATTAAGACAGAGTAATTATAGCCACTGCCTGGATCCATCCTCGACTAATAGTTGTCATTACAGCGACAGGGAAGGAAAGTGCTCATAGACTCAAAATTTTAGGCCGGCACTTTACATTTAAGTAATGATTCTAGAGACCGGGCAGGGCTCAAATGTAATTAGCAGATATAAACAGGGAAGTATGATGACTGCAGTGTTAAAATGGCTTTAACAATACTTAGTTTTTTTCTTTCTGGTGATTCATTTTGCACAGCTGTCATTTCAGAAGGTGGAGCTGGGATTCATTTTCAGGCTTGTATCGGCAGATTGTTGGATTAAATCACAGGCGGGCTGCTGCTTTGGAAGTGAAGACTGTTTCACAAAACACAAAGTAATAACAACAAGTGGTAATGAGCCAGCCAGTCAAGAGTGACCATTCCTGCTATTATTCTCACATCATGCGTCTTCTTTGCTCTGTTTGCAAAGGATGAATCCAATACCGATACCAAACTCAGTCTTTCTTTACAGACCACAGAGGTCTGTAATGGTGCACATTCATCTCCATATTTATCCCACGGTGCAGCCCGTTGGCTACACATTTTAATAACACTCCCTCTGCCAAAAAATATTCCACTCAAACACTTAAAAGTTCCAAGAGGAAGCTCAAAAGAGGTGAAGTATCTTGGCAGGCCATAGAGCAAAATGCCATGCAGTCATATGCAGCCCAGGGGATGAAGTGATTGATCTGTGACCTCAGACTCAGCCATAAGATACTGTGGTGAAGAGTGCGGGGGAGAGCACGGATAGTGGAAAAGGGACAAGCATGAGTCAGTAACAGAGTCTGTGAAAAGCTGTGGGAGCAGAGGAAGTGTTAACAACATCACAAGTATAGGAGCGAGTCAAGTTACCACGTCAGGAATCAGAAAGGACTGGGAGTAGGATGATGGTAGGAGCCCGAGAGGTGATGGGACACATGCATCCTGATTGTTCATCCACAGCATGCTGTCCACGCCGAGCTGATATGTGTTACCTCTCTCTTTACGTCATTCCCTTTTATTAGTAGCCAGTAATGAGTAGCCATGTGTGAAAAACCTACATTTACAAAGGAGGGAGTTCAAGGATAATAAGCTGTGTGAATCTCAAGTCCGGCACTTGTTGCCTGTAGGGTGCGGTGAAGAAGTATATATTTTTCTTGGCAAATAAAAATCGCATTTCTAATTTTATCTGATAATGCCATCTTGTGTCTTTGAGACAGAAATGTATTGCTACGAAAATAAGTTTATATTTTTTTCCCCTTTTTTTTTTTGGCCACTGCCTCTACAAGCAAGATGACAGAGTACATGCGTAGTCAGACCAAATTAGAATCAACTGTTTGCCAAGAAAATACTTTTGAATGTGTCAGAAGTTTGGTGGTACAATATTGACAAGTGACACTGACAACACAGAAACTTGCATGATTTTTCTCTCCTCTAAAGTCACGTTGCTGTCAATTAATTAAATATTCAAATCAGTGCATTTTGTCTGATGAAAAAGCGTGTAGACTCACTGTGTGCCACGGTAGCAGGTGTGACTGCGCATGGAGTTACCTTGAACACTTTGATGAGCAGCTGTTTTTGTTTTGTGAGAGAAGTCCGACGATGTGTCAGATTGGCGTTAGTCCTTGCAGACGCCCACATGTTCCAATAACGCGCCACCCATGCGGCGTGATTTCCATAAACTGACCAAAAAAAAGAAGTATTTTATACCACAAAAATGACACTTCTCTTACAAACACTCTAGAGAAAGTTTGTGATGCTGGCAAAGAGTCAGGCAAATATCACCCATTACTCATGTTACTTAGTACATTTGGGGCTTCACTTGCAAGCACAGCGCTTCGTCACTGCATAACAATCAGATGGCTGAGTGTTGGTAGTGCAACTGATGGAATTTTACTGAAAACAGATTTCATCTTTGAACTTCCAGATATCCCTCATCGAAAAGTATCAGCCCTGGCTTTTAACGCTCTGGTGGATATTCTCTCAGAGTAATCACGCTTCTGGAGGACGTGGATTCACTTTTTTTCCTGTTATATCTGTCCGGGGAAAAACGCAGTAGGCTACTTTAACAGAATTTGACAATGTAAGTATAGCCTATATGAGAGTGTTTGGTCCAGCAAAAAAAAAAAAAAAAAAGCGGTGGGGCGTTTTGTTTTTGAGCAGCAACAAGTTCCTCAAGAACTTGACAGGCAGACACAGGGGCGCTATAAATGTGCTTTTTGTTTTTGCATAAGCGATGTGTGCATCGTCCGTGTTAGAAAAATCTTGAAATGACCAGTTGTGCGTATATGCGCAATTGGCCTATGGTCCCTTCGCCAAAGAGGGAGTTAACGGTCTATAACATAAACACGTGAATATGGATATGTCTCAGAAGTTGTGTGTGTCTGTCATTGTTGCTCGATGCAGATTTAAAGATGTGAGGCAGTGAGCGAGCGATCAGTCAGGAACTGACATCCCCATAAACTTGGATTGCCGTCGCTTATTTCAATCACGTAAGACCCCTAATGGCGTTGACCGGGCGAGGGTGTTACGCATGTCTGTACAAGCTTTACTGACAAACCAGGCTTGTTGATATTTGTCTTTGCCGTAGAGCCACCAAGGTGTTGCCTGAGAGAGCTTAAGCACGCCGACATTGCAAAGGGTATTTAGATGCATAAGTCAGCGAAGTGGTGGGCGATCTACTGAGCAGAGCAGAAGTTATCATATGATGACTTCAAACAAGACACATTACCTACCAGCATCTGTTGGAGTGAGTGGATATTAAGACACTGCTATCTCCAGGACAGCGTAGGGGAAAATGGTAAGTAGCAATGGAAACACACAGCATATAAAGGATGATTACCAGTAAATAGTCGTGCTTGCTATTTAGTCTGGCAACGCATTGCTGGAAGGGCTTGGACTTGAGAAACTCAGTGTCGAGACCCATGTCTGCTGAGGCTGATGTTGACAAAGCCTGTGTGGAAAGACAGATTGTGTGGCATTTCTTTGGCTCAGGATATGCCGGTAGAGTGAGAGAGGTAAGGCAATATGACATTGTGTCTGCGCGCAATGTGTGGATGTGATGTAGGCTGGATAGTCTTGGAGGGCTGTGCGTGTGTGTGTGTGTATGTGTGTGTGTTGGCAGTGAGGGCTTTATATTTCATGCATGTATGTATGTATGTTCTTTTTGTGCGGTGCTCGTGTTTATGAAGGAAAAAAAGCAACATGTGCCACTTGACACTTGCCATACGCATGACATTAAGAACAATAGGGCTCAGTATAAGCGCTGTTGTCATTTGGCGTGAGAGTGGAGCCGTTTTTTTTTTGTTTTTTTTGAGGCGGTTGTACACTGAATTGAACCGGCGTTTGTGATATAGGTGCTGTTATCTGGAAGGAAATGTCCGACCAACATGTGATCAAATATTAACAGGACTGGTTTGGCAAGGGGGGTGGGGGTGGGGTGGGGTGGGGGTGTTGGGGATACACGTGACAAGACGCGGGGAAGCAGCAGAGTAAAAAAAAGAAAAAGCAGTTTAAAGTGGGAGCTCAAACAAAAGTATATAGATATTGTGTCGGCCCCTCATAGTTACCCTGGCTGTGTTATGCTTTCAGCACGTTGGACAGAGGCACCGGAGTCGTGCATGGACTAAACCGCCGAGTGGACGCCAACTCTCTTTCTCTCTTTCCCCAGCCCCCCTTTGCCAAACCTGGGATTGTTTTTTCAACTTTTGGTAAGCTTATTCTGAGGGAGCCTGTGGTCTGTAAACGGAAAATAAACGGGATTCTAAAGAGACGAGAAAATAAAGAAAATAAAAAAAAAAACTACTGGGGGAAAAAAGCGCTTGCCATTCAAAGAGCTTGTGCTTTAAGATGTGTTTTTGTAGAGCATTGTGAAAGTTGAACTGTTAGGTCGTCTGGTCTTTTGCACACCACATTGTCGGTACCTATAATCCCCCCCACACTGCGTTAAACTTTGGGACATGCAAGTCTTGGTCGCGGAGATCTAACCACGCACATAGTGGTTGTCAGCCCTTGTAAAGGTAAGAGCACAATCCATTGTTTTCATGTCACTCTTTTGTTGCTGTCGTCTTTGCGGGCTTCTTCTGGCTTTTCTTAAATGAACTTCGGCTTTAAAACTACAGCATGCAGCCTTCGCCTTGGCAGTGTCTTTATTGTGGGCATCAGTGACCGAAATAACTCCGATATGAAATCCAATCCAGGTGACCAATATCTCGAAGACCATCTTCCTTTTTTAAAATTGAAGTTAGGCTATATTTATAGAAGATCTGTGCGTGCGCATTCTCATATGAGCTTTGAGTCATGTGAAGCGTTTAAATTGTGACTCATTTTCGTGCTTGACATTTTTTGAAACAGAGCTTTTTGAAGCCGTTTTTTTGTTGTTGGAGTTGTCGAACACTGCCTGCTGCAACATCATTTGCGTAATCGTTGCGTTGTGCCTAATCATGCTGCCAATATGGGACTTAAGACGCTGCAGTGATCCTTCCAGCCGGCACGAACTGGAGTAGGTTACTGATGCATGGTGCACATCATACAATTGTCAGGAAAAAGCTCTATCTGTCTGTCTGTCTATCTGTCTATCTATCTATCTATCTATCTATCTATCTATCTATCTATCTATCTATCTATCTATCTATCTATCTATCTATCTATCTATCTATCTATCTATCTATCTATCTATCTATCTATCTATCTATCTATCTATCTGTCTGTCTGTCTGTCTGTCTGTCTGTCTGTCTGTCTGTCTGTCTGTCTGTCTGTCTGTCTGTCTGTCTGTCTGTCTGTCTGTCTGTCTGTCTGTCTGTCTGTCTGTCTGTCTGTCTATCTATCTATCTATCTATCTATCTATCTATCTATCTATCTATCTCTCTATCTATCTATCTATCTGTCTGTCTGTCTGTCTGTCTGTGCTTATTTTTCATGTTTGGTCTGCTGCATTCATGTTTTGTCTTGATGTCAAACCCTCTGGATTTTGTTATCGACCAAAAATAGCCCTACTCTTTACCCCCCCCCCCCCCCCCCCTCTCAATCGCCCCCCCTCCCGTCATCGCCATCAAATCACTTGTGTTTTTACTACGACTGCTCCACGGTTTCATTCATAAGGTGCTTTTCACTTCACCTGCTACCCTACCCCCCTCTTTTGTCCATACACGGCTCTGTGTTGACCTGTCAAGCGCAGGCTACGAATGAATAATGGAAAATAAAATGAATTAATTCTTAATCGCTTTGACTCGTGTAATTCGGTTTTGCCAGAGCGAGTCTCCTTTACAGTATACAAATTGTTCTATTATTTCCTCTGTGAAATTACAATAAAGATGGGCGTGGTCAAAGTGCATCCACTGACAGATGTTATGGCTGAATGCGATGTGGAGAGATAAGATGGCTTGATATGCAATTGTCGGGAGGCATCGATTTTTCTTTCTCTTTCTTTTTGATTCCAAATTTAGACACGCGTTCAATCTGTCACGCGTGGCTGTTAGATGTAGATGATCATCACACAAAACTGCTCTGGGATTTTATTTCTCTGCTCTCCTGAAGGACTTGTAGCCTCAAAATTCGTCTCGCACCGATGCAGAAACGGTGGATATTGTCTATTTCCTCTCTCTCCTTCTCTCCCCCTCTCTCTCTTTCTCTCGCTCGTCTTCTTTTTTTCCTCTGGTCAACGATTTAAGATGTTCTGATCCAAGACGAAGCAATTGCATGACGGCAAAACAACTGCAAGAGAAGAGAAAATCCCCAACGCCCACTGGCAGTCCTGTTTTGCAGGCTGCATTTTCAAATAAATACTTCAAAACGAATGTATCCAGTATATTCCTAATTGTGTTTGAATTTATGGACTATCCGCTGGCGTTTTCGGTCATTTTTACCCACAAATGTAATGCGCGCAGATCGGTCTCTGCATATTATAGCCTATTACTCCTCATTTCATATGACAGTGAAACCAAAATAGATCATATTACTTATTATACTGCCCGACATTCATAAAAGTGGTCATTTAATAAAGGCTGCGTCGCAACTATATAGCCACGTTTACACAAATAATGATCAATGAATAATTTATCGAACGAAACGATACGCGTTTTAGTCTTTATAAAATCAGTAACAATTGTAATGCTTTAAAGAAACATTTGGCCTTTTATTCACAGAAGCCACAAGGGAGTTATATTATTTTTATTGCAGCATCTTTTTCGGGTGCTTTTTATTTATAAATATGATCTTTGTTTCGCAGAATACCTATTTTCTGGCCATGTAGCAGTATTTTTTACATCTTTTTTTTCTACTGAGACGTGGGATTATGGTGTGGGCGTGGGCGTGTTGGGTGGAGGAGGAGGGATGAGCGGAGGCGGGTTAGGAGGGGTCTGTGGGGTGGCACGACACACTTTGTATGTATGAAGGTTTTTTTATAGCACTTTTCTGCAATGTACGTCAGCGGATCACTCCATAAATGGGGCTGCGTGTGTTTGTGTGCGGGCGTGCGCCTGCGTGCGCTCGCCACCGTGTGCGTGTGTCTCCGCGTGTGTTATCTTTACCGAGAATCTCCCCTCTCCCTCTCTCCCTCTCTCTCTCTCTCTCTCTTTGCACTCTCAGCTCTGCAGAGTTGGGGTGGGCGTCAATAGCAAACCTGATGGTAGGTTTCATTGCAAAAAAATCAGTTGAAATTATTTCGGTAGGCCAATTTATTTAACGAAAGAAATAACAATAAATGCATTATGTAGAAATAATGATTAACACTAATATTGTACTAGATTGCTTCATACTGTGTTTGTTGCTTTTTTTTCATAATGTAGCCTTAATGTTGGCCTTTGTGTGTTGTTTTTTATCCGTTGCGATCAATTCGTGCACTTTGGGAGCTAAAGGGATTTGGCGAAATCAGTTTTTTCAATTAAGGACGTTCCGTTTTCTTTTAATATTAATAACAGGCGTGTCTCTTTAATAAAACTCGATTTCGGATTGTGCTTGCCACACTTTGCCACAACGTTTTCATTCATGAAATGCAATAACTTGTCTATTTATCCAAGCTGGTGTCTGATGTTATTGCAAGTAGGCTATCGATTATTTCGGGCGATAATGGCGGAAATCTTGACTCACGGCTTTACGTCACGATATTGTTCGAGCATAAAATGTATCATCTTAATCACAATAGAAATGTAGGCTCCATCGCCCGCCGCCGCCACCGCCGTCGCTGCTGCTCATGCTTTAGTCACCATCACCACCATCATCATCTTCATCACCAACACCTTCGTCCAATTAGCAGGCTTGTTTAAGCAAGTTATGGCAGGAGGCGGAGGCTTGAACCTTTAATTCCGAACCTTTAATTATCAGTTATTCGTCACAGTGGCGTGATTGTAATTTTACAGCGACGTAGCCCACGATAAGTTATAAATACACGGTGGATGTAGTTATTCTGACTGTAAAGACATCTGATACGTCGGACCACTGCGGGACTCCAAGGATTCATGATGCTGTGCGCGCGTGCGTGCGTGTAAATGTTCGATCATGCCGGCAAACCATTCAAGTGTGTCTCTCATGCAGCACTGAATTCAAGCAACTTCAATTATAATTCAAAACATATATATAGCACATGTATAATATATATATACATATATATATATATATATATGTATATATATATATTTATATATATGTATGCATTTTTAAAGAAAAAAGAAAAACAATCAAATTTCTGTCCCTTATTTGTTAGAAGATGTGTATTTTGCATACAGTGGCAGGATATGTCACGTTAAACCAAGCAGGAGACATATTAAAGCCATTCATTTAGTTTCCTCAGCCTCATTCGAGTAGCAAATGAAAAATGCCTGCTTTCCGAGTTCTCAAAACAAATATTTCAGCATTTCCAAGTCATTTTGTGTGTTTTCATTCAGCAGTAAACCATGCAAAGGTTATTGATGCTGTGGTGATATTGGATTGAGGGTGGGGGAGAGGAGGAGGAGGAGGAAGGCATAAGCCAAGAAAAGAGACAGACAGACAGAGACAGACAGAGATTTAATAGGCGATGGAGAGATTTGCAGTCTGTGCCACAACAGAAATAATGTATCAGCTGCGTGCGTCAGGATGTTGAGGTTGGAGTATATGAAGCTTAGGAGACTAGTCCTCTGTTTCTGCCTGATGATTACAATAAAGGTTATTGTTATCAAAGGGGGGACGACATTAACTCGTCACTCCAGCGTGTGATTAGAAATGACATTTCACAAAATGTAATTTTGTCCATGTTACACGGTTCCTTTCTGGCACAAGGAGGCATAATTCTACTTGTTAAGTGAAGCTTTTCGGCAGTGCGGACCTGTCAGCATCGTGCTGCATTTGGCAAGAGAAGCCTTGAAAGGTTATACAAGTGTGTCGTGTTGTCAGCTCCTGTGGTTGTATTTTCTTTCTGCTACAAAAAGGCGAAAAGTTGTGAGCGGGGAAGATGTGAGGAGAGACATAACCAACTGTTCCTGCAAATCACGTGCATTTGGCCATGAATGGTGAATTAAAACCTGCAGAAATTAGCCACATAATGTGGTTTGAATCATTGTGCGTGGCACTCTATTGAGAAATCCTAAATCGAAAGAAATCTCACGCCTCAGTTCTGATGAAATAGTGGTTAAGCAGTTTTCAGAAAGTCCGCTGGTTGCCTTATAAGAGGCCACCGCTGTCATACTTTAGTTTGACCCTCAGTCGAATGAGTCAAAAACATCCCAAACACTCCTCACAACTCATTTTTGCTTCCAGCTTTTAGACACATTATTGATTTCATTCAGAAATTCAGTCCCCCCATGCAAGCCAAAAGACTTCTCTTGAAACGCCACCTTCAGTTGTGTTGTATGAGCAGAAATGAGAGAACATGTTGTTGTTTTTGCTCTTCTAATGAGATGCCAAGTGATTTATTTATGAATTACTTGTTTGGAACAGCCCCCTTGTGCAGTGTGCTTTTTTTTCATCCTCTTTGGAGTCATGTCGCTCAGTGATTGCTGATGCAACTCTTTGTCATCCAGAGTTTGCCCTCACCTCCTGTGAGCCTTCGGGGAGGGCTATATCTATCTTGGCATGTCCCGGGTGTGTTGGAGGTGGGAGTGACTCATTAAGCAGGTGTGAGCATCCACTCCCATACTGCTACATGCCAAACAAGAGCTCTCCAGCTCATAAGCTCGTGCAGGGAAGAATCATGATGGCAATATAGCAAACACATCACAATAAATCTTTGCACTGGACCTGGGCCAAGTCACAGGGATAATGAGCTGCTATTTCCCCATTATGCTCACTCTTGTATTCATCAGAGGTGGAGTTTCCAAACGTTCATCACCCATTGAAAGGTTGTGGCTCCACTGACATTTTTATTTGAATTCTGCATTATAAAGGGAGTGAATTGTTCCCAGTTTGTTCCTGTCGAGGGGAAACAAGAGCGTCAAGAAGCAAAGCAGTTTCATCTTCCGAGTGAGCTCTGTGTAGGCCCATATCATTTAAACGTGTTTGCTGACATTTGGTTGTGATAACCTGTGAAAGCTGGTTAATACACTGCAGAGCACTTGCAGGGGAGTCATCCATCTGTTGTGGAGATGGCTCACTTTAAAAGCAAGAAGAAGCAGAATTGTTTTCAGTAAGTTCACATCTTTGTTAGCCTCCAGCGCCTGTTGCCATCCAAATGTTTTAACACCATACAGCACTAAAATGATGAGATTTCTCTGTGTTTTTCAGGGCCTTATGTAGTGTAGAAATGACTCAGGATCACACGTGGAGGACATTATTTGAGAAGAGTGTGAGAATCTTCTTGGGCTATATCAAGGATGTTTGATCAGGATGCCTAAAATGGAGATAGTGGGGACAAACCTTCACAAATATATACTTTACACTCAAATACCTTCTTTCCTACCGCGTATTTTGATACAAAGTGCATATCCTCCCCACAACGCTGATTTCTAATTCTCTGAATATCTAATTGTACACAAAGAAGCCAACTCTAAATGGCACGGGAAGTATCGCGACCTTGTGGAGACGCGCACAAACCTTCACAGAATATGCTACCTCTTTGGTCTCGGTGAGCGAAATACGGAAGAGGAGCGTCTTCGCTCGGGCTTTACATCTTGCCAGACATTAGGGGTTGGATGCAGGCTGCACGGTATGCGGACAAACAAAAGCACATAATGCACGCTGACAGCGCATTAATAGTTCCGCCTGGGGGCTGTTTAAACAGGAGTTTGGCGGCGACCAGTCAGCCAGCGGCAGGTCACATGTTGCAGCGTCATTGTGTAGTAAAGTTACTGTAGTTGCAAAGAGGCTGCTCATTTCAGCTCCAGAGGTCTCTCATCCCGTGGTGCTGCTGCTGCTGCGGCGTTTCAGCATGCGACAACTTCAGTTTCAGACGATCTCCAAAGGAGCCGTGCAGCCATGGGAGTGCATTACCTCATCCATGCAATTTCCACCATCAATAATTTAATCTATTTGCTTCAAAGCTGAAGAGATATCCTGAAGCTTGTCGGGAGAGTACAGAGAGGAGAATAGCGCTTCAGTAAATTACTCAGGGAGTTGTCCGAAACATCCCAGATGACACTGCTGTCCTGTTGAATGGTCTGTTTTACGACTGGGCAGTAAAAGGTATGTGTCTGTTTGTTTCTCGATAAATAGTTTGAAGCACTTTGGCTTTGTTTGATACTGCTTGAGAAAAAGATAGAGGTGCGTGTGTGTTTTGGGGGGAGGGAGGAGGAGGGGGGGGTGGGGGGGGTCTTAAAGTAGCTCGATCAAGTCCGGTTGTCCTGCGAACAGACAGCCCGAGAGGGGATATGTGTAACCTTATCCTCCCGTTCATTAATAAAAAACGGAGTTATTATGTTGATTGGGTTTCCAGAGGAGAGCACGAGCTCAGCAGATGTAATCTCAAGGGGAGGGGGGGGGGGGGGGGGCTGTTGCTTCATTATCGGAGCAGCCTTTGCAAACGTGGCTTATTATTACTATTTCTTGTAAATCACAAAGTGGTACAATCCAGCAGCGCGCCTCCGTATGAAATCAGCCACGTTTGAACATTTAACGGCAACTTTCTGCCCATAAAGAACTCAATCAACTTTTTGTCTTCATAGTGTACAGTACTATATTATAATCTCGGACCCTCCTGCTTTGTGAATGCAACAAAAACTCTAGACAGTGTTTGTATGGTTGTTTTGGAAGGGGGGGGGGGGGGGGGCTTTGATGAACTCATTAAGACTTTATAGGGAACCCGAGACCTAAACGCCCAGCTACGTCGGCCAACATACACGCTTGGATCTACTTCTTGGTGTTGTGTGCTCGCACTGAATCTTCAAATTACTGGCCAGAAGGATTCAAATAAAGTCCCATTTATAGAGTGGTGGAAAGCTGGCTGAGCTTTGACAACACGGTGTGAAAATATCTGGATCATAGCAGCACACACGTAGATGAGAGGGTTTAATGATGAAGTAATGATGTACTTTCCAAAAAATGCACACTAGGGCCATATTTATTGTCAGAGTTGTGACTAAGTGCCATATAAGTGAACTTTACAGCGTATAATGCAGCGGAAATTAGGCAACACTTTCTTATTATCTATCTATCTATCTATCTATCTATCTATCTATCTATCTATCTATCTATCTATCTATCTATCTATCTATCTATCTATCTATCTATCTATCTATCTATCTATCTATCTATCTATCTATCTATCTATCTATCTATCTATCTATCTATCTATCTATCTATCTATCTATCTATCTATCTATCTATCTATCTATCTATCTATCTATCTATCTATCTATCTATCTATCTATCTATCTATCTATCTATCTATCTATCTATCTATCTATCTATCTATCTATCTATCTATCTATCTATCTATCTATCTATCTATCTATCTATCTATCTATCTATCTATCTATCTATCTATCTATCTATCTATCTATCTATCTATCTGTCTATCTATCTATCTATCGTGTTTCACTGGAGGGAGGGAAAGAGAGAAGGGAGGGAGGTGGAAGGAGGGTGAAGGTCTCTTATTATTTCACGGTCTCACACGCCATCTAGCGTGCAACGCGTGGAACTGCAGCACCGTTCCTTCGGAGCTGTTGGTCTGTTGGTTGTGTTAGTAGTCAGGTTCCAGAGTCGGTGATTCGTGGGTTAAATTTCGCTATTTTTTTCTTTCTACTTTAATAGGACGTGTGGTACTACATTAACACAGAAGCAGCAGGTTTAAGGCGGTCAATTAGGATTTGACCACACTGCCCTGTGTTGCTGCTGTAGTCTCTCGATTGTCCACTGCTGCACACAGTGTGGGAGGGAAGCAGCACTCATTTGGTTAGCACATATCACTCAGCAGCTATTTGAATGCCGGGCTGTCTGTGGCAGTGGCTCGGGGTTGGCCAGGAGGCCAGCTATAATCCCTTAGTGATGCTCATCTATTACTAAACGTGCTCTGAAACTGTGTCAGATTGAAAACAGATCTCAAGGAGGCGAGCTTCCACATGTGTCAGCCATTACTGCAGACAAACTCTAATTGCCTTTTTTCTAAGTGCTGCATTGTGGCACACAAGGGGTCCTCAGGTAGAAATTTAGATATCATGTGCTGCATGTTTCTCTTTTGAACATTTGGTATTGTGTGCTGTGCACTTTGCAACGTGACAAAACATGTTGCTAGGTAAATTGCTCTAACCCGACACGCTTCTTGAGGAATTGAACAAAGACGGATGCCCACAAGGGAGCAAGAGTGAGGAACCAATGTTGCCATAGGTCGGACATTTCTATTCAAATGTAGTGGCAACATTTTCCCTCTTTCATCTCCTCTGTTTGATGTTTATTTTCCCTTCTAACGGTTCCTACGATAGTATCCACGCTGTTCATGAAGATGAAGCCATAAAGTGTGCTGACATGTGCTTGGAGGCTTGGGAACATGACTGAATGTGTAATAATACCAGTCCTTTCATGCTTTAGAGAAACTTTTCAGCATCTGTCAAAGGGGGCATTTATCACTTTAATCCCCACCTGGCACAAAGAATAAATGCGAGGATAAGTTACATATCCCCACCATACAGCCACGCTCTCAAAGCAGATGAACAGGTGGTCATCCAGAGACGTCAAAGCCAAACAGTAGACAGAGTCCGCACACTCACCTGCTCCTATTGTTCTGGGTATGTTGTCTGGAATAAAGGCGTGTTTGCAGCGGTTATTGCAGGCTTTTATCTTCCTGTTATCTCATATTAAGTGATTTACGTTTATGGATAAAAGAACTGTCATACTTGGACCTTGACACTTAGTTTATTATGTGGCACAGCTGGATTGTTGGGATCTATCTGGATTTCATTTACAAACAATATGATTTCAACAATACTCACAAGGCAAAAGACACAAGATAAAAGAAATGGCACTGTGCCCAGCCAGCTCCTTGTGTTATCTTTTTTTTTTTATCATCAAACCACTCGTCACAAAGTTGGCCCAGAGGCTACAAAAAAGTACATTTTATTCCAAACATTCCTCCATATGTTGTTCTGCCCTCGCTCTATTATTCATGCTCATTGTGTTAACTGGCAAGCCGCTTTTTCATTAACTGTGAAATCCAGCAGTGCACATAAAATGTTCCTTCACTGGATGTATAAAACAAGAGCGAACCAATCAGTTGTCACATTTAGCCTCCAGTAGATATAAGCCAGAGATTCTCCGCCAGTCCCACAGCAATTAAATGATTCATTGGCTTTATCGCATTTTAACAGGATGTTGATTGAGAGCATAAGCCATATTGATTGTCCTGATGGAAACAGGAAATCACAGAGATATAAATAAAATCATTTGTTGTTCCCGGTGTGAGGATTCCCAGGGGAGCAGCATGCAATTGCACACTGTTGAGTGGCATTACCCCCAGCAACCTCCTCCCCTCCATTCTCTGCCCTATGGAGACCTGGAAGAGACGTCATCTGTGGTTGTTATGCTGCGAAATGACGCTGGTAGTCTCTCCACCCCCTGCTACTGCAATATTACCCCTGTGGTCTGTTACGGAAGATGCAGCACTCATCGTCTGCACCATTTCCAGCATGAAGTTTGACGCCTAACAGTAATCAGCCCTCTGCCTTCATTTCCGTCATGTGGAAGTGGAGCCATTTGAGCGTGATGCTGATAATAATATCAGCCTAAATGCATCCTACACATAAAGCTCGTGACTGGCCTCGATCCCGTAAACCTACATGATTTTCTGTGCTGGGAAGCCTCTGTTATCAGAACCGAAACCGTAGCAATATTAAGGGGTTACTCAGCTTGATAAATAAGCTTTTATGAACAGTATTAAATTACAATTTGATAATTAGCTCCTTTGTCCTCATTGTTGTTTTAATTGGTGAGAGGAAAAATACCCCCATCTCCTTGCAAAGATACCCAAGCCAGCCCCTCCCCATGCCCTCCCCCTAACACACACACTCACACACTCTGGAGATGCACGTCACTGAGCTCAGGGAATGCGTGGCTCATTAAGAAGAAGGATGTGATATTCTGAATAGAGACTGTGAGACTGCCAGCACATCTATTTATAGATGAGATATCTCTATGGCAGTCACTGTGGTGTTGGTTAATTGCAGCCACAGCCCCTGATACCAATTAAGAATGAAACAAATGCTTTTAAGGTGGGGTTTTCACTCCTCCCTTACTGTAAAGGTCCTCACGTCCGTCCTGAGTGGAGGCAGAGTGTGTTTGCGTGCTGTTTTTTTTTTTTTCCTGTGTGAAGTTGGGAGATGCAGAGTGCAGTCAAAGCCTCGGTCAGGCTATTTTTAAATGAGCCCCTGTGGAAAGCAAGATCTAGATTTTCTTTTCATTATGGTTGCTTTTATATCTCGGGCTGTTGGATGTCCATATCATTGATTTGCTGTGAAGCTTAGAGCTTCTGAAAGGTGAGGGATGCATATATGCTCAGTAACATAACGTTTAACAATATGGATATCTATAATAACAAGCCTGTTCAGATGAAGGGACATCTATTTGTGTGTGATCTTATCTTTTGTAATAGGAATCTTTTAGATGCTCAGCACTGCTTTTGCGCACGACTGCCAACAAATAAAAACCTAAGCCACACCTCACATAGGAACAGAGTGATTACAGTTTGCAAACATTTTGAAAACACTGACGACTCAGTTGAATAAAAAACGTTTTGTGATGACCGTATTCCAAAGCAACTGGCTCTCCTCTTGGCTTGCATAGAAAGGGTAGATGGTGTAAATAAGAAGTAAGGCTTACATGGGGCATTATGGATCAAGAATAAGCTAACTTCATTGAAAATGCTCTTTGACTAACAGTTTTGTTCTCTCCCCCTCCCCTTTTGTTTTCTGTCTTTTTCTCCCCCTCCAGTTCCACCAGGTTAGAAGAGTGATGACCATCCTGTTCCTTACTATGGTTATTTCATACTTCAGTTGCATGAGAGCTGCGCCCCTGAGAGACGCCCCGGGCATGCGGGGCCATCGGACGGAAGGCTACTTGGGCGCCGCTGCGACGGCCACACGAGGCCACGGGACTCCACAGAGTGGTGGTGGTGGGCCAGGCCAGCACGGGGAACTGCCCTCACTCACAGACACCTTTGAGCAGGTGATAGAGGAGCTGCTGGAGGTGGAGGGAGAGGCGGCACAGCTGGGACAGGGTGCCGATAAGAGCCAGGGAGGTGGGGGCCCATCTTCTTTGGTCACCACAGAGACCAAGGATGTCGACCTGTACGACTCGCGGGTGATGATCAGCAACCAAGTGCCTTTGGAGCCGCCGTTGCTCTTTCTTCTGGAGGAATACAAAAACTATCTGGATGGCGCTAACATGTCCATGAGGGTGCGGCGACACTCCGATCCCTCGCGGCGCGGAGAGCTCAGTGTGTGTGACAGTATTAGCCAGTGGGTGACAGCTGTGGATAAAAAGACGGCAATAGACATGTCTGGGCAGACAGTTACCGTCATGGAAAAAGTCCCTGTCCCCAATGGCCAGCTGAAGCAATACTTTTATGAGACCAGATGCAACCCCATGGGGTACACAAAGGAGGGCTGCAGAGGAATAGACAAGCGGCATTATAATTCCCAATGCAGGACAACCCAGTCCTACGTGCGAGCGCTTACCATGGATAGCAAAAAGAAGATTGGCTGGCGGTTTATAAGGATAGACACTTCATGTGTATGCACATTGACCATTAAAAGAGGGAGATAGTGTATAAAATGTATAGATTTTATTGAAGAGTTTAAAAAAGAGAATAAAGAGAAAATATCTATTTGTATATATACATAACAGGGTAAATTATTCCGTCAAATGAAAATTTTATGGACTGCATGTAAAAAAAGATGAAGTTTATACAGTAAAAGTGATACTACAGTCTATTTATTGAACATATTCATGACCTTGTAAACGATTAAAAAAAATCTGATCAGTCATTTGCGCCCAGTTTAAATTACTATATCACATCTCTCAAGACATTGTGATTTGTTTACGTTGCCAAGAATTTGAAAATGAAGGGGAGGGAAAAAAGGCAAGGAATGAGAGGGGACAGTTCCATCTTCAAAAAGCTTGCATGCTGCTTCAATTGTGAATTGAGAAATTCTCCACTTACAAAAAAGGATACGACGCTGACCAAAAAACATTCCGTTTACATATTCAGCAGAAAACTATTTTCCTCTCAAGTAATTTATCTGTTTACTGTTCTAAACTTCTCAAGGTAATGTTGGACTTACATACTATGTCAAGGTGCTGTTGTCAAAGCTTTGCTGTTTATTTTTTTATCCCCACCAGAGGACAAGATATATATATAAAAAAAGAATTTATATATATATACATATATATATATATATATATATATATATATATATATATATATAAAATATATTCATTGACATGTTTCTGGGTTAATATTATTAATTTTGTATGTTGTGAAGTTGTTTGCAATATTAAACTGAAATATTTGAAGAAATAAAAATATAGGCAACTGAAAAACAAAATCAATGTCGATAAAGTTTCAACAGTGCATTTCCGAGCAGGATAAACTTTATTATACAGACAGGAAGGCGGGGAAGAAGGCATGGCACACATACACACTCATGCACGTGCAAAGAATTTGCTGCCAACCAAAATGACCAAATTAAAATCATGCATGACCAGGATGCTCAATAAATTTAAAGGCTGCAAGAAAATATAATATTTTCAGCAGCAGAGGAGTCAATGCATTCAGTTATATTACTAAAAGCAATAATGACTGAATAATGCTATGGGTGGAAAGAATGTATATTTTGCAGCTCTTCATGTTATTCAGTATTATAATGAGGAGGGAAAAAGTTTTAAAATACTCCCCACCAGCACATTACTTACACAAATGTATCGAATGTCCTTTGATACTTTGGTGTTCATACACTTTGTCAATGATTTACTTGTTGCACATGTAATTTACAATTACAAGAACTTAGACTACAGTACAAGTAGACTGAGTTTCGACAGGGACACATACATTTGTGTACATTCAAAAGATACACCTGATATGACATGGTAATCCCATCTTTGTATCTTCTACAAAAGAACAAACACCCAGATTTGATGCAGCAGTACATTTACTGTGATCGAAAGGAAAAAGCCTGGTTTGGTATCTGGGTTAAAGACTACTGCAACTTTGTATCTCCAGCAGATTATAACTCGCGGTGAGCATTACGTAGTGAGAACCCCTTGCTTTCCAAGTCCGGATCCCATAGTTTAAGGTCACAGCAGGATAACAATTAAACATGTTCACTTTGTATCTTAACATCATCAACCACGTCCCATAATATGACATACTTCAGAAAGAGAAGACTCACATATAAAAAGGCAGATACAAAGCTTCATTGAAGGCTTCAATTATGTCTTATATTTGTGTTACATGTGATCCCAGCCACCTCATTTTCCTTCTTCGTCATCAACCTGAAGGTAAGTGTGACCTCTGAAGAGAACCGGATCTGGCATTTTGAGATTTGGAAAACAAATTGCTGCGAAGAGAAAACTTTTTTCAGGAAGCAAGGAAAAGATGTTCCACTTTCTTCTCTATTTGTCTCGGATTCTCCAGAGGAGGCTGATGAAGATGCTGTGAGTTACTTTTTTTTTATACAGAAGCTTAGAAGAAATAGAAAGTCTCTATGCCACCTCTGAGGCGATGACAAGCATGCAGTAGCGCCTCTCAAATGATCTATTGTCATGAATCACAGAGTAAAAGGTCTCACCAAGTAAGAATTTAAAAAGTATTTAGTTATCCTACAGGAAGACAAGCAGCTGTTCTGCCTTGCTTTTCACAGAAAGTCCACCCTAGAATTTGAATGATTTAATACAATTCAAACAACATGTCTGAGCACCAACACATTTTCAGCATACAGGACAGTGAATCAAACCTTTTGCCATGTATAATAGACACGGTATTCTGAGCTGCTCCATATATCATGAGTAGGAGCCTCTAGCTGTTTTTGTTTAACAAAGCATCAGCAATAGAAAACTGCCATCCTCTAATCAAAGTGACTCTGAAAAGGCCAGTTGCCTTTCAGTCCGAATGAAGCCCATATCGTCTTTTGTGATCATAAATCACACATGTTGATTTAGCATTTGTTTAACCCAGAGATGTGGCTGACGCTTAGAGACAAAAACAATGAGCCTTTTGTATAAAAAAAGAAAGACAATAAATACTGCTGCTCCACTACATTCAAGTGGGTTGTGCTTCTGGCCGCACCCCAATCAGTGATGTCACAGCAGGTGTATTTCATCAGACGTCAAAGGCAGACACTTTGTGAGTCATCACTGGGGTGTGGTCAGAAGTGAGTCAAGCTTGAAAGTTTCCGCCCACATGGAGCAGTGCAGCAGCAGTTTTCTGCAGATTTATGTACTGGAGTCTCAATATGTGCTGCAACCAGTAGAGAGCAGCAGAGAGAATATTCCTAGGTATCTGGAAATAGCCAAAGAACATTCTGGTTGTTCCCTTGGCACTTGACATATTATGTATTAATCCCTTGAGCTATGATCATCCATATATATAGGTGCAGCACAGCCGTTAAAGGGATGATGCACTAACACACAGATTACTGTTGATTGTGTGATTGTGAAATGGGTCTGGGATCATAGTGGGCACCTTTCCTCACCTTTTTCCTGAATGCTGCGAGGAGAACTACAGTGTGAACACAACACAAAAGGTCCATATTCCATGTGCGCATTACAGAAAACGTACACAACCCAATACCTATACTTCAAGTTAAACCAGAGTCACCGTGATCCAACATTGAGAGTGGGAATCAACTCCAGAAATAAAATATGCACCAAGGCACTCGAGCATTAAGAAGGACGGGTCCTCAAGGATATAAATAACTTCCATTATCCACTACATTAAGCCATGCGCCCTTATTGTGATGTATTTACGGTATTACATAAATACAATACTACGTCTGGGTTGTTTGAAAATAAAATATTGACCTATTCACATTAGTTTAGAAAGATGCCTTCAGTGGTGCCTCGGAGCATCCATAACTACATGAGGAAAACAACATGACTTTGGTGGGTAATGAGTTCTAGACTTTACGAGTATTACCTGAACGCATCATGACACTGGCAACTAGCCTAGCCGGCTAACTTGGCTAATCTGATTGATCGTCTCGGTTAAGCGCACGTAACGTTAGCCCACAAGGGATTACCATATTTCGTTTTCCATATCCAGTGTTTAACGCAAAAACTACCTGAAATTAAATAGCCACCACTAGTTTCAAGAATGGCATCGCTTGGGGAGCCCGTGCGGTTGGAAAGAGGTAAAGTTAATTGGCTAGCTAGTGTTAGCTTAGAAGTATTTGTTGTGATCCATAGCGACATTAAGCTAGTTTAGCGTTAGCCACACAGAGCTGGTGATTATCGGCACTTTCTTGTGTTTCGTTAGTGGGCCAATGTCCCACTGATAGGCAGTGGTTCTGACTGTGACTATATGTTCCAGTCACCGAGCGAGTGTAACGCCAGCTTTTACAGCTACATGGTTTTACTTAGCACACTAGCTAACTCGCTAATACCAGTGACAACATACAGTAATCAGTTAACCCAGCTGGTTCGTTAACGGCGTCAACGTATGATAATTGAGGTTTCATGAACTCTTTGGCACAAGCTTGATCATGAGCAACAAGAATGAGCAGGACATATTTAACGTTACAAAGCAGACTCAGTCTTTCTTTTAATAACACGCTGACATTAGTTCATGCTGTGTCTGCTAATACAGTGTTTTTATTTAAACTAGCCTCAACACATGTACGTTAATGTTAACCTAGGAAGAAGATAAGAAAAGTCAAAATATGTGAAACAATCTCTTTGCTTGTTCGTGAAACTGAAATGTTGAATAAAGTTGTAGCTAATGATGTAATCAGCCTACGTTACAGTAGCAGTTAGCACAGATTAACAGAATAATAAAAATAATGCACAAATATAAACAGGAGGAAAAAGGCTCACACTTGTTTTTGTCCGTATTGTAATTTCATATTTATTTCGACAGAGCAGCTGATGTTTGCCCCATCTCCCTGTGGTGGTAGAGGCAATTACTCATCTGTGAAACATGAAGTTAATGATATGTTGGCTTTGAAATGTACTAATACAGTATATCATTTAGCTAATGTCCTCGCTGTGGGTCTCATAAGGGATTAACTTATTTTATATCTTGCTTTGGAGTGTTCTATCTTGGAAGTTGCTCTATTGACGTGTAGTTTCTTAATAGTTTATTAGTATTCTTAATATATTTTTATATATGGTATATTAACAGTGATGTAAGACAAGCTTCCTCACAGGGACACAGTATTTATCATCAGAACAATTGTAGTGCAAGTTGAGGTAAATTCAATCTCAGACTAACTAAAGTCATGTTAACTGACAGAAGTGATCAGGTTCAGTGGTAACAACAAGCATTTGCTCAGCTTATTCATAGTTACTTGCTTTTTAGCTTTACATTTATACAGATTTAGTACTGACATTAACACCAAAAATAGTCATTGTGAATGTCTCAATTTGCAGATATAAATGGAAACCCTGACAGTGGTGTATGTGTGTTCTTGTTGACAGATATTAACCGTGCTGTCGAACTGCTTGATAAGCTCCAAAGGACGGGGGAAGTGCCTCCCCAGAAGCTGCAGGCGCTGCAGAGGGTCTTACAGAGTGAATTCTGTAACGCCGTCAGAGAAGTGAGACCCGTTGACTTCAGTATTTGTAAAACACTTAACTGGGAGATGGCGTTAGTTCACTTTTCTCGTCTGCTGTTTACCTAATGTGTTTTAAAAACAGGGTTTTATATTGTCCAACAATGTCTCTTCAGGTTTATGAGCATGTGTATGAAACGGTGGACATCAACAGCAGCCCTGAGGTCAGGGCCAACGCCACAGCTAAGGTATACCCAACTCAAATAGCATCTTTTTCACATTTCATTTTCAGACCATTTGTTTTTTTAAATTACTCTAGTTGAACACTTCACATCGCGTGTCAAGTGCATTTTCAATGGTTGAATGACACCACTTTGTTCATTTGTAGGCAACTGTGGCAGCTTTTGCAGCAAGTGAGGGACACTCGCATCCACGTGTCGTGGAACTGCCCAAAACAGAAGAAGGCCTGGGTTTCAATATAATGGGTGGAAAGGAGCAAAACTCACCTATATATATCTCACGGATCATCCCAGGAGGCATCGCTGACCGACATGGAGGCCTGAAGAGAGGCGACCAGCTTCTCTCTGTCAATGGGGTGGTACGTTCACTTCACAGCATCAATACTTACTCCAGGATGTTACAAGTGAAGCTTTAGCATGACACACACTTCAGATGATCTTTTTGTAAACTGGGCTTCATTATTCACCAGGTGATAAACTAAACACTTTAGCAATTAGGGCAGATTTAATACCTCGTAGATTTAATTCTACATTTCAATTCAGGTAATTTTTTAATTTTTGTAGATTCATAAATTACAAATTTGCCTTAAAGGGCTTTACAATCTGCACAGCAAAGGACACCCTATTTTTCTTAGACTCTCTCCAAAGTTCACCTCTGGTTCTTTAGCTTATAGCTCAGCGAAACTTCAACTTGTAACTCATGTGTTCAGTGTACTTGCCACCAAAGTTGGACTGAGGTGTCTCCAGAAATCAGGCAACAGAGATGCATTTTATCATCATGTTGGTGATGATGTTGTTATTGCCAACAGTCCCTTTGCACAAAGCAGATGTCAGAAGAACTAAATCTAGAGGTTTTTTTCAGTGTTGCTATGGAGCAATGTTTTTAGCAGTAGGTCCTCTATTTGTCAGTGGGGATATTCAAACATTCCCCTGTGTATGTCGGTGACCCATATTCAGTCCTGCCCCATGGTGTTACACTATTCCACAAGGTGGTTGTAAGCATCACGGCCACTATAGCGCCTGATAGACTGCTACAAAAGCAAATATGAATGTAAACGATAAAGGTTTCAAATCCTTCTGAGAATTGCTGCCTCTAAGAATGGATTATGAGGAAGGGAATTGCATTAAACATGTTTTATAGGCTTTAATAATACAAGCAATGTGTTTTGTTTAGGATTTAAACATACACTTATTTGTTTAAAACAAACTCCACACGGCAGCACTCTGCAGATGTGCTTAGTTAGTTTAAAATGCCAGCATCAGCCAATAACAATCATCCGATTGTTGTACAACATAAACAGATTTAGTTTATTGCTCAGTTTATCTTCCCGTTAAAATCTCCAAATTACAAATGTTTATGGGAAAGTTGAACCAGGCTGCCAAACCTTATGATAGTTTTAAAGTCTCTCCAATTCCTATTAAGCATTGAGGTTATTGTTTCTTCCACAGGTTACGACATAACGTGTTACTTAACAATTGCCGACTGTATATTGCTTTTTGGATTATGAAGCTATACAAACAGTGGACTTTACAACGGTTGGTGTTCCTCTTTGTGAGTAAAATCTTACAGCGTGTTTCTGTGTTTTTTCCCCAGAGTGTGGAAGGTGAGCACCACGAGAAAGCTGTGGAACTCCTCAAAGCAGCTCAGAGCTCAGTGAAGCTGGTAGTAAGGTACACCCCCAAAGTCCTCGAGGAGATGGAGTCACGCTTTGAGAAAATGAGGTCGGCGAAGCGCCGGCAACAGAACAACTACCCCCAGTAGGATTTATCTGTGTTGATTCCCAGCTCCCATGTCTCTCCTCCTCTAGCCTTCTGGCCATGTATTCTGGTCTCTCTTTTTTTTTATCTCCTTGCCCCAAAAAATGCTTCACACACACACAGGGTTTTTAGTTTCAGTTCCTACTCGCATGTACTCTACATCGTGCTTCTACCCTTTTCTGCAGCATTTTTTTTCATATTTGCCATTGTTACACTGGACACTACAACTCTAGACAAACGTAATAATGATCATGATTGTCAGTGTAGGTGGTCACTCACACGTGTGCATTATTTTTGAATTGACAATTTGAATGCAACTCTGAATGCTTCTGAGACCAACTCCACAATTCCTTTAAATGGAAAGGTAGTGTTTTTAATTATTTTATCACAGCCACTACCAAGTGCAAGCATGTTTATCTTATGTACTGTGCTCACGTTATGTTTTTACTGGTTTAAAGTCAAGTACTGGTAATTCAATGCTTGTGGCAGGAATTACTAAATCCTTTGCATCTGTTATTTTCAAAGATTCAAATTTATATAAATACATTTGTATAAACCCTTTAATTGTGCAAACTCGGAAAAGGTGCAGGTTTATTTTGTTTGCCGCTCTACGGGCAATGTCCGGAGAAGGGAAGCTTTGGAGGAGTTGATAAATGTTTTAATTAGTTAAAAAGAAACCGCTGTATGCTGGATAATAAGGGAAACCACTGAAAGGACACTTCAAAATAAAAATGATGGATTATCTATTTTTCTCTGGGCTACATTTATAGATTTCTAACGTCACAGCACACTATAAATAGCTCAGCAGCCACTGTAAGTGATGTAATGGGGTCTCAGCAACTTTTTAACTGAATTGCTGCCGCCACAGACTCACATTTCTACTTTTAACAAGGTAATAAACCTTCATAAGCAAATACTTGCTGTCAGCATGACATGAGATAAAAAGCTTCTGTTTAATTTGTCTTGACATAAATCAGGAATGTACTATATGTCACGTTATTCTCCTTTTTACCAGCGACAGTAGTCAGTTACTGAACGTCTGTCTTTGGAATATCAAAGAATCTCTGTGGTCACAATAATGCCTAATGTGAGCTAATGGTATACGGCTTCTTCATATTCACACTTTACACCGAGTTTAAGGGATTATGCTGTAAATCTGCTGCATTGGCATATTTTATTTTTCTGTCAGTTTGTTTAACAACGTCTTGCAGAACAAAAGTGTTTCTTAAATGAAACATTCACTTCATTTGAACATTTTCTTTTTATTCTGATAGTCGTTGACATCTTTAACTGGTGCTGGGATAAGACTAAAAACAGGAGTACACCCATACTTTTAATAACTTATTAATACGTGAAAACTGTTTCTGACCTGCATGTCACTGCAGACTTATTTACGTATCTTTTTGTCGTTATTCTTTTATCATCACTAGCCGTTGTCTTTGCTCCATTAAAGCCAACACTTTAATGGCACCTATGTACTTTGCATGTAATATACAAACTGCACAATATTCTAACAATGAGAATGATATGACATTTTGTTAATGAATACTGCCAAACATTCAACTTCCTGACAGGCAGGTTGAAGCAGCCTAATGTCGAAACAGTGTGACTGTCCCCCAACATGCTGTATATGTAGACCTTCCTCCCATATTTTTATAGTTTTAAAGTGTTTGCTGTAGTATGGATGTTCCTTATTATGAAGTGGAATATTAATGCTTTCAAAAAACCTTTCCTCATGGAAAAGCTCAAATCCTTCACTTATGTCTACATGCAACATGTCCAACAAGTCTGCAAGTCATGGGTTTCTTTTAAGCATTTTATTATTCAAACAAAAATGAGACTTTTCTTGCTTTCCCAGCGAGGGTAAAACTAATAAGTTTCAGTATGAATGGCTGTTAGAGGAACAACAAAATATGTGCGTCTCAGGATCAACGCATCACATCATTGAGACAGGAAGGTAGTGAAGATATATTTGATGTGTAGCACTGAAGTAGGGTGAGATGGGTGGTGGATAAAGTAAGAGGAACGCATGCAATGTTTGGAAGCAGGAACGTGTTGCCTTCAGTGTCGCCTCAGTCTCTTTGAATGGTGTCCTCTCATGTTGAACCGTTCCTCAGAAATGAATTCCTTTTCAATGTAGTTTAGTGTTAAATGGGTTTCCAGTTAAGTCGTGACCGACATGACATTACTGTGCTGATTAGATAGTCCTGCAGTTTTTGTGACAAATGCATCTGAAATGAGGTCACTGATTGCCTGTGTGTTAAGTTATCCACCATCTATTAACGTACAGTAAGGGAACTAAATAATTATTATAATAGTTGGAACTAAAATGTCTGTTTGCTAAAGTTAACTTCAGAGCAAACAAATCACTCCTTGTTTTTTTCTTTTGTTTGTGACAGTCGCTACATAATGTCCATTGTTAAATGTCAGGTTGTATCTTCACTGGAGTCAGTGGGAGGCGTCTTTTGCCGGATTGTACGTTACTTTTATATTGCTTTAAATATTGCAAGACAAAAGTGATGCTCCACACAGAGCACATAGCCCATTATATCATAGTGAGTGTGCTCCCTGTAATCCATTGCTCCTTTAAGAAAAATGCCGAATTTTGGAACAAGGTATCAAATAAAACAAATGCGCTGCAAAAAATGGATGCGAAATCAATTATCTATGCAAAGTAATTTAACAAACTTTGGAAATATCCTGCAATGGTGCAAAATAATTGTAATTTTAATTACAAATGTCTCCGTTTGGGAACACTGCACTCAGACACATTGGAGTTAAATTATTTTATGAGACATTTACAATGTTTGTAACTTTCTCATGTTGATCATCAAAGCAGTTGCAGTGAAAGTCTCCATTTGACATTAGCCTCGCTGTCTAATTAACGATGGTCGGGATGTGAACGTGTGGTTAGCAATAGACCATTCCATAGGCTACTGTGAGCAAACTTTAGTTTCGAGGCAGAGAGTCTGGGTCGACATAGAAGTTGAAATGTCTTAATATAATGTATTGATTGTTTTATTCAACACTAGCTAGCTAGATCCACTGCTTACACACATATAGTAAATCAGGAAAACATGTAATGAGACTTGGTATTGATACTGCACAGTCACACTCACCACTGAATGTCACTGACCATTGTCTAACTTGGTTGCAAAAGTTTGTGAAGTACCTTTCAAGTTTCTACCAGTTTCCCTTGTCTATATATTGGAATGGTCAATAGAGTATTTTTTATAATAGCTTTCTTTTGATATTTTTCTCAAGTTTTATAAGTGATTTTCCTAAAAAACAAATACCAGGAATAATGGGTACTTCCATTTTGACTACAGTGTACCAGGGCCATGTCAGCAAAGTGTCTCTTACAGCAGCGCTGCTGTTGGACCGAGGTCTCCTCACGGTGTGAACGTTCGAGATGAACTGTCCGACATCAGCCCCTCTTTTCTAAGGTCTGAACTGATTTGTCTTTTCTTTCTAGTACCAAGACCAAACTTGCAACATTTGTGAAAACTTTGATAATGTTTTGAAATAATTGAGTCTGTGCTTGTTTAGTATTACCTGTAGGCTATGTTGTGTTCTTTTGTGTTCTGGTTTCTTACCCAGTTTACTGTGCTACATTGATGTGGAATGTACAATGTTGTGATGTAGAATAAAATAACAGTTGGACTAAAGATGAAATAAACTGCTTAAATATTTGACTTCTGGTGTGTTTTTTTTAATGTCTTTTACACTGTATTTATTTTTAGGCTCAATAACATTGGAAACAAACACCAAAGGCAGTCAAAGCGTAGAGAGGACACTTGCGAACCCATTCCTTCATAATCAAAACAATAAGATGTTTATGGGCATGTCTCTTATCGTTTATTACAGGCTATGTTCCAAACATGTAATTCTTATAGAAGACGCAATTACAGGCTGCAAAAAAGTCTCCACTTTTCATGTCTGACACATACTGTAAGTGTTGGATGTTTTATTGAAAATCTGCATCAAGAGCATGAACAGTCGCACAGTAAGAGCTCTTTCTGATGTAGAGTGAAATGTTACATTTTATCTGTCAAATACTGTTGGGAGGAGTAGAACGGTGGTTCTACAACCCGGGAATGAGTCCACATTTTTGCACTTCCGGTTCCCTTTTCAATGTTTTTTTATTTTACCGTTTTTTGATGAGATGCCTAAAATAAGGTCTGTGGTTAACATAAGCTCAAGAGATTTAAAAATGTTGCTCTACGATGTAAAATACATCAGTAAATACCCCCTGGCAGCAGCTTGAATGATGTGTATCCATGTTATTGGTTTCTTGGACAGTGATTGGAATCTTTCAATGATGCTTCTTTTTTTTACCCCTCGTCTTTATTGTATCAAGTATAATTTAATGGAAGTACATGGAACAAACTCTTTAATAACATTTTAATATCCCTTCATAGATCTATAAAAATACTAAAATGTCTATAATGATTTCAAATAAATAGACATGAATACAAATTAAGTTGAAATGTAACATTCTGTATTTTTTTGTTTTTTGAGATACTATTCTACATCTAATGTATGAAACCATTGTCGGGTTGTGTAGAGGTTTACAACAACGCTTCATGCCTGCACAATAAGATATCAGCATTCTCTATGTGTATGTTGATAATAAACACTCAGCCCGAGAAACTAGCACAGTGTGCACTACACTATTTGGTACAGCAGGTGGCGGTGTACCTGTTTTCGGACTTTTATTATACACGAAGAAGAAGAAGAGGTTTCTTTCGCCTTCGTCGAGTGACGTAACTTCCTTTCTATCCGTGCTAACCTCGAAGTGTACACGCGTTCACCGTCTAGCTCAAGTGAGTGTGTTTTAAAGATATAATAAATGTATTTATCACGGGGAGAACACGCATGTTATTGATATAAATAAGTACACCATCACCTCCAGTAGCTGGAAAGTATGAAAGAGCGACATTTTAGAGATATCTCATTTCCAACACCGCAACGTCTTTGGCGGCTAGGTTAGCTACCGTTAGCTAATGTTACCGGGACTGAAGAACACACCGCCACATGGGTGTAAAGACTGGTATTTCTTTAACACGTTTCAAACTAACATTTGTCTGAGAAAATCCAACATTTTCCACAACAGATATGTTATGCTTAATAGTTAATAAAATTGAGTTCACGCTATGAAGTCTAGTCTCAATAGATGCTCTTATTTGATAGTGATACCCGGTTATATATATGTATAATATATATTTATATATATATATATATATAATATATATAGTATAGTATAGTATTGAAACATTAGCTAAAAACTGTCCGGTTTGGGGTACAACTCCGTTATATATGTATAATATATATTTATATATATATATATTTATATATCTATATAATATATATTTATAATATAAATATATATTATATACATATATAAATTATATATGTATATAATATATATTTATATATCTATATAATATATATTTTATATATTTTTTAATAACGTTACATGACCAGAAACCCAGTAACACGGTATTTTGAGACATACGAATGTCTTCAACTCCAGCGTTTTGTCGTTACAATCTGGCGGGTTTAAAATGATATGCGATGTAACGTCTAACGTTGGCTATAAATAATAAAAAATTCAAATTTGAAGATTATGCTGCTTGACAGTGTTACTGTCAGGTGCTATGTAGAGGTTAGATCAGAAAGGTTTGCAGTTTATAACAAAATATGCCTGGTCTGGTTTTTTATGATAGGTGCCTCCAAGTACTTTATTTTGTACATGTCACATACATGGATTTAATGTTGATCGTCAATGTGTTGATTTAAGAAGTCTAAAAATGTATGATTTGGTTACTTTAACGTAAATCATTTTTTTCTTACGTTGAAAAGTTGCTAAACGTGTACACATTGTATTGTTTCTGGTCAGTGATGTCCATAAGCACATCTGCTCCCTGTTTGAACCTTCCTGATTATTGTTTTCTGCAGGATGCGTTACGTTGCTGCTTACCTTCTCTCTGCCCTGAGTGGCAATAGCAGCCCTGCGGCCAAGGATATCAAGAAGATCCTAGAAAGTGTTGGCATTGAGGCCGATGACACCCGCCTGGCCAAGGTACAGAGGGTCCTGCACTCAACTGTGTGTCTGGTGTTATGGCAGCAGTTCTTGTACCAGTGACTAGTCATTGCCTTTGTGATATTCACACATTTGATATCTCTCAACAGGTCATTTCTGAGCTCAAGGGCAAGAATGTGGAGCAGGTGATCGCCACAGGTGAGTGTTTGTCAGTGCGTTTGTGTCTGTCGCAATTAATTTAGATTTTAGTTTGAAATCAACTGGTTTCTTAATGTCATCACTGTAAAACTTAGGTTGTGTGATAACTCTTTGAATCAAAATTTTGTATTTAATACCAGGCAGAGGCAACATGATATTTTCAATTCGCTAAGATTAAACGAACCATGTCAGTATTACTAACAAAATTGCCCGATTTATATCTGGTGATAACATACTGATAACTGACCTGTCCTGTGTCTGGCTGCAGAGTGTCAATGTGATCACTTATGTCTGCCAACTTGTCTCCTCAGGTTACGGTAAACTGGCCAGCGTGCCAGCAGGTGGTGCTGTAGCCGTTGCCACCTCTGCGGCTGTTGGCTCAGGTGGAGCTGCTGCCCCTGCAGGTGAGCTTTGCAGCTTAGCACCTTGTTTGTCACCGCCAACGACGCTTGGCACATGGTGCCTTTGTCTCCACCTCGTATGTTAACATGATTACATGCAGCCAACTCAGTGAGGCATCAATAGTTTTTCCTGAAGTCAAATTTTACAAATGGACAGAATGTATCTGGTGGGTACAAGTCACCTTGGTAATCTGTCAAAAACTATTTAAATTCATGGGACATTATTGGCTTTTAAGCAGGGTCCTTTTGTATAAACTTGTTATACTTTGCATATTTGATAGAAAAGGATGTGACTTCACACAATTTGTCATGTCATGACAGATGTTAATGATTGCTTGAATTAACAGTGATCTCATGAGCGTAGATGTTTAAATATGTTATGGTGACTATAGCAGGAAATAACATGAAGTGCTTTTTGTTTTGCAGCTGCTGAGGAGGAGAAGAAGGAAGAGAAGGAGGAGTCTGAGGGGTCCGATGACGACATGGGATTCGGCCTGTTCGACTAAACTTTTTCAAAAAATAATAAAATGTATTAAAAAAAACACCAAACTATTTGAATTTCTTTTTCACTGCAGAATGACATAGTGCATCAAGTGATCCTGGTATTAAGTATGATATGAAAAGGTGTGTCGCTGTTGAGGTACAATGTGTGCTGCCTCCTCTCAAAGATAATAAAACAGCCACTTCTAACTCAAGGTTTTTAAATGTGTGAAAGTCAGAACTTAATTTGACTAGATTATGCACATTCTGCACATTCAGCACTATTACAAGTAATTGTGCTGCTGTAGCACACAAAAGTAACTACCTAGCTTGTTGTTGACTCATGAATTATGTAATTGAGCCTAAAGATCAGCAGATGCCACATGTTTTGCACCATACATGTAAGTAAATGGAACATGGCCCTCTATTTCATGCAGTGTCTAAAACATTTTAGAATTATCCATGAGATCTATGTTGATCCCTTCACTATGCTTATACTTGCACTACTTACTGCTGTGGTTAAACAATCGGACAACACGTGCAGGTGACCTGCTGGTCCGTAGTCATTTCTACGCTGTGGGTTCAGGTGACTGGTCGCCAAACGTATTTAAAGCAAACTGGCTCTGAAGTATAATTGAAGGTTCACTATTTACAAAAACATGTAGTCTTACAGGTTGCCAATTACAAAATGCATTCATAAGAATCTAAAGAAAAATGATGTACTACAAAACAGCGATCAATCTAATCAGTGAAATCAGGTTTCTAGTGTTCAGTGAAACTGAAAGATAAGAGAAAACCTTGACTTTAAAGTTTTACTCGGGTCAAACCAAGTGCTTCCAATTGATGTGGTTCAAAGGTCAACATCATGGATGTCTATTTACGACAGCATCAAAACAAATAAATCATTATTTCAATAGTGTGAATTCTTGATAAGCACTTCCTCTTATTATCCCACGGTGTCTCACAAAACCATTTCAATACAGTAGACAATGACAGAGTTACTAAAATCACACTTAAATGTAAACTCTTACAGCAAAAAGAGTACCACAAACCAACTGCCACACGGTGGGCCTGTGAACCTGGGCTTTTGGTGCCCAGTGACAGTTGCCCACTTGGTAATCTAGCCTTGTGAAAGATGGAACAAGTTTAAACCACACTGTACACGATGAACTTTGAATATGGTAACTTACACAGTATGTCCCAATAAGCCAATTAGTCATGTGTGTGACTATACGGCTTACTTAATCTCCAACTTTTGGAGTTTTCCAATGAGCTGAGTCATGTCATGTTCAAAGCTGAGTCAGCATGGTAGCTATGTGTGTTTTTTATGTTGGAGGTCTGAGGATAGAGGATGTTGTATGCTGTGGATATTGTTCGTCATCTGCTCTGATATAAACTCGTGATTTTGGTCAATACAAATAAACTTGATCCCTTTGTTACGCTCGAATGCTTCTAGAAGTGGTCCTTGTGCTGAAAGGCTTCTTTTAGAGTGTCATATTATTTGTATTGGTACTGTAGTGACTGATTCCAGCAACTAGCCACTCGGCTGGGTGCGGAAGAAGATTATGTTTTCTTACTCGCTTTGACATAAAGATTCCAGGCATTTCACTTTTGGGTGAGGTTCCTGTTTAATTAGAATAATTGGTTAACAGATGATGACATCATATATCTGACTTATCTTCCTGGTCTCCCTCTGGTGTGTCTTGTTTGTGGTAAAAAAACATGTGATCTCCCTGTCACCCATGCCTCATTACCTGACTGTTGCACCTGTGCTCCATATACCAATTACCTGCCACACTATACACACTGCCACCCATAGTCAACCTGAGATAGGCTCCCAATATAAACTGATATAATACCCAGACCTAACTAATGGCTCGTACAGGTACATTGGAATGTAAGCAGCATGTCAATGTTATAGCTGGTCTCTGCTGGCCTATTCCACCTGATTCATCTGTTGGATATCAAATCTATAATGTATTATATGTCATTCACCAATCAGATGTTTTCAATAAATAATCTTAATGAGCAAGTAATATCATTTTAACTGTCAGATAAATCTAGTTGAGTCAAAATATCTTCAGAGAGGAATATAATAATGTCGGAAGAAGTACCCAGAATTTTACTTCAGTTAAAGTAGCAAAAACACTGTGAATAAATACTCATTAATACTGTATACTCTACAAGTAAAATGACAGTAAGTAGTGTTAAGTATTACAATCAAAATATACCTAACGTATCACCAGTACAAAAGTATCAAAGTACTTGCTGAATGGCTCATTTTACAACAATGCATATTATACTAATGGATTGCTGCCTTATGAGTAAAGTGAAGCTTTTCTAATTGCTTATTTTGTATTCATCATCTTAATCTGAAAAGTAACTGTAACTAAAACATTAAAATCCATGAAGTGGAGTAAAAAGTACAATATTTCCCTCTGTATTTGAGTAGAAGTATAAAGTAGCAGAAAATGGAATTCCTCAAATAAAGTTAAAATTGTACTTGAGAACTTTCCACCAAGACTGGTGAAGTAAATGTATACAGTAGGAAATATTCAAGTACCACAATATTGTACTTCAGTAAATATACTTTGCCACCACTTTAGTACAAGGTATAACATACACGAAGGGCGGGGCAGCTCGCGGTACAGCCTCCGTAGCCCCTCCCTCTTCCGGGCAGTTATGTCACGGTCCACACCATCTGCTTATCAGTCGGTCGTAGTCAGCGGACAGAGAAGGTTACCTGCGTCAACAGTGCTTGAACGGCAACCTTTCAACTGTCTTCAGACGCAAATAATATCTTTGATCTCTCAAACCACAATTGATAACAGTCGACTGAAATTTATTTTACCTTGAAACAACAGCTAAAGATATCCTGAACACGTTTAGCTTGCTAGCTATAACCAACTGTTTGTTTAGCCAATAACAACGCCGGACACTCGAGACAGTTGTTCGACCTCCTCACAAGAAGACCTGCCTCTACAAAATTGGTAAGAATTCATCTCTACGCATTGCGTCTTCTCGTGTGTATATTTTCCTGTCCTCGACGGACCCACACCGACATCTCCGTGAATGTGGGTTCAGCGGAGTAATGGTAGTGCTGGTTGTTTATCTCCAGTGAGGCCTTGGCGCAGTCCTCCTCCCTCTGTAGCGTTAATGTCCTCAGCGCGAGGCATGGCGCACCACAACATTGGACATGATGACTAACCAAACTGCTAAACAGTCGTGTCTTCAAGCGTCCCCTAATCCGTGCGTCCTCGCGATGTTTTTCGCGTTCTGCAACATTATAGCTGTTTTTAAAGAAACCAACGGGCACATTAATATGATATTCCGACAATTGCGTTTTATTTCTGTGACTAGATACCTCTTACATAAAATGATCCTGCGTCAAACAAACCTCGTGATACTGAGGTAATGATTAGGTGTGGTGAGCGCTCTGAAAATGATATCTCTGATAAAGGTTGGGCCCATCGATTGGCATATCATTATTTTTTTTAAATGTTTGTTCTTCATAACAGATAATATTTGTAAAAATCATTGTGCTACAGTTTTGTATTAAGTAAATTCATAGCGGTGCACCTGCCGAGTCAGATTTTTACCCAAGTTAGAAACTAATTTTCATTGTGAAATAAAATACACTAATTGTGACATATGCCACACGGACCTATCAAACGTGTCTGTTACACATGCTTATGAGTTTTATCATTCTGAGTCTTTGTTTGTCTAGTAAGGGTTTTGTTTGCTGTGTTTCAGAACCATGAGTTCCCAGGTGAGACAGAACTTCCACCAGGACTGTGAGGCTGCAATCAACAGGCAGATCAACCTGGAGCTGTATGCCTCCTACGTCTACCTGTCTATGGTGAGAGTCCAATGAAGAAAAGTGTTCAGGCAATAATGAAACACAGCTGAGGGAACAAAGAATAGTGGAAACTCCAGAGTAGAGCAGCTGATGGCGCTTTATACGAAGCATGAGGAACTGGGTATACCAGTTATGAAAGTATCTATTATGGAGATGTGACTCTAATTCTTTTAACCTGGCTGCATTCTGGCATGATTTATAAAAGCCACCATCAGAGCAGCCATGTTACTTAAAGAATAACTCGTCAACCATGGAGGGCATTGCCTGGCCTTAAAAAAAAGTGCTTCACTTAACTCACAGCTTTCACCTATCGATCCCACACCTATCGTAATGTCGGGTTGGATGGAAGCTACGGTTGGAATATTTTCATTTAAAGCATAATTTTAGCATATTCAACTCGGCATGCACAGCTAGTTTTAGCAGTGTAATTATTTTGGCAGCTAGGTATTTCTGTGTTTACGTTTCAGCCATATTTCAGGAGTTTTTTTTTTTTTTGTTTTTTTTGTTTCACCTGAAGGAAATGTCTAGTTTTTTTAAGTATCCCTTCTCCTCGCAGGGATACTACTTTGACCGAGATGATCAGGCATTGCACAACTTTGCCAAGTTCTTCCGTGATCAGTCGCACGAGGAGCGCGAGCATGCTGAGAAGCTGATGAAACTACAGAACCAGAGGGGGGGGAGGATCTTCCTACAAGATGTCAAGGTACAAGCTCAAATTTGATCTAATGTGTTTTTGTGACAATGAATCGGCTTTTAACGTGAGCACTGGGTGTGAAAATCCTGTTCTGGGCTATCGTGTAGCGCATGTTGGGAGGGCAACATAAGGCCAAAAAGATACAAAGGGTGTGAGTGCTGCGCTGCTTATCTCTCACCGACACAAAAAAACACAACCCGTCTACCGTTAAACTGCAAAACCCACTCTGAAATAATCAGACGGCTTGTTGTGTGGGTCGGGTCGTTGGCCTGCCACCTCATTAATAAGTGTCTAACTGTTCTCCCGACCTGCTGTGTATTGCAGAAGCCAGAGAGGGATGAGTGGGTCAGTGGAATTGAGGCCCTTGAATGTGCCCTGCAGCTGGAGAAGAGCGTGAACCAGTCACTGCTGGACTTGCACAAGCTGTGCACTGATCACAATGACCCACATGTGAGTATTGAATCGTGGCTTAGTGGTTGCAAAGCACCTTTAAAACATTTTTTTCATGAGTCAACATTTAAGTTCTAGAGAACACTAATCCCAAATTATAAAAATTTAACTATCTAGCATATTAAAGAGTGGGTGAGCAATCCACATACTGATCCAGTTACCTTTTGCATACATATAAGTATTAGCCTGTTTTAGAATACAAAATGGATCAAAGCACTTCAGACATGCACATCGCTTATGCACCTGCAATTTAGAAATGTAGAGATTTGTTGAGCTGAAAATTCTGCAAGTTTCCTTTTTATTTTTTGCAAGATGTGAAAAAACATTGGCTAGATTTTAATGTGGCCTGTGTGGTATTTACACACTGCAGCTCGGGTGTTAGCAGACTTGGACCCTTTAAAAAAATGTTTTAATCAATATTCAGTCCAAGTTCTTTTAAAGTCTAGTAGAATACTAAATGGATGCAAAACACTATTTGATTGTACATCAGAATAGAATCCTCACAATAGTCTTCATTCAACTCGTATGTAACCTTTGCTCGTGTTAATTAAAAAATATTTCAGCAGGTAAATAAATGCAAAAGACAGACAATTTTGCCATATTAGGCATTCTTTCAGTTCAATTCAGCGCGTGTGTGATTTCAGCTTTAATTTGGTTTCACTCTCGTTCATTCAGATGTGTGATTTCATCGAGACGCACTACCTGGACGAGCAGGTGAAGTCCATCAAAGAGCTGGGAGACTGGGTGACCAATCTGCGCCGCATGGGAGCTCCTCAGTACGGCATGGCCGAGTACCTGTTTGACAAACACACCCTGGGCAAAGAAAGCAGCTAAATCCATCCACATAGACAAAGGCATTCTACACATGTATATTTGTATCTTGCTTTCAATCGTTCTTCAAATATGAAGTCATCTGCATGGTACTGGCAAGTAATTCAAACCTCTTATATTACTTGTGTTATTGCCCTTTACGCCGCATTACATTTACTTCACTAATCCCTGACTAATTACATCAGCTATTCCATCCAAAGCCCACTCTTGTATCTTTTACTTCTCTCTCTGCTGTCAGCTTTGCCTACGTCATTACTATGTGTTCTATGCCAGGAGCTGTTAATCAAACTAAATAAAACGAACCCTCTGGATTCTGATATGTCTTTTTTTTTATGTCTCAATGTTAAAACCAGAATTTAACTTTATATATTAAACTGGTCCACTGACAGGTGTAAAAATAGTACTAATGATCTGTTTCACTACCATTACCTGAGAAAACAGAACTAGGCAGTGAGCTTCTACTGTAGGTTGTAGTTTTATTGCAAATGACATGTTTTTAAAGATCTGGCGCTTTACATTGTAGTTAAACGTATGGACAGCTACTCAATGTTTTGGTAGTTGGAGCCTCCACAGACTGGTAGTTGAGAAAATAATCACAATGTTTAGTTAAATGTGAAGAACATAACTACTAGGTTCCTCAGAGCCTGTGGTGGCTAGAATCCCAAATAAGTAGCTGGACGTGAAACTAATTACAATCATCTGACTTTCGGGTCTCACGGCATTAGCAAATGGCCACTTGTCTTGTGCCTGAGTATTTCAGACTTATGACCATTAACCGATGGTACCGAAGACCGGTTTTAAACGTTACAATATCTATGCACCATATTCTAGAATCAAGTGATCGGGGGATTTCCAACTCAAATGTTTTACAGCAGGTGTAGATGTTTGTGCGTAGACGTGCATCAACATGACTTTGTAATCATACATCCGGTTTCTTTCAGAGAGACTCGTGTCACTTCTTGTGATAGTTTTAAATATAAAAAAGGAATCGGCTTTAAGAAAGGAAAGTTTGTTTCTGCTCCATGCGAAAAAAAATCTTAGATTTTGGATTGTTGGCCATCTGTTATGTACTGCGAACTTGAGCATGATCCACCTTAAAGACAAGTTTGTTTTTTTATTGGATGCTGTTCTGTTTGTAGAATAGTGGCATGAAGACAAGTCAAAGTCCAAACTCAAATGCAAATAGACATCCACTGAACACCACGCTGTAATTTATTCCCAACAAAAAGTAAAGAACTGGACTCCCCGTAAAGAACAACTTTGAGGCAGCTCTGACTGGAATATGTGAATTAACAGCTCCCAAGTTCCCTGCCAGACTGAGGCGTTCAGGCTTCTTCAAGCTCCACCAGCACACCGTCGCAGTCTTTAGGATGGAGGAACATCACTGGTTTCCCGTGAGCACCTATCCGGGGCTCTGCTGACAGAGTTCTGATGTTCTTTGCTTTCAGGTCCGCTATTGCAGCGTTAATGTCGTCTACCTGCAAACATCAGGAAAACTTTTTTAACGTTGGCTAGTCTGATACACACTATCATACGGATAACCGTCAATGTGAAGTGTACTGTATTGGTTTCCAAAGTTGAACAAAGAGGGCCTAGTGCTTACAATAAGGTTGGAACTGGTTTGTTTTGTTTAAGGTAGCTTCACTGGCATAATGAATTACAGACTGACACCAATATTGGTAATTGACTAAGTATTTTGACATGTCATTTTTTGTACTGGTGGGACATTTTACAATCAACCTGTCAGTGCTCTCTGGTGGAGAAACTGTAATATTGTTTCTACTGCTGGATGACTGCTGCACACATTTCTGTCATGCTTGTTACTTAGCAGTCAACATATGCGCAAGTAATTATATTGGGTATTAAGGTAACATTGGTTCATCTATCAATTGGGCTATTGGATAATTGATTGTTTGTTTGATTGATTGTTTAGCTTAGCATTTACAGAGGAACCCAAATAAGAAGCAAACCAAATGTGCAAATACACGATATTCCCCTAAACCACACCAAACACTTCAAGTATGAAAGCACTGGAAGTCTTCCACCAAAAGCCTAAAGCTGGAGTTCAGTGTCTGCAGACTCCAGACCCAAAAGAGCATCTTTGTGATAAAGTGGTGCAGGATGTTTGTTGTTCATGTGCTGCTATCTTTTTGGAACATGATACCATTCTCAGGGCAGACATTCTGACTCATCAAACGGGTAAAACAAATAATGAATGAATAATGGATACGTTCCATTCGGGTGTTTCACTGCCATCAGCGCCCCGGTGTTGGCCTTGTTCACAGAAGACAGTTCAACAACATGTGACAGGAGTAGTTTCAAAACAATTCTTGCATAACATAAAAGAAAGAATCCTTTGGTTTCAGGATTCTGCTATTGTGCATGCTGGCTCACTGTCACGGCTTACTGATGAGCCATCAATTATGTGACACCTGGGGTTGTCCAAGTATGACAATTAAAAATGTCTGCTATGAAAAAAGCCTGCTGAGCATGCTGGCTCACTTGCACACATAAAGGGAACGGATCTGTGTTGTTAGTTGTGCCTGTGCTTCTTCTGCTATGACAGATAATGTTTGCAGTGAGAAAGTTCTACTCAAGCTTAACTGAGGGAGAGTTAGAGTCCTACATAATACTGATCACATGTACCTGATGAAGTGTCCACTGAGTGTAATCCCTATGACAAGTTATCAATGCTGTCTCACCTCAATACAAATGTGGTGCATCCCTCCAGACTTGTTCTTCTGTAAGAAGCCAGCGATCGGGCTCTTCTCCCCCAGAGGATGCAGCAGCTCCAGCTTGGTGTTGCCGAGCTCCACAAACACTGTGTAGACGCCGTGCTCGGGCACGGGCACCTGTTCACTCACTGTGGCCCCCAGCACGTCCCGATACAGAGCCGTGGCCTTCTCCATGTCAGGGACAGCGATGGCAATGTGGTTCAGCCTCCCAAGCTTCCAGAGTGACACAGGAAGGCCCTGATGGAGGGGTGCTTTTGTTGAACGTGTCCTCAGGAGTGTGAGACGACAACATCTGGAAAGACCTGCCACTGAATAAACACATTCATATATAGTGAGATTAGTTGTGGCTATTGTTTTGGAACAATAGTCCTAAAACTCTCTTAGTCTTAGTCCATACTGTCTGACAGTACCAGAGTAAACCCGAGACATATTTATATGGCTGCACCATTCCATCACATAAAATATTCTATTTATGCATAATTTCACACTTTTCCCCAAATTCAGCCTGGCAATGTGTATCTTTGGCATCTCCACTAGATTTCAAAATAAAGGTCTGTGGTTTTGAGTACAGCATGCGTTTGATGATTGATACACATACAGTAGTTTATAACACAATTCAAACACCCTATTAGGGAGTCAAGCTTTTGCAATATTACAGCGAACAGCTATGACATTTGTCAAATGTTAAGTTTTAGGATCTCAGAGAGTTCAGTTCTACCATTTCAAACCTGAGTTGAAAAAAAACGTTTGTAGATTGGTGAATATAAGAGTCTGTACGAAAGTTATCTTAGCATGTGTTCAGATATAAGTAATACAGTCGTTTTACAAAAAAGTGTCCAGTAGCGTCACCCGAACATTGCAACAATACAAACTCATGATGTAACGTAAATAGGGACAGTAACTTTGTGTGACACAGCTGATGTTGTCGTCTTGTTTTTAGGTTTAACAATAAATCATTTGAGGACGAACCAATAACTGACAAAAGTATGCGTTTGGTTTTAAAATTATGATTTATACCAACCTGCAACCTTCAGTAGAGCGGACGCCATGTTTGTATGTCGGAACCAAAAGCAGCAGCGGACGAGTTTCTGGGTGAGCCTGTTTACCTGCGGCACAGATGGCGACGCATGTGGGAGAAACGATGGCCAGTGGAGATATGTTGAGTGTGCTGGAGGAGTGTGTAAAGACAATAAATAGCACCACAGCACAACCAGAAAACTTCCTGAGGCAAGTGGTTTCTGTCTGTGTTGTTGAAAAAGCGGTTACATGTTGTTTACGCATGTTTGAAGAGAAGAGTCGGAACTAGCTAACCGCTAGCTAAAGCTAACTGCATGGACTGCTAACCCGCTTTGATATTCAGGGGGTTTTGTGAGGATATTAGAAAAGTGTACCTAATTATTCTTTATCAACAACTAGCCTGCATATAGACTGATAGTTTACTTCAATTCAAACAAGATTTAATTGATATGGTTAGACTAAAGTGGACAGTAGGGCTGGGCGATATGGCCTAAAAAAAAAATCTCCGATTTTTTTACAAAAAATCCGATTCACGATTTAAATCGATTTTTTCCCCCACAAATTTTTGCAGATGACAGAAGCTGTTGAAAACATTTTTTTATTTTATTTTGTGATGATTTTCCCTCGTAGGTTGATAAAAATAAAGTGCAAACAAAACCTGAACATTGTAGAAAGGTGCCTGTAGTATACAAAAAGTATTTGGTCACTCTTTTGTTTCCCTGAATCATTTAAATATAAAATTAAATTAAACATAACATTAAATGGCATTAAATAGTAGCCTTCCATTGTAAACAACTGTGCAAATGTAACTTTTTACACTAAGCTTTTCTAACTGAATACACTGATACAAACACAGCATGAAATAAAATGTATGTGACCCTTTAACATTCACATTTTCAAAAGTGCAACATCTGATCTAACATCAACATAACATATTTTGCACAGTAAATAAGTGCATGTAAACAAAATCAAGTGCATTCACAACATAACCAACAGTATTAAACAGTAGTGCATGTTTTTTCTAAATATTTTTTGCCAGGAAGACGGCATCGCTTGTGCTCCCGCGGTCCTGCTCCCTGCTCAGGGCGCAACGCTTCTCCCACTCGGCGGCATGCCTCTGTTTGAGGTGCTGCATTAAATTTGTTGTGCTGCTTGATTTTGTAGCAATAGCTTTTAGACAGACCTTACATCGTGGTGCTGTTTGTTCTGTGTCAGATGACATGAACCCGAACCATTTCCAGACCACCGAAGACACATTCTTCCCTCTCTTAAGAACGAGAGCTTCACTGCTGGCCGCCATTGTTTTCGTTTGTAAACAATGCGCGCGCACTCAACTACGGGAACCCAACGGGGGGGAGGAGTGGGGGCGATTTTCTCGATTTTCAATAAAACACATCGCCTTAAAGCACACATTCGAATTAATCGATTAAATCGATTTATCGCCCAGCCCTAGTGGACAGCTGACCCTACTACATTAATTAACAGTTGTATTTCGATAAGTGCATGGCAAATGTATTTATATAGCACATACAGCACCCAAAGAAACAATCTGTACAGTAAAATCAAATGCAACACTTGATTGTGATACACGATCTATTGCAAAACAACCAGCTGCTATAACATTTGTATCAAAGAGGAACAGAACGTAACGTCTTAATCGGAATGTATTCTCTACATTTGATGTTTATCCAGTGTCACAGGACTCTTGAATACACAAAAAGATCTCGTTGGTCTGTATGAATTGTTTGTAAACCTCACAGATTCTGACGCATCTTGTCTCTCAATCAAAGCAATTATTAGATTACTTCTGGTCAACATACATATTTAAAAAAAATAGCACCTGCAGTCTTTTATTAAACTCATACAATGTTATTATACAGTGTATTCATTTTTATGATGTTAGAAGTAATAAACCATTGCGGCAAAAACCCTGAAACAGACTTAAATAAATCTTAAAATACCAAATTGTTATTTTAAAAAGAAGAAAGACATACCACTAGATAATAACTACATAATTAAAATGTTAACAGTATCAGAGATGAATGTATTACATTATGTTGAGTACAAACTCTTATCATTGACAGTGCACTCATCAGACTTCCTGTCTTTTGGACAAATACAAATAAAAAACACCCTATTGCTGTTAATAATACACCAGACGTGCCATACTGACCGTGTGTTTCCACTTTTTCAGCCTTCAAGATGGCGTGGCAGAAGACTTTACCTCTATCACTAAGATCCTGTATGACCTACACAAAGCTGAAGAGCCTGCCGTTTATAAAGGCAGCCCGTTGGCTCAGTTGGTGGTGGAAAACTTTGATGAAGAGCAGATCTGGCAGGAGCTGGAGCTACAGAACAACGCTGTAATGAAACACTTTAAAAATGCATGCGATGAGGCTTTGTCAGATGAGACATTAACGGTGTTGGTAGAGGAGGAGGCAGAAGTAGAGACGGATGATGAAGAAGAGGAGGAACCACCCAGACAGTCTAAGAAAATGGCTGCTGAGGATGGGGCAAACGGCTACACTGATGAAGACTCCGATTTAGATTTTGATGTGGACGCTCTGGAGAAACGAGAGACACAGAAGAAGGAGATCGGAAGGAACGGCTCCAAACCAAAGGTGGTTCCCTCTGAGGTCGATGATACATTCTTCAAACTGTCGGAGATGGAGTCGTTTCTGGATGTTATGGACAAGCGAGAAGGAAAGGAGGACAAGAACGAAGATGAGCTTGACTATTTTCAGGACGTGCCCTCCGATGATGACGACGATCTCGACTTGGAGGAAATACTTTCCACCCAAAAGAAAAAGAAAATCACTGTATGTGTTTTATCACTTTTCTCACAGATTCTATTGTGTCCTGATGATACAGAAAACACATGTATTACTGTTTACGTTCTAGGTAAAGAGCTCAAGGAATCTCAAGTACAAGGACTTCTTTGATGCTGTGGCTGGTGAACCAGCTAAAGCAGATGACCAGTCAGATGGCGAGGATGACAGCATGGATAGAAGCCGGGAAGAAGGTGGAGAAGAAAAGTATGACGAGGCTGATGATTATGATGGTGAAGAGGAGGGTGACGATGAGTAAGTGTGATTGAAATTATGTAATGTGTATAATTATGTGCGAGAGAAGCATGTATGGTTGATTCTAGCATGTTTGTGTCTACCCTCTGTCAGGGATGAAGAGACCCAAACATCTCAAAAGAAAGTCACCTTTAACCTCTCTGAAGACGAGGACAGCGAGGGAGAGGACGTGGTGGACATCTTTGGAGGAAAAGCTCCAAGCTCGGCAAAATCTGAATCAAAGTCGTCATTTGAAAAACGGCAAGAAAAGGTAATCGGGTTTCAAATTTTACCAATTTG
>NC_136635.1:16960853-16997727 GCF_949748355.1 Melanostigma gelatinosum
AAAATCGCCCCCACCCCTTTTTCCCGTAGTAGAGTGCGCGCGCATTGTTTACAAACTAAAACAATGGCGGCCAGCAGCTTCACTGCTGCCGCCGCCACCTCACAAAAACAACCCAGCATTTTGGAGACATTCACCAACTGTACTCCGCATGAGAAGAAGAGTGCCCGGTGGAAAGCCATCACGGATGCAGTCGCGATGTATATCGCAAAAGATATGGTGCCCATATACACCGTGGAAAAGCCGGGGTTTATTCACCGTCTCAAAGCTTTGGACCCCAGGTACGTGCTACCAAGCCGTAAACATTTTTCTGACGTTGCCTTGCCTCGGCTGTACAATAGTACACGCCAAAGGATCTCTGCGGAGCTGGAGGGGATGTCATTCTACTCCGCAACAACTGACCTGTGGTCCAGCAGGTTGACCCAGACACCGATCCACTTGACTGGTGGAAGCGTCACCAACTTAACTTTCCAAGGCTAAGTACTTTAGCAAAGAAATACCTCTCTGTGCCAGCTACAAGTGCCCCCCTCTGAGAGGCTTTTCAGTGTGTGGGGGGGCATTGTTACATGCCACCGTGCATGCCTGAAGCCAGAGGTAGTAGACAGGCTTGTCTTCCTGGCAAAAAATATTTAGAAAAAACATGCACTACTGTTTAATACTGTTGGTTATGTTGTGAATGCACTTGATTTTGTTTACATGCACTTATTTACTGTGCAAAATATGTTATGTTGATGTTAGATCAGATGTTGCACTTTTGAAAATGTGAATGTTAAAGGGTCATATACATTTTATTTCATGCTGTGTTTGTATCAGTGTATTCAGTTAGAAAAGCTTACTGTAAAAAGTTACATTTGCACAGTTGTTTACAATGGAAGGCTACTATTTAATGCCATTTAATGTTATGTTTAATTTAATTTTATATTTAAATGATTCAGGCAAACAAAAGAGTGACCAAATACTTTTTGTATACTACAGGCACCTTTCTACAATGTTCAGGTTTTGTTTGCACTTTATTTTTATCAACCTACTTGGGAAAATCATCACAAAATAAAAGAAAAAATTGTTTTCAACAGCTTCTGTCATCTGCAAAAAATTTTGGGGGAAAAAAATCGATTTAAATCGTGAATCGGATTTTTTGTAAAAAAATCGGAGATTTTTTTTTTAGGCCATATCGCCCAGCCCTATAAAATATGATGCATTGTTACAGATGATCTACCCAGAAGTGTAGCAAATAATTCAAATGAACTGCCTCTTGACCAGCGACAACATTAAAACGTATCAAAAATTCTTAGCTAATAAATAAAACATTGTTCCCGAGGTGACTCGATAAACATGGTGTTCTTCTGTTTCAGGACGAGGGGAAGGACAAGGCTCTGCGGTCCTCTCAAGCCTTCTTCTCTGAGCTGCAGGACCAGGTTAAGAGTCAGATCAAAAGTGCAAAGGACCAGTCTTCCAAGAAGAAGAAACACAAAGAGGTTTCTGTCAGCAAACTCAAGTTATAACAGCTGTGATGGTTCGTTGTGGAAGATCAACGTTTTATTGTACAGATCCTTTTTTTAATGAGAGCTGAAATATATTAAATCTGAAAGTCCTTGTTAAATGTTCCCATTTTCATTAACATAAATAGAGAGCACAATTGTGTTTGTTTGGCAATGAGTAAAGCATTTTCGACGAATAATAAATGTTCATTCACATGAAAATATTGTAGCACTTTACTTTGTGGAAAGATGAATTTACAGAGCCTGTGTGAAGGTTGTTCACTCGTGGTATTTCATTTAATCTTTTGCTGAGAAAATTTTAAATATACACATACATTGCAAATAATCACAAGGTATATGTAGGCATACATGTTTATATTGTCTGTGAGCGCATTATTGGCAAAAACCTAAAGATCGGATCATTACCTCAAACATCTCGCTGTAACAGTCTCTGTGTGTATTAGGCTGCTTTAGATCAGCCCTTTTTAGTGGCTGTTAACTGAAGCCACCGAACATCAAAGAACACATTCATCTGGTACAAGTATGACATCACATGGTGAGAGATGGTATATGTTGTTGCATCTCAAAAGTAAAGGTATGAACAACTACCCTAAGGCAGTAATATACTCCTAATAGTCTTCCCTGCCTCAGTCAAACTAAGATAGTCACAGTCAAATCTAGTATCAAATTGTACCATAATTTAAGTATAAGAATGGAAAGCAGACATTGCAAAGAATGGTTTCTTTCAAGTCTAATGTTGCCTGCAACAACTAACTACCTTTGATGGGAGATTATTTGGATACTTAACATAAAAGTAAAAGTAATTTCACCGTGTAAAAGTAGTACAAGTCCTGTGGTCAGAGTTGTCCCTAACTATAAGTAAAGAGGCATTAGTGGTGAAAGTATCAAAAGTAAATAATGAACTATGCAGACCCTCTCTGAGTTATATATTTTTAAAGTTATATTATTGGATTATTATTACAGGGTAATAAACATGTAAACAGTTATTAGCGAGTCGAGGTGGAGTTGATTTTATACGGTTCCTTTTATCCACCACATTTCCGCGGCTGATTATGTTTTGTACGTAAAGTCTTTGTCAAGTATCCAGTAACTGAGGCTGTTGAATAAATGAAGTGGAATAAAAGGCACAATATTTTCTTCTGAAATGTTAGTATATTTCGTACATTTTTAAAGTAACATAAAACACAAAAATATGTAGCATGAATGTAAAAAAACCCACATTCAAATATTTGAGTTAGAATATAATATAAACTGAATAGAAGTAACACCCAGAAATATAAAGGAAAACTACATTATATTTTTCCATGTAGGATAGCCACCTTGTGCGATACAAAAGGGAATACTTCTCTCTGAAATATGATTCCGTAAAAGTAAAAAACAAAAGTAGTAAGTAGTACTGCTTAAACATTGTAGCAATGAATAGTACTTCAGTGTACATGGGTCACACCTTTGGTTGAGTATGAAGACCCCGCCCCCTCCAGATATTACTCCCATGACGTCACTACAGATCATTACGGAAGTAAACCGGGCGACGAAACCTGACAGTAACCGGACAAAAACCCAAATAAGTTGGTGTGTACGCTTGACTAATATTTCCAGGTAAGTTATGGCATCTGTACTAACTGTTGTTTGCTTTAAAAGTGTCTCATTCGCCAAACTAATTGAGTGTGTTTGATCAGTTTGTTTTGTTTTTGCTAGCGTTGAGCGAGAGCTAGGTGACGTTAGCTAACGTTAGTACAGAACAGACTGCTAACAAAGCAAAGGCTAGCGAAAAGACAGGTTTAGCAACATAGACCCAGGGGTGTGTTTCTAAACGGGTATATCATAGTATGGTTTAGTAAATAGACTAATATCTGAGAAATCAAATGGATAAGATGATGAAGTCTAAAATAGCGTGGCGTAACTTAGCCACTTTCGGTGTTAGTTGCGTCAAGCTAAAGCTAACTGTTTTGAACAGTTAAACGTCGATTACTACGTAGGTTTTGTTAGTACGCTAGCTAGCTTAATGTTCTCGTGTGTGTTGTATTTGTTTGGAGGAGTTAAATCTGCGGAGTCATTCTGTCGCGAGGGGTTGGTCATGCTCACATGATTAAGTGAGTCACTTGATCAGAGGTGAGGAGGTTGAGGTTAGATGAACTCTGTAGGCTGGTTTGGGTTTGTGCTTCCATGTGGTGTGTGTTCCTCTCATGCTTTCCTGTTCATAGGTAGTCTATCATCATGCTGGGCGGAGGATTCAAAGCAGAGAGGTTAAGAGTCAACCTCCGGCTGGTCATTAATCGACTCAAACTCCTTGAGAAAAAGAAAAGTAAGCCCAAGAATTTAATTCAAGACTGGTCCTATTCCCCAACAGTCTAAGTGGACTCAGTGGGTTCTTGATCATTTGTCTGTTCCTCCAAGTAATCATCGTTAACTGTTTCCCACTCTCCTCATTGACACATTTAAAATGAAGCTGAGCTTGCTCAAAAGGCAAGGAAGGAGATCGCAGATTACCTGTCATCAGGAAAGGATGAGCGGGCTCGGATCCGTGTGGAGCACATTATCAGAGAAGACTATATGGTGGAAGCCATGGAGATCTTGGAGCTCTACTGTGACCTGCTGCTGACTCGCTTTGGCCTCATCCAGTCTATGAAGTGAGTAACTAGTCAACAATGTAAAGTGTATGTTAAGTGACTATGGGGAATGTGTGGGTTTCACTTTATTAACTTTCTGTCTGGCTGTCATTTTGGCCTTTTCTTTTAACCCCTTTTCTGTTTTACCAATTAGGGAACTGGACCCAGGCCTACAGGAGGCAGTGTCCACCCTCATCTGGGCAGCGCCTCGTCTCCAGGCCGAGGTGTCTGAACTAAGAACTGTAAGTACTGTCTAGATGTAACATGGCGCTGGGGGCATTGCAAACAATATTTAAAAAGTCCTGTCAATTTATTCCTATTGTGCCAGTCTTGACAGTTTTATCTCTAAATGCTTCTATCAGGTATCTGAGCAGCTATGTGCCAAATATAGCAAGGAGTACGGCAAGCTGTGCAGGACAAACCAGATTGGCACAGTCAACGATAGGGTAGGCAATTATTTCCACTGACTTGCCCACAAGTCTGTTCAAGAATGCACACACATTTAGCCTAGAAACTTTTTAGTGGCATCTAATCAAATATCTGATATGTTTAATAGCTGATGCACAAACTGGGTGTGGAGGCCCCTCCCAAGATCTTGGTGGAGCGCTACCTGATAGAGATCGCCAAGAACTATAATGTGCCGTATGAACCTGACGCCATGGTCCGGGTGAGCATTAAAGAATCTGTCAGCACTCACTATGAAGGATGAAATCATGCATTGTGTTTATTTACTTGCTCATCCACCCCTGTCTCTGGACAGCCCGAGGTGTGTCTTGGAGAGGAGGCAGACCTGATTGACGTGGACACCGACAAGAAGTCTGGAGGAGGAAGAGGTGGTGGTGGTGGAGGAGGAGGAGGAGGAGGAGGAGGAGGTGGTGGTGGTTTCACTGCTCCTCCTGGTGGTTTCGCTCCTCCTGGTGGTTTCACTGCCCCTCCTGGTGCTATGCCCATGGGTATGCCCATGCCTATGCATATGCCAACAGCTTTCAACTATCCAACTCCTAAAGGACCCGTAAGAGATTCTTTTTACAGACCATGTTCTTTATGATTTTGTTGTGAGTTATGCATTTGGTGATACAAAACTTGCGGAGTAGGAATTGACGACTTTGATGAAATCTTCAACCACAGTCTATATCGTCCTTTCAACCAAACATGGAGTGCATTTGCCTCTGAAAAGCTCAACATGTTTTTTCAAAAGCAATGTCCATGTGACTCAAAGTAGTCTATAGAAATCACTGTGGACAGTTTTTTGTATTTTCTTCTGAAACTGTTTCCTACTAAAGCTCCCCGCAAAGAGGTCTGTGGATTATCTTCAGTGATTTCTTGTTTTGGGATTTAAATTAACATACCGTTTAACAAAATACGGTCTATTTTATTCTGAAGTAAACGTAACATTTTGGCCCATTTTTTATTAACTTTTGAAGTCTGTCATTGTGATGATATGATTGTGTGGCGATGTTAGAAAGATTTTGTATTACCAGCAATCATTGCACCTGAATACGATTTATGGTTCGAAGAAAAAAGTTCTTTGTTATCCTTTCTTTGGATGGCTTGAAGTAAAAGAGAATTATAAAGTAGCCGTAGTCTGCTGCCTCCCTCGGACTAATACCTGACTTGTTTTCCTCCAGGGATTGTTTGACAATTCCACTGGAACCTACAACAACTTCCAGCACCCCATGGGAGGAGGGCAGCCCCCTCAGCTGCCCTCTTGTCCCCCCACATACGAGTCTGTAAGTGACTGAACCCCTCCCATCCATGCCCCCTACCCGTTCCCACAGACGGACAGGGCAGGGCATCATTCAGGGAAGAACAGTTAATTTAGCTCGCTTGCAGTTTTGCCTGTCTTTTACTTTTTTTTACACCATTTCTCAGAGTATGCCCAGATTCTGCTTCGTCCGCATGAAGTACCAATACTTCACTAACTTGACTTGATCATTTGCACTGACTGGGTCAGATTAGTATTAAGTGTATTTTAGAGAGTGCTGAGGCTAGCTAAATCCTCAAGTCTGTTTTTCTGTCACACACTAAAGGTGACGCTTTCTCAAAAATCCCCTGCAGGTTTCCCTTTTTATTTTCTTACTGTTTGTTTTTACGTTTGCACTTTTTAACATAATTGTTGATGCTTTCTCAACACTAAAACATATAATATAATTTTATTTCAATATGAAGACGACATTACACATTTTCTCTGTGTTTCAGATTGATGACCTAACTGACACACCTTCTGTTCCTTCCCAGGCCGTAGGTGAGTTCTGCCAACGATCACCAACGGTTCATTTGTGTTTTTATTCTATATTTTTGTTTCCGTCAACAAATCCCCCAAAATCTTCAACCGTTAATTCCATTTAGTCCCTCTAACGATCTTAATAACGGAGCTATATATAGTCTTATTGTTAGAATGAATGAAGAATATAAGAAGATTTGGTGCTGTGGTGATTTACTGTACGTGTTGATTTTTGGACGACAATGTTAGACCGTGACAGACAGGAATACGCTGTTAGGCTTTGTAATACTCAGGTTACATTCATTGTCGGTTTTGGTCTTTTCATAAAAAATAATATAAGATATCACTATATTTAACCATGAATTATATTTAACATCACACGATTGAAATCATCCCTCGGGTTTTAAAACAGCATTTGTTCATTCCCAATTCAATTTTTCTGTTAACTAGCGGTGCTTTCTGACCTGCCATTATGTGCCGTTTTATATTTTTGCCAGTGCACACACTGCATGTTTTTCCTGTTGTATAAACTGCCAGATATACTGTTGCATAAATTAAATACCATCTAATGTTCTCAGTTCCTGGCCCTTCATCTCAGCTGTTTGACAACAATGCTCTCCCAGAACTCCCCTCTGTTCCCGACACACTCCCCACAAACTCCTTCGGCAGAAACGCCACCAGCTCAGACGACATCGACTTTGACGACCTAACGCGGCGGTTTGAGGAGCTGAAGAAGAAGACCTAATTGCTTTATCCCTGGTCTTTACACATGCACACGCAAACATACACACACAGGCATGTGCTGTCATCTACGCAGCTCAGAACCGGAAATGATTCGGCTAGTTCTCTCCCTTCCACGGTGAAGTAATCTTACTTTGATATTAAACATACGCGTATATGTATTCTTACCTCATTTATATAAACATGACCTTGGCAGTTAGCAGAAATCTAATTTCTATTGGCGGTACCAGTGAGTACCATGTGTTTTCATTTCTTACATACAATCATGTGGGTTTTGCCTCCTGTTCACTCCTCTGTAAGGTCACACTGACTTTTATCTTTTCCAGTTTGTCTATGTAACTTAGATTTTAATTGTTGCTTCTCCCTGGGTTTTTTTTATGGAGGGGTGGGGGATGAATATTTACAGTACAAGCCTTGATTCTACTTTCCACATGCTTCGCTTTGGACTGAGTCACAAAGATCAGTCTGAGACGAGTCAAACAAGCCAGACTGGCCGACCCAGTTTGATGGGGAGCTGGCTTTCACACTAACAGAGGTCAGAGATTGTTTCCAAGACGAGGCGCCTACACCCTGCAATTCATTTAATTTTTACATGAAGGGATGAGAACAGATTGACGCCGTATTTTCAGTGTCTTGCTCGGTCATGCAGTTTTGTTCGAGTAGAAAGGACGTTTTTAAACACTCCTTACACTTCAAGGTTTATCCATATCAGAAACAATGTGTACTGTAGGAGCCCTCCTGGAAAAGCCCACGGTGACGCATGTCAGACCTGTTACAGGGGTGGTGGGGCACAGATATAAAGCAGTGTATGAAAACCTGTAATATCATACTTTACAATGATATAGACATATTTACGAATAATTGAACTGTACTGGAAAAAAGAGTTTTGGTAGTAGGGAGTTCTTCAATATTTTCTTTTTTAAATCAAATTTCATTTCTTTCCCTTTTGAATGTCAGTCTTACCAAATCTCTGCACCGTAACATTAAATTACAAGCCGATGTGTGCACACACGAGCAGCCACACAACCTGATTTGATTGATTAGATGTAAATATTGACCTCGGAGGTGGTTGGTTTGTGTTGTCCTCTGTGATCATGTGTGCATGTCTCTGATACTGTATGTGCACCACTGCATTTGCCTTGGTTACCTCTTCTCATCAGAGGCCTTGCCAGTCTGTACTAGGATTATGCATTTGTTTTCCATCCAGACTGGATACATGTTATCTGTGTGGGTCTTATTACACTTTGCTTTATTTGCTTTGCACATAAACAACTCTCTCAAAACCTGTTGAGGTGAAATGTATAGATGGGCTGAAACTCCTGTACTGGCAATATAGTTTGATGTGTCTATTTCCTGTGGAGAAAAGGGAGTCTGAGGGTTTTTGTTGTTTTACAGGCGTGACGTGTCGCGGCAACCTAACCACACCCAGCTCGGCTCGCATGGCAAATGGGCGGGGGCCTTGAATACAATGATTCAGCGATCTCTGGAAAGCCTATTCAAAGGCTGTCTAGCCGGTTGATGGTTTTAGGTGATTGATAGGTTGGACAAAATAGAGATTATTAACACTAAAGAACTGTGATCTGCTCACTGTCTTTTCTATGATAGACTGTTCTTTCATGCTAAACATTGCGACACAAAATTGTGTCTTGCTGCAAAAAAAAGTTTTTTTCCACTGTATACTAAAATATCAATTTAATAAAAGAGTATTTGGAACTTGAAACTGGTAAGGTTTTTTTCTTGACTATTTGCTGTTATTGTTCACAACTCTTTCTCTGCTTTACATTGATGTAGTGTCTATCGTTGACCAGCAAGGGTCCTCAGTGTAAAGGGAAAGACTTATTCCTGTAGAGAAATATACTCGAATAGCACTGACCTACAACAAACTTTTATTCAAAGATTAAGTGGCTTATTTTATCTTTGGTTTAGTTTTTTCCACTTTTATTAATCCTGCATCGTATTGACATACGTTTTGACTGTGTGAGAATGAACTCAAACCAGTAAGGGTAAACTGCAGTGGTCAATCGTGGCAACATTCAGACTATTTCATCCTTTTTGACATTTTATCAGAAATGGCTCAAAGGGTTAGATAGATGTTCTGTTGAGTTTGTAGCTCATTGCATGTTGCAACATGTGGCACATCTTGTGTAATATCCACGAGCATAAGCGGCTGAAGAGAGAGACTGAAATCTGTGGGAGTCACTTTTGTATACGACCTCGTTGTGGACTCTTCTCTTCATTTAGTACATTCAGTTCATTTTACAGTGTTTTGGTTGAAATACTCCAGTGTTTGCTGAAGAGTGAAGCTCTTTCTGTGTGAGTGGGCAGGACATTTTCAGCTAGAAAGGTCAATTGTGCTTTGTTGAATAAACAAATCTGATTTGTTTACATGACGTGCATTGAACAGACATTTTGTCGGACTCAAAAGTTCATTACCATAAGTGCATTTAGTCTACACAGGAACAAAAGCTAGATGTTATCAAAGATGTTTGATATAAAGTAAACTTTTTCATCAGTAGTTTAGGTGTGTGTTCGTCACAATGTCACATATATTTGTGATTTAGGTTTATCTTTTCCTCATATTGTATCATTGTGTGGTTACTCCAGGCTCCGTTTAAACATCACACAAACTGAAAAACTGTTCACCATCAGTACAGAACATACAGTACAGCAGTATTGACAAAGTAGCCTAATCCCTTGAGTCAGCCCATCACTTTGGCATCAATGTGGGTCGAGGTACTCTACTGGAAAGTTGTGATGGAAAATGATGGCTGCTGACATGAGACGTGAGAATAACAAGAATGTTCCTTTCAGCTTCAAAGGTTATTGCAGTTCAAGGAAATAATCACAGGCTAATTTAATCTCTCCAGTGTTGATATGATAACTTCATAGATGCATTCTTTTCTGTGTGACGTCAAAGACTGACTCTCAATGCAGGTGATGTAAGCCTCACCTGGATTGGCCGGGCTCTCGTTACCACTGCTTTTTCAGTGGAGATTGTAAATTATTAGACAAACAGTTGTTGTTGTTGTTTTAAGTTTTGCTGTTGTAAATAAATTTTGATGTGACTACTTACAAGCGTATATGTATCTGCGCCACAAGGACAAATGTGAGATTGACCGGATGACATTATATAAACATTGTTGTATTTTTGTATTTTAAATATCCCTTTCTATAAATCCTGTAATTTATTATAGATATGCATGTAGTATGTGTGTGTGTGTGTGTATATATATACATGTACTACATACATCCTTTGATATAATAGTGACAGTGAGGCATAGAAATTGGTTTTAGTTTTGGCAGTCAGGTTCACAGACTTATCAGCTACTGAACATCTGAAGCTCTTTCAGTTAAAAGTCACTATAGAATTAAATACATTAGGATATTAGACAATACAGATCTGTTTATTTAAGTTCACACATACAATACATACACAGTATCAATAAATGAAAGCAATAAATCGATCGGTGATTAGATGAAAGCACATGCAGGTCTAAGACAGGACATCAAAGTGTCTTCAAACCTGCTACATAAATCATTCAACGTGAGAACAGACTGAATCTCACAGAAGACTGCATGTTTGATGAAAAGTCGTGACATGGACCTTCAGCATGTATTAAAGTGACATGAAGGTGAAATGAAAAGAGTCATGAATTGATAATCAGGTCCCATATGTCCCATATGTCACGTAACTCTACTCTTCTCTACCGGAAGTGAAAGTCCATGTTGGTGTGCAGTCGATGGTCGGACGTCATACTGTGATCACTAGTCATGTTGACAGCAGTAGGCTGTGGCTGTTAGGAGCCTTCCAACCATATCAATATTTCAAAGATAATAGCAACAAATTTATGCCAATAATTAACATTGTAAGGTTTTTACGATATTCATGCGAAAATAAAAAGTATTTCCCCATTTTATGAGCCTTTGAAATATTGTTTAGAATAATAATGAAACGATAAAATGCTCGATTAAAACCCACATTAACTTAAGTAAAATGAATAAGAAGAACAAAGTAAATCTTTTTTTTCTTTGCAGACTGTACAGATTGTTTTATATTATATATGCAATAATCTAGCAGGGCCTCTATTTCATTGCTTGTTGATTATGTTCACTTTATTGATTGCAGACTATTTTTACTCAAAACAACTCAAACTATAACAACAGCACAAAAGATAAAGCATTTCAAAAACAGTCGGGCGTTAAAATGTGAAAGTACAATGCAGTGGTTCGTCCAAGAGGGACGGTTGCAATGGATCTTATATCGAAAGTCTTGCTATTGGTTCAATGGTTTCCCTTGTGGTGACGGACCACATTGTGAGACAGTAGGATATTATTAAAAGAATAACTGCATGTAGATGCAGTATGTGTCTGAGACAGGATGGGTGATATGTGGTCTGATCTGATTATGAACATAGAACTTCAGGTTGAGCTTCTTTGTTAAGTTATGAGTGTTGTAGATTTCTGTGATGGTGAGTTTGATTTGGGGTCAGACATAGACGTTGAAAATAACAGCCTCCTGAAATGAACATAAGTAACCAGAGATTTTCTTTGCATACACATACATCATCACGGAGAGTAAATTACTTGGAAAAAGCATCACAATGACATGCAACAGCTACAGTTATGTATGTATGTTATGTAAGTATGTACCCATTTACTCTGAATCACTGTTACTGAAAACATTGGAAATGATGTACACATACAAAACACCAGAATTACTTTGATATTCAGAAAGTTAAAACTTCTAATAAGTGCAAAAGAGTGTTTAAGCAGTGAGGGTGCCGTGGTTCGCAGCTGTTTCCATCGGAGAAGACAACGCATCCGGCTAACTGCAGCTTCCTCACAGTGTGTCCCTGCCAGAGTACCGTCTACACTTGTCTTGTTGTTCTGGCAAATGGAGAAGACAGTGCAGTAAGACTCACAGTACTTTACTGCTCTTAAAAGGAAGGAAGCATGCACTGATACACTGTAGAGAGAGAGACGTCACTTGGGAGCAGCAGAAAACTAAAAGGGTTATTTTACTTTGTCAAAGCTAATATGTTTACTGGTTCATATGCATCATTTCATAAGAGCTCTCTGCAGTTAACCTAAAACAACATGGAATGGATACCTCTGTCTGCTTTATGAATTATACATAGACGAAACAATGTATGTATCCTAAAAGGATGTTCATTCTACCTTTTTTTTGCTCAGTTGTAGGGCTTCAGTTGTCAGATATTTTATGTTTATTTAATAAAAGTTTTTGTTTCACGTTACAAGCTTGAAATACGGTTTTTAAGCAAAGCCAATGTACTGAAACCAGGTTATTATTCACCTTAGTGGTACAGTGTTATTTAATTATTACTATAATTCTCCTCAAAAGTCTTTAAACCTGCATTTACTTAAATGTTGTCCACTTGGGGAAAGCAGAAACAAGCTGGGAATGGCGAAGGTGTTCGCAAACAGTTGCCTTTTTACACATCTGGCAGACATGGAGCCACTTGTTCAAATGTAAGTCCATTATTTACTCTGACTTAGCTCTGCTTTTGGTCTCCACCAACTCTTGAGTGTAATATCTGTCTCTTTAGCAGCTAAATGCTACACTTTGTTCACCAGCTAGTTGCTAGGTCTGCTGTTTGGTGCTGAGCAGGTTGTGTATAGTAGGTTTTTAGAGTCTGCTTCATCCAAAAACAACGCTTTGAGAGTGAACAAAAACAATAAAGGTTTGAGCTGTAAAACCAAAGCAATGCACTTAAAGACACTACTGCAGAGTTGGGTGATAATTGTTGGTTTGTTACTTCCAGCACTCATGTTACCCATCATTAATATAAACATATTGATACCAGCTTTAAGGATGATGAAAGTCATAGATAAAGACAACAAAAATAAAAAAAACTACTATTCTGGTTACATTTAACACCGCACATATCAAATGAACACAGACAATATCAAAGACAAAGGAAAACGTGTTTTTGAGCACAGCACTTACTTACTTACTCGGAATCTGTACATGCCAACCTGTTCTGGTAACAGATGGGCTGCATGATGTTTTCTTACCTGACAACACCTGCTCAATTTCTTCAGTCTCCTCCACAGCTGCAGGTTTCAGCAGCAGGGCAAAAAACACAGCAACTCCTATCACCTGTGAACAAAAACAAGCCACAAGAAAGCACATTTTCTTAAACGTAGTCATGTTATCCTTTAACACGCAGGAGCATGTTTAGACTGTGTGCTGAGTGAAGTTACTTTTTAAGATGAATCATTTGATAGAGTTTCCCCACCTTGAGAGGCTGCAGTATAAAGATGCTCTCGAAGAGGGAGAGGCCCAGAGACATGACCCACTTGATGGATTTTGCTTTCCCGTACTGAAAGCCGTACAACAGGGTGAAGTAAGTGGATATGCCGCTGATGGACAGCAACAGGAACCAGCCCAGGAACACACACCACCAAGGCAGCCAGCAGCTCGCCGACCTCTTCTTCTTTATCTTCACGGGAGGCGGGCTGGGCCAAGGAGAAGGATGGATGAGAGGAAGTAGATTAAAGTTAAATCAAATCAGTCATATTTCTACTTTCTACAGATATTTTTGTTTCAGCATGTTGTCCGGAGTGCTGACCAGTAGACCAAATGGCTGCTGAAGACCATCTCAGCCTTGCGAATCAGCAGGTTGGTGACGTTGAGGGTCTGTTGGTACTCTTGTGCACTCGGGAAGTGCTTTTCATCCAGTTTTTCCAGGCACATCAGGAGGTGACAGAGACCAGCCAGGAGGAACTTGCTGCAGTACACCCAGTGAGAATCACTCTCACTCTCACCTTTAACAGGAGTACAGACAGACCAGCGCGTCATTTCATTTCTCTGCACAGCTTATACAATTACAATCCCATCTTGGTTTTCATTCAAGATTCACGTCTTCAGTATTGGCTCGGGACTGAGAGCAACAGGCAGCCTGGGGCTTTTCATGAGATATAGCTGTGCCCCAATAGGACGCCCCAAACTGCGTGTCTGTTTGCTGCAAACAAATAACAAAATGAAAAACTACCTTGCATCAGCTGGATGAATTCATGCACCCTGTCCAAAGCAAGGCCGAGGTCAGCGGTGGACTCCAGTCTGTGCATATCTGACATCTTGTTCCTCGGACTACTGCTCACAGAAGAAATCATCTCCTCTGTATCCTAGGGACATCCGAGAGATGCACAACAAACCAAAAGCTACATGTACGATGGTTGATCAAGCACATGGAAAAGTTAGAGTACATATTTTTCTCCAAAGTCGAAGCCACAAAGCACTTACAGGAGGTGGGCTTACAAGGTCAGCGATAAGACAAGTGCAATTCATTAAGCCACATGACAAAGTGGTGAACACACTCACACCCAGAGAGATTAGGTCATGCAAAACGCACCTTCAGAATAGATGCTATGGTCACTGCTGGGGGTCTCAACTTCTCCTCAGAGTCTCCTTTTTTGGATTTTGATATCACGCGAGGTCTGATGCTTCTGAAGATGGTGATGATGAGGATGTTGATTGGAAACATGAGAAGACCACTCTGTATCCCCACCATGAGCTCCTCCCGGGTGATTTCAAAAGTACCTGGAGAGACAAAATAAAGACAAAGGCGGTGTCAGTTGGTGATGAGAAGCAACATAATTGGTTGTATGGCTCTCTCGAGCCTCATTACAGCTCTGATAAAGTCGGTGTGCTGCCTGCCCAACAATGAAACAGCACACAGACAAAGTTAGCAACTCGCTGGTGAATACTGCGGAGCGTTTGGCTTAAGGGGCAGATATTTCTCTCAGGGGCCAGAGAGCCAAACAGAGTTAAAAGGATTCATCAGGTGACCAGAAACAAGACTCCATATGAGGTTATTATCACCCTTTCTAGAAATGAACGTGATTATTGAACAAAACACTGTATACAAACTCAGATTAGTGTGGAAATTGGGCAAAGATTATGAATGTTTTATTGAACTATGACAACTCTATTCTCAGTATTTATCGTCTGACGTGAGTCCTTTCAAGGCTGTTTTATATATTCATCATCATGCTTTCAACAGAAGCAGTTAAAAGACTCAAATTAAGGACGTTGACTATGACCTTTCGAATAAAACTTAATCGCAGTTTATTACCAATCATTTTTGAAATCTCCTAAACTCTCAATTTTAACGTAACCCACTGTTTACCCCCACCATCCTATCCGTTGATCCCCTCACACCCCTCCCCAGCTGCCTGAGTTCTTAGTAGAGTTTTAAGCCATGACAATATAATTGGATCCTGTGGTGTTTAGTTGTCAGCTTCTTAAAAATCGATACAGGAGATGCAGAAATGAAGATATTGTGGGTTACTATGTATATGGACAAGTTGCCTTTTCCTACATCTGTGTCCTCTGAGAGGCAACAAACAAGGTCAGCATTAATTAAGCTGACGTTTGTAAAGGTGGCTCTAGTCTCTCCTCCCACGCATTGATTTATTGCTGCAATTGATTTATTGCTGCAGGGCTGTGCTGGTGCCTTGATGGTTTAAAATGTTTCATTTGCACATATGGAAGCGGAGGTGTTGAAGAAGATGGTACAATATATCAGGAGACAACAGACAGCCAATCAACTTGTTTCTCATATTCCACTCTCTACTCCAGCTCACAAGTTGGCTCCGACATTTGACCTTTCATCCAAAACTTTGAGACCTTAAGGCGACCTCTCGTTGTATTACATTTTAGATGTTCGTTAGGTTTTATGATCAGTATGGTAACTTTCTCTTAAAACTGTGGGTTTGTTGCGTAAGAGGCCTTCGATTCTAGAAAAATCTTTATATGCCGAACACAATTATTATCAACCAACAACCACACTGATAAATTAACATAAAGATTATAGTTCCGTCTGGAATGAAACTTTGCCCTAACAATGAAAGACTGCAAAATTCACCCAACGAGAAGAGTACTGGCGAGTCCTCATTTGTAGGAATGTTCCAGAAGGCGATATTGATGGCCATGGTGCAGAGCAGCAGGCTCATGCAGCAAGAGACCCTCTGGGCACGAGTGAATGGACTACGTGAGGGAGGATCCACTATGGAAACCCAGATGTGCTCATCCCTGAAGCCAGTCGAAGTTCTGCTCTGGAAAATATTGCTGGCAGAGGAAAAAAAGAATAATGAGAGGACTCATAATGAGAATTCCTCAAGAGCTGAGTTAGTTTATTTCAGCGGTGTAACGTGGTCAGACCTGAAGCTGGCTATCTCGTTGTTCTTTGCAGCATTGAAGGTTTTCTTGCTCAGGTTGTCTCCATGGTCAGGACTCATCCAACAGTCACAAAAGAATTGAAACATATGTCGTGTTTGGAGGTCTTGTATGGTAACCTTCTTTATATACCTTATTATATGGGAATTCATAAAACAAACATTAGACATTAAGCATAGGGTAATCATACGCAAATGTTATCTGATATTTAAGCTATTAGCAACTTTGCAAACAGGACAAAACAAAAGGAGATCATTCTATAACCACAATACACATGTTGTGTATTTTAATTTAAAGTTTCCATTTACCACTTACTGTGCGCAGATATTTCTTGCTTGTAGGCAAAGTGAATATCAAAGAATGCCTGATACTGCGTCACTCGTAGTATCCTATCGGAATTTAGTGTAATTCTTTATGACAAATCCTATTTCTATACTAAACTATAGCTCATATCTATTTTCTACCTGTGTGTGTGTGTGTGTGTGTGTGTGTGTGTGTGTGTGTGTGTGTGTGTGTGTGTGTGTGTGTGTGTGTGTGTGTGAGAGCGAGAACAGTCCACTGTCAGTGGTATTTAGTGAGAAGTGATGTTTTTATCTCTCGTACCATGACGGTTGACCTCCAGAGTTGTTATGCTGCAGCCTGAGGTTTCGCACTTCGCCCAGTGGGAAGGGTGTGGCCAGCAGGAACATATCAAAAGCTCCTCTCTCAAACACAGGCTTGTCAGGGTCCGTCAGGTTGTGTGCGTTGCTCTCGCCCTCTGAGCCAATCAGCTTCACTGTCACCTACAGGACAGCACAACGAACGGATGTAACAGCACTGGGCTCACACATCAGTGACCTGACCAAGATTGTGCTCAGGACCACACTAGTATAGTGTCATAGTTTAGTCCGCTTAAAACACATTCTGTGTGTATACTTGACAAGACTACCAGCCATTTTCTGAAGCAAACCATAGATTTAGACTGATGAGTGAATGTTTCATTTCGGCTGGTTCTCATTCCTTTTCATTCTTTAACGTTTAACGTTACGATCCTCAAGAATTACATAAAATCAAACTTAATTTCTGCTGTTCAATGTATTCACATTCAGTTAGTACCTCTATATATATAGTAGCTATTATTGTAAGTGGCTGAGTCCGCCATCTGCATATGTTCAGGTGTTGATCAGAATTTTCAAGTCAGTCTGAAAACAATAGTCAGCCTATTGAAACAAGTTTTGCTTGCTGTAAAAATCTCCGCTATCCATACCGACTATTGTTCATAAAAGCACCGTACTATTGTTTCAAGACATACTTTAAAAATTGTGTATGGTTCTTTAAGCCAAGATATATGGTACCCTCAGTAAAATAATTATTCCATGAGCTATTCCAATTCTCTGTCATGAACATTAATAAGAAACAAACCATGATTATGTCAATGAGAGAAGGCTCTTACATTGGCACTAGTCCCAGCATTCTTGCGATGGCCAGTTTGGACACCGATCAGATAGTTGTAATGAGCTCCTGGGTGGGTGTCTTCCAGCAGAGTCATCTTCATCTTTCAACATAAAACATTGTGGTGCATACTATGAATGTGTTGGCATGCATTGCTGTATTTGGGCAGTTGAATGAATACGAAGAGTTTAGTTTCCAAACAAAATCTCCACCGCTCCAGAGACTGACCTTAGAGCGTGACCTGCGGTCAGCATAGCCGGCCCACAGCACAGTGACCAGATAGAGCCCGAAGAAAGCGCACAGCAGTGCCAGAACCACGTAGTTCTCAGACACGGTGGCAAACAGCTCTGCCGTGCGAGATAGGTCCACGTAGTTTGGCTTCACAAAGAAGGAGCTCCCAAAGAGAGTGAGGTGGTTACACAGGCACTGAGTTAGCTCTGGAGTGCTTTTGTCCCCCACCTGAGACAAAGACAGCACATCACTGTGTGATATGTGACATCGTTGTACATGCAGAGCCAAAAGACTACAGCCAAGTTCATCACAAACTCACCTGACAGCCATCAGTGCGCCATGTCTCCCCCTCTATGTGCCAGTACAAGCACTTGCTCATAAAGGAACTGATCCTCAGCGTCAGGTTCGCCTCCCAAGTAGACTTGAAGAGGCCGGCGGAAACATACAAGACTCCAGGAGTCTGCTGTAACATCCCTGGGGTTATCATCCAGCGATAGCCTCCTGTTAGGCAACATATGACTTCATAATCCAAGAGCCACTATACCAATAAAACATTGTTTATCTGATATGCTAATAATGCACAAGAGAAGTGAGGGCTCAAAGCAAACCAGGGTAAAATGGCCTCTATTACTATTTTGTGTTGTTATTACAGCCATCTCAATCACAGCGGTCCTATTGCCACACAGTGTTACCGGAGATGTCTAAACTCAATGACTTTAAAGCAGCTATGCCTGCTTGTATTATTAACAGTTACCTGTTGGGCTCAAGGTGGTCGTGTTGCTGAAATATGTGTTGTTAGGAGGTGACCCTTCAGACAAAAGAAGAGTCAATGACACATTAGCACTGGGCTCCACGCTGAGAAAGATGGTCGTATCGGGATCGGAGACGTTGATTGTGGTCAGAGCGTTTGTGTTTTTCCCCAACACAACAATGCTGTCCGTCTGTATTGAAGCATTTGGATGAGGCATAAAGATCTGCAGAAACCAGAGAAAGCAAGTTAGTATTACTATTCAAATGAAACTCAAGGACATATATCTTAAGCAAAAATAGTCATTTGAAAATTATGTTTTTTCTAAGTTTCTGACTTTGTTTAGTAACATTTGAAAACTTCCCCTGAAAGTCCACGAGGGTATAATTACATGCATTTATATGCATGAGGCAATGACAATATTGTTTGTTCTTAGTTGCAGTATATGTACCACTTTTTCTCCCCAATTTGGAACATAATTCTCATGTTGGTTGTACCTCTATCATCTGTGTCAGGTTGGCCAGCTTTATGTCTGTATCTCCATCAAGAAGTAAAAGGCTGCAAACACTTCCTGTGATGTTGCCACCAGACGTATGGGGATTACTTGAGAATACAGACAGCTAAGAGGGAGAAAAGCTCTGTTGAGACGCTGCAGATGACACAAAAAAAGGTGCAAGCACACATACACATGACGATACCACACAGACCTGAGCGATGATTGTGCTGTACTTTCCAAGCTGAGGCCTGAGTGCTGCAAATGAGGGGAGCTTGATAAACCCACCATCTTTTTCTGAACCGAGCACGGCGTCGCCGAGGTCAGTTGGTGTGTGTCTTGGGGAAGGGAAATGACATTTGGAAAATAATAAAATGCAGTTAAAAAAAAATAGAAATACTTCCTGACATATTTAAGAATGCAAAACTGGTAGTGAAAGAAATATTAGGTAATGCGATTGTCTGAAAGAAAATACATACGTGCTCTGATAGATGGTGCCTGATGCGTGCTTGATAATAATATCCTCTGTGGTCATCTTACCAACCAGTATTGAGACTTGCCGAAAGATCTCAAAGATTTCCTCAAACAAAGACTGGAGAGGAAAAAAAGGCAACGTCACCTCATTTTAACAGATATAATGACGACAAAATGTGCACAGTGCAGTACTTACGATAGGGTTCGGGTTAGCATTGATGTCACATTTCTTCATTGAGAGACGGAGGATGCCGGTGCTACAGTTGATGATGTGATTGATAGTGTTGTTGTTTTGCAAAACTAATTCTGGAGTCAGAAGTTTAACGCCATCCAACAAAGACTTAATCAAGGTGTCCTGTGAAAGGGAAAACAGACTTTCATTTCATGTGCCATGATACACTCTCAGCATTAAAAAGGTGAATAATGCCACAACAACAACAATAACGTAATACAACAGGCTTTTCAGAGTGACGGTACCCACCCTGCTGTGATCTGTCGGCTCCCCTTCAGTGACTTCCATTCGCAGTAGTTCTTCATCTGCTTCCTGTCTCAGAAAAACATCACTTGTGAACTTTGATGTATAGTTTACTGCTATTACTAATCAATGGTTCAATGATTCATTGGTCAAACAGTGTGCATGTGAAATAAATGAGGCATCTCTCACCAGGAGAAAGGGATTTGGACTCCTTTTGCTTCCTGAAATCAAAGTGTGTTTTAGAAGTACAGAGAAAGAAACACAAACACAAACTGAGTCTTATGGCTTTTCTGTTCCCAACTTTCATTGTTGATTGAACTGATGAAACATGATACGAGATAAGGTTGCATGACTGGACACTGTTATGTTCTGTAAAGAAAATGTGAGCAAAAGCAGCATGTGAGTCTGGATGTTTGTTTGGCGTTTTACTGAGTGTGTAACGTGTCTCTTACCTTTGTGTTTGACGAAGACTCACACACATCTTCAAAACAAGAATGACACTTTTTAACAATCTGCATATCGCATGTAATGTGAAATAAAAAAAGAAAACGTATACAGTTCACTCAGTTGTTATGAATACAAGAGAAGAAAGGAAGAAAAGGCAACAAAGTTAAAGCGGTGATTAGAAGCTGTTGATGCATACTGTGGGTGCAGAGGAAGCCTCGTCTCTGGTTGCAGTCAGATGTCATGACGAGCTGAAGAGGATGCAGCTTCATGTACGTGCAGTTGTCCTTTGAAACGTCAGCATTTTCTGTTTTGCAAAAAAAGAAGTGTGTGTGTATGCAAACACACACAGACTTGAGGAGCGCTTAATGTTTTTTGAACATTGTTTGAGTTACAATAGCATCACCTTGAACGAAGTAAAGACAAAGGGCAATCTGTCAGTTATTCAAACTCGTCAATTATAGTGGAATTTGCCACATCAGTTACAGTTTAACAGCAGTGTAAGGGCTAACCAACAAAAACTAAATATATTGCTTTTTAATGATAAAACAGAGAAACAAATCTAGCTAATTCTCATATTTTAGGAAGCTGAAAAACCTTTGTTGCTCGTACATTTTTTGTTATGGACATATTTCTAGCCCAAGAATAGATTCAAACACTTTACAAGTCTGAATGCTGTAATGACAACAACTGAAAGTGACAAACTCAAGGACGAGGGCGCAATTTCTTTCTGTCAAAAGTGCCTCAAGTTAAGTCAATCTCAACAGTGACGCATTGAACAAAAAAAAAGATACAACTTTAATGATCGAAATTCTTTGTTCTGTAATTTCATGATGCAGTTAAGACCTATTGGTCTGGTGTTGCCCGGATGAACTAAAAGATTTATATTTAAAAATAACAAGTTACGTTTCGTATCATATTTCCGAATCTTTCAAGGACTGATTTTGTGTTGTTTAATTGTTGTTGGAAAAAATATTTTCGGACTTAAATAAGACACTGCTACGATTTCAAGGATCTCAAGTAAAAAAACACCCAAAAGAGAGATGCAGTGTGTCTGTGTGTGCGTGTGTGTATTTAACTCACTTTTGATGGGTACCTGGTACTGCCCTTGGACCCCCTCTCCCAGCCACCAGGAGAAGTTGCTGGTGTTTCCTCCTCTGGTCATGTTCTTCAGGAGCAATTTGATCGCGCTGTTCATCACCTTCAGGAGCTCCCCTCCTCGCTTTTCACAGCTACCCCTGGCTTGGGACCAGGTTTCAGATTCCCCAACAAACTCAAAACAGACATTTCTGAAAACAAATTCACACCGTGCGGGGAAGTCATTGCCTGTACAGGCCTCAGACTTTTCCAGTAAAGATAGAAATCCCACAGAAATCCACAAAAAAACAGCGGTTCGGAGTAACATGCCCATAGTTATAATAATATGAAGAGCTGAAGCACATAGTGCTGCAGGAACCGTGGCTGGAGCTGAGTAAGATCACGTCCGTCTGTCACATGGAAATCAGAGAGTTGTCTCCAGAACAAACTATGCATGTGTGCTCAATAGATTAGGAAAATCACTGCAGACACTCAAACAAGATGCAAAGTGAAGTTTTCATCACCAAAGGTCACACAAGCTGAACTTCCCCGACCAAGGACACACTTTAACTTAACATGAATAACATACTGTAGATTATAGACAGATATATAGACAGACTTTATTTCAGACTCGGGGTCCATACAGACAGATACATACAAAGACAGACACAAACAATAAAGGTACATAGGCCTAGCAATGCCTTACAAAGAGACAGCTGTACCAATGTCGCCACAGCTGGTATATTGTTATTTGTGTTATAATGATGACTTTAAAACAAATCAACTTTCCTCCTAAATAACCTTAGATATTCATTGCCATCACATTGCCTCTTGAGAAGCACCTTGACCTAATAACTGAATGGCCCTGGACCAACATCTGCGCCTCTCCTCTCCTCCCTCCACTCTTCACACAGCCCAGGATTGAAATATCGCGAGACAGAGTGGAGGAAGCTGCTACCGCGTGTGTTTGTGTAACATGTCAGGAAATCCATCCAATGCCCTTTAATGCAATGACAGAACTGCGTCCATGGCGGGACATCTGAAGGTAATTCCAGAGACCATTTAGTCGATATCCCTGTTTCTTTTCTATAATCAGATACTTTTAACCGACGCCATGAAACTGGCTGTGATAGCTCCTGTTTGTTAGCTCGGTTGCTCCTCCTGACAGTGACGTTGAACCAGGAAACACTGCAGCTTAGCTTTGCTGCCTCTTTGCATACAGAAACACATGCAGTGGTGGAGTCTTTGCTATTAGCTCTCTTTGCCCTTTGGAAACTTAGACGGTTGTTGTAAGACAGCTGCTCAAAGACAGCTGCTTTATGTATTTAAGATGATGCAAAGTGTTGGCAATTAACGTAACAGAGAGAGCGAGAGAGAGGTATCTAAAGTCATAGTCTCCTCCGAAGGGTAACGTTAGCCTCCCTCTAATCACATAAACAGTGGAGAAATGTAACTTATTAGGCCTACATTTACTCAAGTACTGTACTTGTTCTTGAGTATTTCCATGTTTTGCTACTTTATACTTCTACTTTACTACATTTTGGAAGCTAATACCCTTTATTTTCTACTACATTTATGCGACAGCTTTAGTTAACTTCCCCAATCTATTAAACATTTATACCTGCAGTACACCTTTGAGGGAGCCTGAATGTTGGTATTGATCTGATAAGTGTAGCCAATTTAAAACATTGAATCTAATATGAAAAGCTAGCATTTATTCTGTTTGATTTACTGGTGAGAGGAACAAACGAAAGCCTGTTAACTCCGCCTAAATGCATTTATTTGGTGTAATTTATAAAGTATTTAATATATAGTATATGTTTTCAACAACACATGCATAAAACAAAGGTGTATGAAAGGTATAGCTCTTCTAAATGGCTGCTTTACCTATTCAAGATAAATGAAGGTGATGTGGAAATCAGAATCAGAAATGTAAACATGGTCAGGAATATTCATTTACGCACAAATTCGCTCTTCTCACGGCTCATAGATAAGGCCTATTGTGAATCGAGTCGCGATGGTTTGTCATTTTTCAAAAAGTGTTTCTGCTCACACCAAGTGATCCAAAAAAAAAAAGTTATTGCAGATTTAAGCACCATCAAAGTCCCTCCAATATACCTTTAAACACCGTATACAAAATCAGGTTATTGTGAAAATTCTTTCACTGCAAACAAGTTTTTAATGAACTACCACCAGTCTATTCACAGTAGTTAATGTCTGACGCGAGTGCTTTTTCAAGACTTTTTTTCATGCTCTTGTCCACAGAAGCAGTTAAAAGACGCCGTGAAGATCATCGGCTCAGGTAGCCTTCTGTTTGCCTCCTACCTCACTGCGGTCGGAGATGAGCGTTTCTACACCAATCAGCTGATGCCCCTGCTGCAGAGGATTGTGGGAGCAGAGACAGCGCATGTGTTGGCAGTGAAGATGATTGGTCTGGGTCTGGTTCCTCTCAACCGCTACCAGGACCCTGCATCATTGGTCAGCACACAACCTCACTTCCTGCTCACAATATCTTTCCATCGATCCAAGGCACCGTGCGACTTTGTTCTGTTTTTATGCATCTACAGGAAATGAACGTCCTGGGATTAAAGTTTAGAAACCCGATTGGGATTGCGGCGGGCTTCGACAAGCACGGAGAGGCCGTAGACGGGTTGTACAAAGTGGGTTTTGGCTTCGTTGAAGTGGGCACAATCACTCCCAAACCTCAGGAGGGGAACCCCCAACCACGTGTGTTTCGACTCGCTACAGATCATGCAATTATTAACAGGTACGTTTTTTTAATACGGAATAGACAATGTTGATGGTTTGCTCAACTGAATTTACACAGTAAATTCAGTGGATCAGGTAGGTTCTGATTTTGAGTTGCTTGCTTTATTGTATAAATTCATGACTTTTTCCTCCCTTCTTTTTGTCGATGGTGCTCTGTAGATCAATGCCCTTTTTTATTTATAGAACAGTAAATGAGTCATATTATTCTTAGTTTATGTTAAAATCCGTACGACAGGAAACAAGAGCAGGGGAGACTAATGTCAGTGTATATTGTCCTCACATCGCTCAGTATCTTCAAAGAGATTATGCTTCCTACAGGTCTGCTGCCAAAGGATTCACATTTATAAAGCTGTGTGTGTGTGTGAATAAGAGTTTGTGGGTTTACTCACGTTTTCTTTGCAGATTTAATTTGCAACACCGTCTCGAATGAGTCAAATGAAGGAAATCTTTTATTCACCAGCTCTCTCCTGATTGTGTGTCTCTCCCCCATTATACACAGTGAAATTGGTCATTTATGTTAATTTATATTTATGAGTTACCGCAACATACTGTATCTCTAACAATCCGATTTTAAAATGTTACATATTCTATCGATGTTTTTATTGAGTGACTTGATTAGGTTCACTCTAAGGATCACCTAGTTAGATAGAATGTATACAGCATTACCAGTATTTCCACAATATACTTTTGAGATAGTGCTTCATTTGCTTAATTACTCGCCGAATAATTGCAGTATTTCATTCATACAGCATCATGCAGTTATACCAAGAAATACGAATAAGCCCGGCTGCAGATCCCGCACTATAATTATGTGTGTGTTGCAAAAACAATAAAGTTTGTATTTTACAACAAGAAACGTCTCATTATAATAAAATGATTTTATCTTGAGACTTCATGCATGGTTGTAAGCACACAGGCAGAGTGTCTCTATGTGAGAGGATCCTCTTTACATTTCAGCCCCACATAGACACAATAACACAGTTTCTACTTGCTTTTGACCAAATTCCTTAACACGTCAAATTTAAATGTATTTTGACCCTTAAAGGGGAGATTAAATTAGTTAACCAACAAGTCATCACTGCAAGGAAAGTGTCAAATCTGGAGTTACAAAATGTGTCTGTGTGCTTCTAACCAGATATGGATTCAACAGCTGTGGTTTGGCAGCAGCTCAACAGAGGCTCGAGGCCAGGAGAGACACACAGCAGCAGCGAAGTGAAGGTTAGCAGCAGGCAGCGACTTCTCATTTCAGTGGGACATTTTTCAACCTGTTTCTAGTTTTCCCTTTTAAATATTGAAGTTGCTTTCAATTTTATGACTACAAAAAGTCTGAAATGAATCTGTCCTGTTTCTTTTTCCCGGTGTGCATTTATTATTTACTAGTTACTGTGTGTTTGTAACAGGGAAGCCAAATACTAACTTTGGCATGTGGTTAAATACACTTTTTTTTATTCTATTTGAACGATCTTGGCCTGTCCTTGTCTCACGTTTCCTCGTGTCTGATCCATACCTGCTTCCAGCTTATGTAGCTCATCAGCAGCCTCTGCCCCAGTTGAGTCATGGGTCTGATGATGCAGCCTGCGTTTGTGCTCGTCTGAACCTTTTCTGTTTGTGTGTGTATTTGTATTCGCATTTGCATGCGCACGTGTGTCTGTGTTTATAGCTGGCCTTCCCCTGGGCATCAACCTGGGGAAGAACAAGTTGTCCCAGGACGCAGAGGCAGATTACTTGGAGGGGGTGAGAGTGTTGGGCCCGCTGGCTGACTACCTGGTGGTCAACGTCAGCAGCCCCAATACGCCAGGTCTCCGGGATCTACAGGGGAAGGCTGCGCTCCGCCACCTCCTACATACGGTAGGACTGTCCAAATGTTCACTAAATTACTGGGTTGGGACCCAACAGTGACTAAAACACCTTGAAACGTCATCTTTTGGCCTCAGTGCTCACCGTTTCCTCCTCAAAAATAATAACAATAAGTGAAATAAAGTCACCGTCGTATACAGAAGAGCTTAATTATAACAATGGCTGAAATTACTTTACAGAGAAATTTGATAAAAAGTTATGTTTCTTTATTTGAACAGGGACAATGTACAAACAACATTAAACTTATATATAACAGGGAGAGATCTAATGTACTGGGTTTCAGCAAACAGCGTTTTTCTGCAGGCGGGATACCTGTTCAGGTATCAAACCCCATCGTAAGGCTTGAAAGAGGTTTTTGAATTTGTCAAAGGGATGCGTTCAAGCTTCAACATGGTGTTAGGCTGCTCTTTAAACAAAGCAACTATTCTGTATTTTTGTGGTGGAGCACGTCAGCCATCAATTCAAAGGCTGACTTTTCAATCCTTCTCGTTCCTGAGTGTTTGGGTCTGTCATCACAGTACACCGGGTTTCTGTCTAGTCTCCAGTAGTTGTAGCTCTCTCTGCCGCCTCACCTGATACACTTTCTCATCCAATCTGCTCAGGTGTTGAAAGAGCGTGACGCCCTGCAGGGGGAACGCAGACTCCCGGTCCTGGTAAAGATCGCTCCTGACCTCACTTCTCAGGACAAACGAGACATTGCTGATGTCGTCACTGAGGTTTGAAGTTCTGCCATTTTATTTCCTAACTGTGTTTGATTTGATTTTCTAGTTTGTGCTTTTAATTTCATTGTAATCTAATTATTTGTATTCTTTGCGATTTATTTTATGATATTAATGTAATATAATAATATTTAAATTTTTAATCTCTGCTGAGTTTTACATGTATAATAATAATAATAATAATGCATTTTATTTGTAACGCACTTTTCATTTTATAAAAATCTCAGAGTGCATGTGCAGCTTTAATTCAAATAGGAGTGTGTCCCTTGTGTCTGTGGACTAGTTGTTCTTTGGAGGAATACATTTAAATTCTTATTTTTCAGAATGTAAATCTGACTACTGAGAAAAATACCAGAAAAAAAAATACATTTCAGGTTTAAACATTCTGCTTTTATCGTGTACATCTTAAATATGTGGTGTTATTTTAGTGGTTGTATGTTCTTTGATCCCTTGAAAAACATTTTTCAGTGGAAAAAACCCAGAAGAAGTTCAGGTCCTCTAAATCTCCCTACTAGTAATAAAGAATATCATAAACTTTATATCTTCAGCATGTGTCCAAACAAAGTGGGTTTTTTGGCTTTGGCTTGACTGTTTTCAACACGGCGGCCGGGTTTTATTTTACAGGTAAACGGGAGATTAAAATATCTTTTCTTTCAAAAAGACATAGGAACCTTATCAGGGTATGATGACAGTTTGAGTTGATTATGTCTGTATATTACTACTAATAATACTTGAATGCACATGTACAGTTTCGACATGTTATGCAACATGTCATGAAAGACAAAAATTTTGTTTTTAAATACAGAGTGGTGTTTTTGTGCTCTTTGGAGCGAAGAGGAGGCAAACCTTAATGGAAGAGACATTAAGAAGAGAAAAGCTCAAATTAAACAGCACTCTGTCTCTCTTTTGTTGTCACAGTACATTTCACATTAGAGGTCTTCATGCATACAGACATCAGCTCTGCTCCTGAAGATGCAGGCACATATACAGGTGCATCTCAATGAATTAGAATATCACCGAAAAGTTCATTTATTTCAGTAATTCAATTGAAAAAGTGAAACTCGTATATTATATAGATTCATTACACACAGGGTGATATATTTCAAGTGTTTATTTCTTTTAATTTTGATGATTATGGCTGACAGCTAATGAAAACCCCAAATTTAGTATCTCAGAAAATTTGAATATTACGTAAGACCGATTTAAAAAAGGATTTTTAATACAGAAATGTTTGCCTACTGAACAGTATGTCCATGTAGGATATTGTAATTCATTGAGATGCACCTGTATGTGACTCACTTCCTGCCCTCTCCTTGGTGTTTGTTCTCCTTTGTGTTTGCAGCTGGGAGTGGATGGTTTAATGGTGTCTAACACCACAGTGTCCAGACCGGAAACACTTCAGGATTCGAATAAGTCTGAGGTCGGCGGTTTGAGTGGCCAGCCTCTCAAAGACCTCTCTACTAGCACTGTGAGAGAGATGTACAACCTCACTAAAGGTACTCATTTACACGCCGACATTTCCGATCACCTGAGTTTGAAGAAAGTTCATATGAAATATAGTAATGATGTTACTTTCTTTAGGTAAAGTGCTCATCGTTGGAGTTGGTGGAGTGGCCAGTGGGCAGGATGCTATGGATAAGATCCGTGCCGGTGCTTCACTGGTTCAGCTTTACACAGCGTTGACCTACCAGGGTCCGCCCGTAGTGACCAAGATAAAGCGAGAATTGGAACAGCTTCTTAAGTGAGTATCGCTGTGAATTGATTTTTGACAATGTTCTTATTATTGGAACATGTCACTCACCAAGTGAGCTGCTGAAATCTGTGAATGTAGCGCTTAACAGTCGGCAGGGCCACACACACAGAAGCAGTCCGACTATCACCAGGTCATCCACACTTGAGACTGTGCTTAATCTGTCTTCTTTTTGGCATTGTTGCCATGTTCCTAGGTCTCAGCAATCCTTTTGAGTTATCATAACTGATGGAAATGATAGCCCAAGCTTTACATATAAGTCCATAATAAACTATATTTATCCTCCAATGTTGTTTAAAAAGTCGACTCTTGAGTTTATGCATCAGCCTACTCATAGTGTTTGACAGGAACGAGTGTGCTATTATGTGGGCATATTGCTCTTGTGCATCAATTGCTTTGTCTTTTAACTGTAGAAAAATGTCTTAATTTTCAACACAAATAAATTCACCCCCTCTACAAACTTGTTTTTTTGTTTTTACAGAGAACAAGGTTTCAGCAGCGTCTCGGAGGCCGTTGGAGCAGATCACAGGGGAGCAGACAAGTCGACTCATAAGCAGAGCCCGCTGAAAGAGATGGTGAATGTTAATGTAGACACGCAGCACCTGTAGCTGCCATCTCCTCCAATCAGGCCAGATCATCCTCAACTTTTCCTGAACTGTGACGAATCCTGAATGATTGCGAATGTCCAGCCGTCTGCCTTCATTTCAGGATGAGATATGGTCCGAGCTGTGCTGTTGTATTCAGGAGCCGATGTGTGTTTGTAACTCTCTCAGACGTTCATCCTTTGTTACAGTGTAACAGCAACAAGTGTTTGTCAAATGCACACCGACACCAAAGTGTAAACGAACTAACCTCACAAACGTATACAAACTATTTTCTTGTGTATAAGGAAAATAATCTGACATGATGTCATTTGGATAAAATACCAAGTGCTTAGTTACTCTCAGTTTTAGGAACTGTTTAATACAGAGGTCCCATCGAATAATGGACAATTTGCTGAGTGCAAAAACTTCATAAAGACATATTCAAGATGATATTGCACAAAAATAGGAAAGTCTCATCCCTGGCAACTGAGAGGCACTAGCTTTCCCTCAGAAAACTGTATTTAAGTGATATTTGTTCCAGTGTGGGAGAGCCACAGCTGGAATCAAACTCCTATTATGGTGTTTTTTAATGAATTATTTAATGCTTCACAGAGGAAGAATTGTAATGAATTTCCTGTTCGCAATCCTTGAGTTCTCATGTGTAGATTGTCCTGTGAGATTATCACTACATTTTGCATTTGGTCGAGCTGTCAGAACCGTCCTTTTCTTTCCGCATCAAAAGATCTTTAATCTGGTGAAAGAAACGTGTACCTTTTGAGAGATCCACATTCTGCCAGTTTGAAATAATGTACTTGAATCTGAATGTGCTTGTACACTGTGCCGTCCTTTAGATTTTAGCGCCATCAGTTTTGTTCCAGTGTGTATGTGGAGGACAGCACGTGTTGAGGCGAATGAATCACACAGACTGGAAAATGTGCTTTAAGGTACAACTATAATAAAAACAAGGTTACGTTGCGCAAAGATGTATGGCCTTAAAAGAACTACGATGACTTTGCTTTGTGTTCCTGGAAGAAAGCCCTTCAAGTCCTCTTCTTTTAGCTAAGCTCTCACTCCCCACTGTTGTTATTCGCTGTGGGTATTGCGGCGTCATGGCCTCCCGATGGTAGTGACGGCTTCTTTTATTTTTATTCTTGGGTTTTTCCTCGTTCATCTGCACATTGAGATGCCGTTATAGGCTGTCATGACAACGCATGCTGATCCCAGAATAAACAGCGTGGCTTAGCCAGTGAAAGCAGCAACACTGAGGATCAGCTGTGAGCTTCCAGGCACCTCCATCCTCTTCCTTCCTCTCCCCGAGGCCAAGTCCAGACTGGCCTTCATCCCGTATGTGGTGTCACAGTAGGGAGGAGAGGGGATGCCTGGCTTCCAGACAAGCACAACTTAAAAACTGATGGCCACTTGGATGCACAGTTTCCCTAACATGACATCGGTTATAGCTAGGAGGGAGCGCGTATCTAGAGATGCAATTTGTGCCCTGCTTTGATACGAGCTGAGAGCTACCAGGAACAGGAAAGTCAGTGTGGGTTGTAGATCATCTTGAAGAAGTATACCCAAATATTTATCTTTTGTTTCTACCATTATGCATGTATTAACAAGGTCAGAGTTCAAGCACTGTTTTTCTATCACACAGTAGTGTGAGGGACTAACCAGCACACTCATTAACTGTTTTCTGTGGAGAGCGGATGTCTTGGTAGTCCTCACTCCGCCAGTGAAGAGAAGGGAATAAGTTGTTTGACTGCAAAGGGAGAGAGACAAAGAAAGAAACAGCAGGGAATGAAGATGAAACACACATTCTGCCGCTGTAAGATGCAAAACATGTCACCAAAACAATGCTAATGCAATGTAAGATGATTTTCTTCACATTGAGTAATGAAGCTAATTCCCTCTGCTAGGGCTGCAACTAGTGACTGTTTTCATTATCGATAACGCCTCATTAGTTTTATCGAAAAATTCTTTCGTTTTTACAATTTCATAACATCGCAAGCTGCTCAATTCAAACTGTACATTTTATCTGACAAACAGTGCAAAACCCAAAGACATTTCAGCTTTAAATGACATGAAAAACAGTAAATTGTCACATTGGTGGAAATTGAAACCAGCAAATGTTGTCACTCAAGTGGCGTGGCTCCACAATATCGTACGGTCCACCACTTTGGTGCAAACCGAATATCTTAACTAATAGATGTATTGCCATGAAATGTTTTACAGACATTTATGGTTCCTATGAAATCTACTGACTGGTGATCTATTGAGTAGATCACCAACAGGTTGAATCACAATTTCACAGCAGGTTTCTTTTCACATTTTTGTTACATTTTTGTTACGGCCAGAGTTAAGGTACGTAAGTCCTTACCAAACATAGTTTGTTGGTTGTCAGTAGGTGTAGATCGATACAATGTTGGGACATGAGCAGACCTACTATATTTTCATAGAGCAAGAGACAAAAAGGTTGTGGAGTTTGTTGAAAGCCGAGCTCAGCGTGTCGCCCGTTAAACACTAATTCCACTGTGAATCGTGTCAATGGCAGCATCATTCTATGGGGGAGCGATGTGAGAGTCGACACAACAGTGAAATCAGACAAATGTTGAGAGGAAACCTGCATTAGACTGCCAAAGATGTAAGATGGATACAGCATTCGTACAGGACCGTGACCGCAAACACAAATGTCAACACTGGAATAACTTCAGAGCAAAAACATGAAAGCCCCGCAGAGACCCATGCTGACTTAAATCTCATTATAAAACCAGTGAATTGACCTGAAAAGGGCCGTTCACAGACGATTCCTATTTTATATTATTGGTAAGTATTAGCTACAATGTTCACTATAATTTTGAAGCATCCTCAAAGACAGTGGCCAAATAATTTAGTGTCAATGATTCATATATCAGTCTATAAAAAATGTACCTGATACAGATGTAACCTTCAGCATTGCTGGTTTTTACATCCATCTATGGCCCCTGAGTCAACACTTTTAATAATAACATGAATATTACATCTTAATGTATACTTGCTGCATCAGGACAAGGCTTCAGAGTTGTATCTGCTTCAGCAATAGCCTCCGGCAGTATTTTATGATTTATATCATGCTGAAATTAATATGCTAGAACACAAAAGGATTTTTTTGCATTCTGCTGCCTCTTATCGCCATTCTGTTGGACTCTAAACTGTGAGCCAGTCCAAACTCAAGGCACTGACACTATAGAGGAGACCATTTGACCGCATGCTGCCATGTTGTTTGCTGAACGTCTCCAAACCAAACCACATCAGTACACATACTGTAGCTCCAGAGTCGACTCCAGTATTACCACACCCTCTTTGTCTTTCTTACATCACTGCACGCCATGCAAATAAGAGCTGAGAGGCACCAACATGACACGTTTCCCCAATGCAGCCATGTCGCAAGTACCGGAGACATTATGTTTTCTGATCTTGACTTCAGCTTCATTTTAAAGTCAAATCAACTTGCAAAGAGTAGCAAACACCCACTCACTCTCAGCCATGCAGTAAAGCCATATGGGACTTCAGCCCTGATTAGCCCAAGCAAGCGGTAAACAAGTCGGCTGAAAGGCATCAGAGATAACCATCACTCAATCCTGGAAGTGGTTGCAGTACAGCCCTTTAATGTGTTAACTCATATACATCCATTAAATACACACATATACACAGAAGAAGCAAATATACTCCGTCAACAAAATACATTACTTTGTTGTTATTGCTTGATTGTTATTACCTATTACTTTATTGAGACTTTACATTGAATCAGATACAAGATAAACAAAGAAAGCTGTTAATTAGTAAGTAGAATGGGGCTTAATACATGAAGCATGCATATTTGTTTGTGGTGTTTAATAGTAATGAATGTATTATCAGTTTGGATGATGTAACAGACTGATGAAACTGATCTAAGTTTGTTTTGTGCCTCTTGCTGGGAAGCTGATGATTTCAGGAGCAATAGCTGTTGTGTTATTATACCACCTTCCTCAAACAGTAAAACCCCTGTGATAAATATTACAGAGCAACGTCTCTGTCTGAGGACAAGCTGCAGTGACAGGACCACTCAAGTTAAGTGCAATAGTGAGTTAACTGAGGAGCCTCTGGATGAACTGTGCAGGTGGATGCTCATAGAGGGCCACATCAGCACAGACTACGTAGACCTGACACCAGACCAGCAGTCCACTTATCTGAGGCTTGGTCTGCTGGGCAGGTGGCATCACTTGGGCCACACTGTGAATAATCTAGCTGACATATCTGCGAGGTGTGGGACGAGCAGGAAGGACGGCCGGCGATGGAGCTTTTGTTTCTGAACTCTCAAAGGAGCGTCTCCTCTGTTCTGGAAGATAGAAACTTTCTATGAGGACAGTGAGAGAAAGTCTGCATGTGCAATCAATCACACACTTTAATTCGGCTTTTCCAATTTTCTCTGCACACCACCAAAAGCCAATTACAGTTAAGAGCAGCAGGCAATCAGTCCATTGGGCCATTGGGACTGATTGTCCCTCAATACGTGAACAGCTGAACTACAGCCTCACTGTAGCAAACCACACGGTAACTAGACAAAGATTACAACTCGCATATCTTCTGAGTGGAACAACGTCGGTCAGGGGCCGTGATATTGTGGTTAAGATGTGTGTTTCCTTCATTACATAATGGTGGTTTGATACAGTTTGATCACATGGTTATTCAGGGTTGCTGCACTGAATCAAAAGATAGTGAACAACAGAGGTGGTTTGCTTTTATTTCCTTGTCTTTGAAAGGTCAGCTGTTGCCTTTGATCGATGGTTTTCTTTACTGCCCTTTCACGGCATGTCCTTCATTGAATTTAGGAAACCCAATGCACTGTAACTGTGATATAACTCCTTATTGTTTTTTTTTTATCATTTATTTATTTTATTTTCTAATGAACTTTGTAAAAGCAGCCTTACAGACCTTTTCATCATGAAGATTTTCTTCTTCCACACTGACATATTGTCCATTTCCAACATTCAGTGGGAACATACCAGATCTAAACTTAGCTCTCTGCTCCTTTGATAAATTCTATACAACATAATTCTTCCTTTCCATATTCATATTTTATCATCCCGAAAGAGAACACTTTAAGTTAAACCGATATGTCACGAGTCCACTGTTTTTAAACAAAGTTATACTTTATTGTAATCTTACAGACTCCTGTGAACCTGGAGTGGACGCAGCGTGTTGTTTCCCCTGTGGAGGAAGAAACAGCATCACTCTCAAACCCAGCCCTCCCTATCACCCCTCTGAGCCATCTCTGCCTTTGCCCTTTCCTCCGTTGAGCCAAAAACAGACACCAGCCACAGGTGGTCTCTGTGCTTTATCGGTTGTGACACACATCTCTTGCCTTCAGTGCTTCGAGAGACAATGAAAAATTCATTAGGACAATGAAACTAGAGAGAATAAAAAATAAATAGGACAGACGATACATAACCTTGCTGAGGCTCCAAAGTGCTCTGACCTGTCGTCTATGTCTCTTTCTGGCGGCACTAGTGTGCATGTGTGTCTGTGTCATCGTGTTGTGGTGTAACTACAGAGATACGGATAATATGGAAAACAAAGCTGCCCTCCTGTAACCCTAAAAAATACAATACAGAGGGACATTTATTTATGGTCTTCATTGTTTGGAGCCCTGAAATTCACTTCCGCCTTTAACTCATTTCAGTTTATTGTTATGCTCCTCAGCTGGTCTCTTTAAGAGATTGAGCTCAAGCACACTATCCACAGATATTTGACCACATTTAAATGATTCTGACTAACAAATAACCATCATCTTGTTTTTTTTGTTTACTTGCAAATTAGTCTTTGCTGTCTGTAGCTCATTTATGAGGTGACTGAATTAGTATTTTCTTTTTTGAATCCTTCCTACACTACAAAAAAACACCTTTTGCTAAGATTACCATAAATGTTTTTAGTCACAAGCTGTTACACATGACACATTATGTTTACTGTCATCTTACACAAGTGCAGTCATTATGAAAAGCAGCTTTCCAGTGCATTTTAAGTGACTTTGTGAGTGATTAACTGGGTTTGAGTGCGCCATGTTTTATGCCCTGCAACATGAAATCACAAAATAGCCCCGTCATGTAATCCCTGGACAAGTTATCCTTACAGTTGAACCTTAAACCATTAAAAGGTCAGAATATTAAGGGGACATATAAAAAAACGCTTTGTCATCGCTTGTGCACATACATCTGGGTTTCTGGACTACATACCAGCCGATAAACTGTGAAATGTGAATCAACAACCCATTCCGATTTGTCTCTCCTTCCTATGTCACATGCAGTCTCATGATATAATATACTGCACCTATCTGAGTATTTCCACTCACAGCTTGGGAACTACCTTTGCTAAGGTGCAGCATGTTTTTCTCGTAAGCAGTCAGAGCAGACTGGGCTTTTTCAGGAGGGGTGCTTGAAGCGTTTCAGACAGAGGATGAATACAGGTATGTATTGAATCATGTGAAACATGTTCTAGTCAAAACGCCAAATACAAGTATGATCCAGAAAATGAGCATTATATGCGATCTTTAATTTGGGCCTGGAGGGATCTAAATCTAACAAGCCCCCTTCATAGGATCTTCGACTGACCTTGCCATACAAGGGGAAGTAACTATTAACCTGACCATTCAGAGCGCAGGAGGTGATAAAAGAACAATGAAGTGTACTTAATTGGTAATCGGAAACTAGACCTGATGGCATGTGTGACAGGAGGATACATGAGGGAAAACCAGATGGAAAACTGTAAAACCTCACATATAAAGTATTATATGTATATTATGCTATATTAATATGCCATCCATAATATATTGAGAAGTGGGAGATAGGAGCCAGTGAAGCAACTTCAGAGGAAACAATATAAACTACCGTACAACTAAAGAGGGACTTTCATGCTTTAACACAAATCCCTAGCGTGCATGGAGTCAGTTTACAACAAGGTCTATTTTGAAAGTTACCACCTCGCTACGGATCATTTTCCACCTTAAACAAGTAAGCGTCCTGCCACAGCAGCTGTGTATGAACGCCTTTTGGACAGTGAACGATGTTGTCAGCCTGTAGCCTTCCAAAGATGTAACACAGGCTCAAAGAATATGACTGATGGGACTGTTAATGTAAGGATATCATGTAATGATTGATGAATGAGTTTGCTCTGTAAATACAAATCAGGCTGACAATATGAAAATGGGAAAATAAACGATATGATGTTTTATAAGTGACTCATATACCTATTGGTTACATAATCCATGTAAGGAGCCATGATTTATTCTCTCTTTCATTGTCTTTGTCCTTCTCCCCCAGCTCTCCTTCTGACAATCTTGTCTTTCTCACTCTTGATCTGGGTCACATGAACAGTCAAGTGTCAGATCATTTATTTCAGGTTGTGTAAACTGCTGAGGTTAGCAGTGAAGCTGAGTGCATTACTGTCCCACTGAACCCCATTAAACTCACAAATGAAATGTTCCCAAACACATTTATTATTACCAAATCTGATGCAATCACCACTGATACTTACACACTACT